>NC_053116.1:25253136-25565636 GCF_010015445.1 Perca fluviatilis | reverse complement strand
CTATGTCAAGTAGGGCACTGAATGAGACGCCATGGGATAAAAGAAAGACAGAGAAAGGGATTTAGACGGGGAGGTGGGTGGGGGTGCTTATAGAATACCCCGGCATCTCGCTTTCTCCGGTCCACCCGTTGAGTCTCAAATGCCACTCTACCGTTGGCCCTATTGTGTGTCCGTCTCAAAGAGCTTGTCTTCAATTAGCCTGATAAGAGGAGAGAGGACGAGAGTGGGGCAGAATTGGGGAGTGTGTGTGTGTGTGTGTGTGTGTGGGGGGGGGGGGTTACCTGGGCAGCCACAAATCGCTTTGATACCATTGGGCCCCTGGTTGCTTTTGTCTTTTTTGCCGCCTGTGTTAATGTTAAATTTGAGGATTTATCTCGTGGCTGGGGCAAATGGCAGTTCTGGAGGCAGCCACCATTACTTTTGTTGTTTTAATGACATCAGTTGGATCATGTCAGAGAGTCAACAGGTAACAGATGTCTGAACGCCAGACAGCAGGAGATATTGATCAATGTGCACTGTCCATGTAAAAATTAAAAATAAAAAATATATACAAAAACAGTTGTTATATGCTCTAAAAGAAGGTTTAGGGAGCAGAAAAAAGTATGTGGGTAAAGTAAATCTTGTGTCTCATTAATCTTGCATGTTGCTCCTCTCTCAAGATTCCTATATTCTGCATCTATCAAGGCTTCCAGAAAAGCTTGGAGAAGCAGGGGTCTTTCTCCTCCTACAACCCCTTCCTACTCTCCTTTTACAATCTGTTTGCTGAATGAAAGTTAATTTTGAGCATGTGATTTATCACACCAGGGCGAACAGCCATTCATTCGTCCACCTTTGTCCAACAGAGTAGGTAAGTAGGTAGGCAGGAAATAATCAGAGGAAAAAGAGGTAGTGGATGTGAAACAGAAAGAGAGAGGGAGGCAAAGACAAGAAGATGAAGGAGGAAAAAGTGTGCAAGTTAAAGTTATTACCAGCGGTGTCCGCTGATTGCATTCGGCGGGGGATAGGGAATGGGCAGCCAATGAACCATCTAAACTCTGTGCTCTGAGATCCTACTGATGCAGAAGGAAGAAATAGTTAAAAGAGCAAGAAGAAAAAAGATGGAGAGAAGGTGCCAGAAAGAAGTTTTAGGAGTTTATGAGGATTAAGACAAAGTCAGTCATTTATTGCCAAATACCTGATAAATGTCTGATAAAACTGCTTTTCACTGTAATGATAAAAAACATTTATTGTAACTGCAGCTACTGTGGATCATCTTGATGAGGGTCCTTTTATTGTGCAGCCTTATTCTAAGTCTCCGTCCTAAATAAGGTTGTCCTGGGAGTTTTTATTCGCTGTTTATTTATTTCTTTTCATTTATTAGTTTTCATTTATTGTCTCACAGGGTGGGCCCTTTGTAGACATGTTCTAGTGTTGCTGATATTAAGAGTGGTACAAATTAACCTGACTATTTCACCTTGCTCATCTGCAGCCTTTTACCGCCTCTGGTCTTCACCTGTTGATGGAATGAGCTGTTGTGACAATCCAACAACACTGTCTACCAGTATCTTGTCAATGTGTTATCAGCACGAGGCCCTATTTGGCAAGGCCACAGGCAGTCACAGCTGTAAACTCTCACACATATACACACACACACACACACACACACACACACACACACCAAGAGCACACAAGCACTCCTGTAGGCCAGCAAAGCCCCCAATACATCATAATTCAAACCACATGCTCCACAAGTGAAACTCTTAGAGTCCAATGTCCGAACAAATTAAAACAAATAACTTTATTTATAACTAAAAAAAGAAAGTATACATGAATTTTTGTAGTACATTGTACATATGTCAAATGCTCCTGAGAACAGTTTGCTTATGCAACCAATGCTTGCATCTGTTACTCACATACCCCACAGCCAGTCCAACTGTGCTGCAATCCACAAACTCTGCTAGTACACAGCTAAAACACAAAGAACGTGTTCTGTAATACTCACTAATAACGGAAAGCAATTAGCTTAGCTGTTTGTTAATACAGGTACGGAATGTGCTAAGCCAGAGGGTGTGGGGGTCGGGGGGTATGTGTGTATCTTAGCCTTGTGTGTGTGTGTGTGTGTGTGTGTGTGTGTGTGTGTGTGTGTGTGTGTGTGTGTGTGTGTCAGTTGGCAGAACAGGGATCTACACGCATTATGTGCGTCCTGCTTAATCACTGTCATATGGAAGGGATTGAAGTGACCACTGCCATGCAATGGGCTGGACCACACCACATCTGTCATCAACTAGGTCGCTGTTGTTTGTGTGTGTGTGTGTGTGTGTGTGTGTGTGTGTGTGTGTGTGTGTGTGTGTGTGTGTGTGTGTGTGTGTGTGTGTGTTTGCATTACAGTCTCTTATCCAGACTGAATGACAGCAAGAGAACAGGTAGAGGTTCAAGGACACTGACCGGACATGTGGCTATTGATAGGCATGAGTATAATACATGTAATCCTCCAGTTATGTGACCATTGCTGTAACCTGCATGTAAGGACAACCTTGCGTGTGTGTGTGTGTGAGTGTGAGTGTGCATTTGCGTGCTTGCCAGAGTTATCTACCAGTTTAAAAATACAGGCTTAATCTCAGTTCAATGCCTAAATGGCATTGATGACGGGCACCAGGAAGATCCCATATTCAATACAGTTTGTCTTTCTGTCGGCATACAGAGGGAGTGCAATTTCGCCCCAACTTCTGAAACAATTCGAGTCTGCTACCACGACAGGGCTAGCAGCCCATCTGTAAGTGCTTATCGTGATGGATCCAGCCTTCTAACCACACATCTAGCTACTCGAGAGAGACAGAGATAGAGGGACGGAGAGGAGACTGAGGTCATGAGAAATGAGACAGATGACAGAGGACAGCGGCTGGGCAAAGCTGAGGCCTGTGCATTTTCAAAAACCCCTTTCTAAATAAAGAACACATTATGCAACTCTATTAAATTAAAAGTGAAAATGTGTAATCACATAACAGAATGCAGAGTGGGTGACATTTGGCAGATTGATGATATGAGCGACTGGATGAGAATTTACAAAGCAAATCATGGTGAATCTTGATGGTAATTTGATGCTTGAATCAATAGTAAGGCACTTTCTCTTTTATTTCTCGATTCCTCTCTTTTTCAATTTCATACATAAGTTAATAGTTTTACTGTTTTGCATTGTGTTGTTTTTGCGTGTGACCCCTTAGTGCACAGTCCAGGGGTCTCATTTATAAAACTGTGCGTAGGATCCTTACTATAAGTGTACGTATGCCCAAAATCCCAAAATGGCGTACGCTGACAAAAAGTCAGATTTATAAAACCGTGTGTACGCACACCTGTAAGCAATGTTCCCTTTATAAATCAGAGATTACCTACAAGCGTGCGTACGTGGATCAGCCTCTTATCCCGCCCTGTGCACGCCCATTTTTAACCATAAATCGTCAATGTAAAGCACCTTGTGAATGTTGATCAGTATGTTAATGACCCTGGCAGCTGTTCTTTCATTACACCGAATCATGCCGAATCATGACGACTGGCGGAAAAAAAGCAAAAAACTTCTCAGACGTTCAGGAATTGCTGCAAATTGAATTATATTTTCGGCCTGTTCTTGCACAGTGTAGGGAACCCTGATCTATAGACTACATATATTAATAATACGTCCAAAACGGCATGCATTACGGCACTCGGGGACAGCTTCGATATACCAGACGTATATAATAAGATTTAACAGAACTATATATTATATCCAAACAAGCCTTAGTGATAAAGTTGAAGATTATACATAATATTTATTTTTTTTTAAAACACTTTGCTGTCTGCCATTTCCCTCTGGAAACAGCCGGTGGCCCCCAGAGTGGCGAGGACCTGTATTTGGACTGGGGTGGCACGGTTCCGGCGCGTTGCCCTCTCTACTGGACCCAGTTCAGTACATAGATCCAAGAGCTCAGTTTTAGAAAATCTAAATCAGCATATTAGCCAGTCATCGTCATGGCCCCTGAAGTCTCTTTCTCTCCTGATTCTTCCATTAGTGTAGTCCTCCTGCAGGGCCAGCAGTGCCATCATGCAGCATTACGCACGGGGGTCACCGCAGTATTTATATGTTTACAACAATTTGTGATTGTTAACACCAAAATCACAGCATCAACTAGTGGTATCCCTCACTCTGAGATACAATTTGAAGACGAAATAAAGTGTAATAAGCAAACACACTTTTCTTTATGCAGGTTTTGTCATGAACAGTATTAAAGTTCGGACCGATAACGAGGACATTAAGGGTAACGATTGCACAAGAGCTTAACGGCTGTATTTTCAGACTTTGACATTTGATGATATATGGACAGTTTTAAAGACAGATATTTAGTTATTTACACTGTGTTCTCCCGTTATCTAATGCTAGGGTATTTGATGCTCTCCTGTATTCCATGCAGTCGTGCCATCTCCTCCTCCTGCGCTCCGTAGCGGACAATGTGACGGCGAAACAGCGCCGATTAAATATTAAGAACACATTTTTATTTAAGATTTGAGTTGGATTTTACAGGGTGTTTATGGAACAGTTATCACTCAGTACAAGCGCAAATAACACTGCTGGATTTCATCTTCATGGTAACGTGGATGATATGGAGTGAAAGAATGTGCATGAGGCATCAATACTAGAAAATATTCAGAGTAATCTTATTCCCATTTACTCTCTGCAGTCTGACTTCAGTTCACCACCTCACCATCTGCGTCGCCAATTCCTATTTTGTGCTAAAATGTGCGTACGCATGGTTCAGAGTTTGCGTGGAGGACCGCACATTCTTCCGTCAAGTTTGTTTTTTATAAATCACAACCTTTGCGTGGGAAGTGGCGTAAGCACATTTTCAGCCCCGTTTTGTGTGTACGCCACATTTATAAATGAGATCCCAGGTCTACTTTGTGACGCCCCATCAAAAGCTGCATGTCTATGAGTTGTTAACAGTTCAACTACAGAGGGATTTTGCCTCCTCAGACTTTTTCATGTAAATATTTAGTCCTGAAAAGGTAAAACTATTTTGTATTTCACGAACGAAAAAAACAAAGATTGACACAAAACCTCTTATATTCATCTTAAGACCCCAGATGATGGGAACCACTACTCTAACAGTTCCAACAGCAGACAGAAAAAGGAACAAGAAGCAAAGTTGTTGTTGTGCAGACATGTCCCCACAATGGCAGCTGTCCCCTCTGACCCTGCACACCCAAACATTGTTCAGAAGTCCATTTGTCCCCACAACACATCAAAACAACCAACAGCCCAGGTCTCCCCGTCCCTTTGGCCAACCTGATTTCCTCTACTGAAAACAAGCCATCACCCCCCTCCTACACCCACAGCATCCGGCAGAACATGAGGCCCAGCATCAGCCACCAACCCGCCTGTTCTTTATTGTGCCTTCTTCCTGATGTACTTTTCTCCTGACCCCCTGTTGTTGTCCTCCCTCTGCCACCCCCCGCCTCTTCCTCTTCTTCGTCCCCCCGCCCCCCCATCCCTGTTTCGTGCTAATTAATTTAATCCTGTAAGCAGGTGTAAGCCCCATCATTAAGTGGAGCCAAGTCACAGTAAATGGGGGGCTGAAGAGAAGGAGGGGTGCATTGTGAAAGCGAGGACAGAGTGGGCATAAACAACAAATGGGGAAATTGGTTGCAAAGCGGAAAAATCCAGTTTTTTTTTTTAAACAAGGGGCAACAAGAGGCGGCAAGGGAGTCCAAAAGAGGGGGAAATCTTGTTTTCTAAGGAGAGGAGTGGTAAAGTGAAGGGCCATTCAGTGAATGTTATATCGATATCTCTCTCACACCATCCATTTCTCTCGCTTTCTCTCTTCTGTCTTTTTGTGTCTCTTCCTGGAGATAGCTCCAATGGGGGTAGAGTAAAAGAGAAAGGGGTGAAAAATGGGGACGCAGGGCTTGTTTTTCTCCTTGGTCCAAACAGAGCAGGACTATGGGCCAAAGTCTGCACAAGTTCTTTTTTTATTTGCCAACCACCCTTTCACTGTCTCTGTCTATCCCATTTCGTGAGACCAGGGGGGTCTGAATTGAATCTGTTTGGAGGGGGTGTGGGGCATCCAAGTGTTGTGAAGCAGTTGGTCTTAGTAACTGGTGATGCCCCCTGGACTGGAGTTACAGAGATGCTGCTGTAGCAATAGGGGGCAAAGGAAAGGGAAGGAGGGGGGGGAGTTTGTTAGGTGGCATCCAGACCGCATGCCAGGAGCTCCCAAGTGGTTTCTTCCGCTGGGGCTCCTCTGTCTGTCCTCCAATGGGGCAGCAGTTTACCATGCTGCTCGCAGCCCCGGAGAAAGCCGACTGAGCAGGACGCTATTCTTCTCCACTGGCCTCAATCCCCCAGCAGCAGTCAATCAATCCTGCTCTCTCGTCCCCTCTCCTTGTGTCAGCTTCTATCGGCACCTCAATCTGCTTCCCAGCGCACATCCTCTCACAAAATAGAGGTCGCAATTCAGGCACTCACTTTCTCTACTCTCCCCCTGCCCCCGCTGCCCCCCCTCCTAATTCCTTTTTAACTCAGTGAGCGGGTGTCAGGGATACAACGTGGTGCATTCCTGCCTGGCTTGTAGCGCAACAAGCTATTGAGCAGGAGATAAGCCTCTCTTTTAGGAGGGGTTTGAGGAGAATTGAATTCAGGCCCTGAGTGACAGGAGGAGGAAGATTTATTCCCGTCGGTGGACAATGCCGCCTTTTCGGGGGACTTTAATCTCCCCGGGACAATGAGCCTGGTTTTCCTCCTACCACCAACTCACCCACCACCGCCACCCTCGGCCCCCTGCGCTTTTCCCACGATTGTCGCTGATTAGCACCACGGGCCGATTGAACATAAGCCATTATCTCTATCTTGTTGGGTCTTTTTTCAAGGGGACTCATCTGTGTTTTTGTCAAGAGAGGAATAAGGCAGCTTGGAGGGAAGTGATAAAAAAGACAGTGAGAGGGTAAAGGATTTGTAAGGCAATGGAGAGAAATGAGGAGACAGACAGACAGACAGACAGACAGACAGACAGACAGACAGACAGACAGACAGACAGACAGGGAAGAGAAAGTGAAAGGAGGCCGGGAGTGGTGAAAAAGGTGGCGTGAGTGCCAAGTTCATTGAGTGTGCCCGGGACAGAGGGCAATTCCCCTCAGCTGGGTAGACACCCACAAAAACACACACACACAAGCACAGTCATTACTAGGAGTCGTGCAACCCGGAGGAAAAGAGGAAGGGTTAGAAAAGAGACAGTCATCTTTAGGACAGACAGGATTTTCCAGGATTTGGGGATGGGTGGGGTTTGGATAAGGTGCAACAGTGAATGAAGTGTAATACAGCAGCCCTTTACGTTTGCTGAAACAGTTTTAGAGAGGCGTTTATTCAACTTCATGGTTATTCTCCAGACACAAGGATAAAGCCTCATCACTAGACACAGCTTTAAGACACGAGTGCAACATTAACAGTTAGACAGGTTTGACAGTTCTGTTTAATCAAATTGCCTAAACCTAACATGAACTTAAAAACTATTACTTATAACTTAAATTGTACATTTCCATTGCGTTGCTACTAGGTACTACATACTAGGTGAATGTTTTGACCTACTGCAATGCAATGGCTGACTAAACCTGTCTGATCGCCTGTGGACTTGTCTTGCATTGTCATCACATCCCCACGAAACTATACATATATAAACATATAATAAACTATAAGAATTGCAGTTGCCAGAAGATAATTATATTATTTGCTTATGACTCAGTTGCTAAAAAAACTGCTTGTTTTCTTCGATTTCAATGGACTGATCAGTTAATTGACTAATAGTTTCAGCACAAGAAATGTGTGTGTAGGACAGACTCATTTAGCATAAGCATGTAATGTCTGAACGCACAATCATATCTGAAATGTATCTAATTAACCAATTATATGATATTTCAAGTTATGACTGGACATTGACAGACAGACTGGTGCGAGGCAACAAGGTCTGAATTTAACAATACATTACACATGCAGAAGTAAGTCAGTCATTATGGGTGGGTCATAAGTGTTATGTAATGCAATGAGTCGTTATGATATCAAATCTCTTTCTCTTGGCATTGGCGGGACTCAATATGTTGAGCCATTACTGAGCTGTGAAAAGTTACAGCCATTCATTCCCTTTCTCTTATACTTGCATTCACAGCTGTGCACAAACACTCATGCACACACATACATATGCACACTGCCTCCACATTACATTAAATCTCTGAATTATGGGTTACCAATTTCTAGTCAATGTACTGTGAGCCCTTTTTTCTGCTAAGCTGGATGTCTTGAGCGGAGTGTGTTTCCACGTCCAAACCACACCATGGGACGCTCCTGACCCAGCGGGACGATCTGAAAAAATAAATACTGCCATAATTACAGAAGAGAGAGACATGGGCCATGTCTGACATGACAAACCCCAGATGGATATCTCAGGCTGACCGTGTGTGTATGTGGGCATGTTTGTGTAAATGTTTGTACCCCTGTTTGTGTGTGTGTGTGTGTGTGTGTGTGTGTGTGTGTGTGTGTGTGTGTGTGTGTGTGTGTGTGTGTGTGTGTGTGCGTGTTTGTGTGTCTTTGAGTGGAAACATGACCTGTGTTCCACGTCTATATGGGCCCCTGCTCTCCCGTGTGTTATGTGTGGGACCATGATAAAGAAAAAGGAATCAAAAGAGGAAGAATAGAAAAGGACAGAATCAGAAAAAAAAAAAAAAGCTGAAGTGGGACGGACTGACTGGAATACAGAGGGACAGAAACTGAGGACAAGAGAAGAAGAGACAGAAAGCACAGGGAGAAATCTCTGGATGTGATTTGGGGAAGCTTAGAGTAAATATTTATTTCCCATCGCTGGGCCTGTCAGTGGTAAAGTGATGGATTCACCGCCTGATGTCTTCCAACGCACACTACTGCTATTCAAAGACGCCTGTCGCCCCTCGTGTTTACGATGGCATGACTTGCACTGTGGCAGACTGCTACACAATACAAACGAAAAATGAGATACTTAGGCTGTGGCCGTGCAAATACACAGTTACAGCCCCACACATCTACACACACACATACAGGCACACAGCAACTGACAAACACACGTATCTCATAAATGCATTCCTTTGTTGAAGGGAAGATTACCAGCTCAGCTTATCCTTGCTTTTTTTGCACTATTTCGCTTTTTGTGTGTGTGCGTGTGTGTGTGTGTGTGTGTGTGCGTGCGTGCGTTAGAGTGCAGATCGGGGCGCATTTTTCTGTCCGAGCCCGGACAGGAAACAGATCAACACACATTTCAAGGTGATCTTGGAGAGGACAGTGAAAGGTGAAAAACGTGACATTTTGAAACAAAGTAGAGAAGAGAAGTGAAATTGAGTGATTTCATAATTGCGTAACGGAAACGTTATGAGAACAAATGTTCTTTGATGTACTTTATCAGAACGATTCTCAGACTAGTCACTGTTTAAAAAGATTCCTCATGTTTCTCACTGTTACTGAGTTGTGAAATACCGTCTGGGAAGCCTGCGTGAATCTCAGTCTCAGGAGGCCGTTTTCCAAGAAAAAGCCGGCTCATCTCTCGTTTAACACGTCGCAATCGGCCAGTGTGTGAGCCTGCGGGCTCCCTGTCCCTCTGCACACCCCCTTCTGGTCATCCTTCTCCCCTCAAGCCCTCCAGTTTTTTTTTCTCCCTCCCATCTTCCGAAATAGTCTTCCTAACGAGTGTTGGCCCATCCCTGTTCCCAGCTATAAAAACAGGCCCCGGTGGCCGAAGATGCTTAGAGAATGTGGTTATTATTGCACATACACACACATACACAGGGGCCCCTCTCCAGTAGTCTGGTAAATGATGCCCCAAACTTAGCTCGAAGCAGGAATGCGTCCAAGGTTTCTTCTCATCATCATCATCATCATCATTCCTCGGCAGGCCAATGACTCAGCCCGAGTCACATTATTTGTTCCAGAGAAAACATTATTTTTTTTCTGTCAAGCCTCTCTCTCCTTCCCTCTGTTTTCTCTCTTGCTAACTTGCACTGTTATTCTTTCTTTTCATATCTTCCTATGTCTTTATCTCTTTTGCTCCCACTGTAAATTACCTCTCGTGTCTTTCTTTTTCCCATTTCTCCCTCTGCCTGCCTCTCTCTTTTCTTACTCAATACACACTCTCTGCCCACTTTTTTTTTTTTTCCACGGGCAGACTGTTCTTTAAGAAGCAGGCCGGAGTAATTCAAACAACATGGCTCTAATTTGCTATGACATGTTTCATTTCTGACCTCACTTCAGATAACCATCGTGCTCTCTCCCTTTCTTTCTGCATGTCTCTTTCTCTCTTACATTCAGGGATATTCTTTTGATGAACACAGGCCTATATGTGAAGGATCCTTCTAACCACGCGTTCATGCGAACGGTTTTGCAGGTACTCAATAAGACCAAAATGTTTTGCTTTTGCTCTGTAGGTCATTTAAACAAATGTATTCCTCAGGAGTCAAAAGCTTCATGAGCCGTCCGTTAATTTCTTATCTGGATTCGAGAGGTTTTCAGTGATCATGTTTTTGGAGGGTAACTTTCTTTATACATTCAGCATGGGCTACTATGCAGAGGAAAAGACGTACTACACGACATGATGTTTTGCCCTGGCAGACTCAACAATGAAATTTGACATTTATTGGCAAATATGGGAAAGGGAGGTGGTTGGGGGGGGATGACAGGAAATGACTGAACAGTTCAATTTGGGTGCTGGGGTAAGTCGGAGTGAAAAAACTTTGACAGGCACAGCACACTCTGCTGCCAACCCCAAAAGCCACAAATATGAGTGTGTTCCCTGAGAAGTCGGCCATGTGAAAACAAAAGTGCCTGGCAGTGGGCAGCGGAGAGAGGTTGAGGGAGGAGAGCAAAGGGAGAGAACTGTGGAAGTTTAATTTGGGTGAGAGGTCAACACGGAGCCAAAGCCAGAGGACGCTCAACGAAGATGACATGTCTTTCTGGTGCCCGTTGCCAAAACACACACACACACACACACACACACACAATATAACATGTTGATGCTTTCTATCGCTCACTCCCCCCCCCCCACACACAAATACAGTATATACACCACTTTAGGGCCTCCATGACAATTTTGAGTCCTAATCCAGTGTGTTTGCAGCCTCAAAGGAAGAGCCACAGAACAGCAGGCAAGTTAATACACACTGTAGAAAGATCAAAAGAGCTGTCTCACACACACACACACACACACACACACACACACACACACACACACACACGCCATGATCATCGCAACCACAGAGAGGAAACACATCTGTATTCATGACAAATAAAACTGAGGGATGTTTTCCTCTTTTCAGTTGAAATTGTCTGTCAGAAAATAAAGAGTAAAAACGGATACAACTGGTGATATGTGAGATGTGAATGGTCGGTTCAATAATACTATGTAAAAAATTGATTGATGTTTCTTTTTGAAACTCGGCTAGGCCGTGGAAGGGAACAATTCATGAATTTACAGCCATCACAACACAGATCATAAACATGCCAATAGTTGTGTGTGTGTGTGTGTGTGTGTGTGTGTGTGTGTGTGTGTGTGTGTGTGTGTGTGTGGGTCAAACAGCCATTGTAGATGAGGCTGTTGATGGCTGCCACACAAAGACTCCATCCAGGACACTGATGTGGATCATGTTCAACAGAAGCCGTATTATTCCGGTATGGAAATACCGTACAGTAGACATCACTGTGTTAAAATGTGGCATCAGGGTGGTCTTGTGCTTGTGGAAAGTAGCCCATATTAAGTTAAAAGTCACCTTTGACTCCTACAAGGATCCACGTGTCCCGTTGAGCTCAAATTTTATCTGCTTATTCTTTGAAAGCAGCACACTCTGAACAAAACTGACAGAGAAAGCTGCACATGGTAACTCATTTGTCACAGATTTTTCCTTACAGTGTCTATCAAGAGCTCAGGCCAGGGATTTTTCCTCAGCATGTAATCCACCCAACAGAAATGTGCATCCTGCCTCCTTCTGACTAATTTAAAAACTGTGTGATTCCCATCCGGTGCTGAGCAATAGGACATATGCTTGGTATCTATCACATGCACTGTGTTCCCTGTGGAAACCCAAGAGCATTGCAAATGGCCAGTAAGCCTAAAAACAAGCCCCCCCCCCAACCCCCCCCCCCCTCAACACACATTGGGCCAGTGCAAAGCTGCTGAACTGTACCAGCTAATGCCTTTGGCTGCTTCGACAGCTGTGCTGCCCTGCCTCATCCCTCATGTGCACTAACAAGTGATGTGTGCGTAAATGCAAGTGTGTGTTTTTCTGAGGGAGGAGGCGCATTGTGCATGTGCGCACTTCACTGCGTATGTGTGTATGCATGCAGCCATTTGCATAGGGCAGGTCATAAGAAAGACTTCATTCACAGCTTCTGTGAAATTAGCCAGAGGCTCACCTCAAGATGTTCACACTCCAGACCTGCCAATTGTAAACAGACTCAACCCTGTCTCTCGGAATTTACTCTGTACCTTACCCACTCTCCCTTTGGGTGTTTTGATGGGATGCCTCAGAGTTTAACTCAAAGAACCAGTAGTTTCAGAGTTTAAGAGAAGTTTTAAGTCAATGTAATAAATAAAAATGTAAAATTGTGCTTTGAAAGACAACCTTTGTACAAGCATATTTAAAAAGACGTAAGATTACATAATTAACTATGCTCCAGTAACTCTGATGAATCACATAATTTAATTGATGTTGTATTTAATTTATTTTTTGGCTTTCTGGTGGAGCGGTAGCATGTAACGGTCAGTGGCAGCAAGGTGATAATGCTTTAACTACAGTAGAAGACTCAGAGGTACTACAAAGTATACAAGGTGTGTTTGTAAAATATGTTTCCGTCAGCCTTTATCACACGGTTTCTCGATATGGTAATTTATCTTACTTAGCCAAGTGTAAAAAACTGTTTTGCAACATTTTGGGCTTTTTTTACCTGGCATTAAATCAAGTGGCTGGGAACAAGTCGACTAGTGTGGTGTGTTCTTTACAACATGATATGTAGCCCGAACACCACTTGAAATTGAAAGGCTGCAGTTGGTTTTTCTCGAGATTATTTCACAGATTTCTTTTCCACTTCATGACGTTTTTCTGAAGCCTAACATTAAACCAGTGACCCCTCAATGGCCGGCACTTCCTCTGATGGCAGAAAACCTGCAGAGTCAATTTGATTAGCCGCCACTCTTTCTTTCAATACAGCCTCAGGTAATGAGGTATGTCTGGAAGTAGGTGGAGGCCAGATAAGGTGGGGGTATTGGCGTTGGGGTGGGAGTGGGAGGTTGGCTGAGGTGGGGGTGTGGAGGGGCAAGGGACCCTTCAAACTTCAAAGGCTTCAGATTGGACACAAAACACACGTTTGGAGGGGGGGAGGAGGGATCACACAAATCTAATTTTCCTAAAAAGGGGAAATGCAGACAATAAGGAGTTGAAGGTAAACTACTTGTGACCCCACTTTTACCTGGTTACCCCCACCCCCACCCCACTCCCTCTCCGCTCCTCATCCCTCCCTCCCTCCCTTCTTTCCAGATCAGATTAAGCCGTGGTGGAAGGGAGCCTCCACTCGTTAAGGAACCCTGTCATGACAAATAGAAACACAAAGCATGACCTGCCTTCAATTGGAAACGGATCCACAGTGGAGGGGCAAATAGGGAGGGAGCCAGAGGAAGAGAAAGAGGGAGAGAGATGGAGATAATTGAATCAAGGCTGCGGGGGAAGACAGATAAATCTTATTATTGATACTTCAGTTGAGCAGAGAGAGAGAGAGAGAGAGAGAGAGAGAGAGAGAGATATCAGTCTCACTTCATAAAAAAACAGTTAATACATCTGGATCATTTAGCTGCCTGCTTTAGTTTAGAAGGTGCGCACACGGGGCACAGCATGACTGTGCATGTATGTGCCTATGTGTGCATGTCTGTTTCTGTGTTTTTATACTTTCTTATTTTATTTGAGTCAAGCCCATATTGCAGTGTCCAAATTATAGATCAATATTATCTTTACTCTAGACAGCTATTAGGTCAATGCAAAACAAACTCACACAATGCATCCTCTGTTGTAAAATACACCACAATTTACTTTGTCTTACGTATCCCATGATGCCTCTTAAAAATAACATTTCAAATTACAGAAGATGGAAAATAAAGGTGGAAAGCAACATTTGTCTTTTCCCAAAACAATGTATTCTCTCTCTAGAACAAATACAGAACAAATGTGTCATTTTTCCAGCTTTCCAACTGGCTAATTTGTTGAGGCCTCATGTTGTTATTTTAATGGTCACCTTCACAGAAATGCCAGCTACAATAAAACAATTGTTGTCTTGGTAACCATGTTCAGATGAGCAGTTACTTCCCCTCACTCATCAGCTGTGCTGAACTGCTAAGCTCCTGCTCCAGGAAATAAACTACAAAAGGTACAGTCTACATATTTCTAGGTGTGTGTGTGTGTGTGTGTGTGTGTGTGTGTGTGTGTGTGTGTGTGTGTGTGTGTGTGTGTGTGTGTGTGTGTGTGTGTGTGTGTGTGTGTGTGTGTGTGTCGTAAGACCCAGCATTCAACTTCACACCAGTGCTGAGGAAAATAGTTACAAACATGTAAATTATCCCGATGACAGTTTATATTCTGTGGTCACCTCAGTCACACTGATACGCACACACACAGACACACACACACACACACACAGACACACACACACACACACACACACACACACACCCACCAGTGGTTTGATTGTACACACAGGCAGTGTAACAACGTCTAGAGGCTGGTGTGAACGACTGTGCTCAATAATGGATGAAGAGGACAGCAAGGACAACTAGCTATGTGGAAATTCAAGAGGCAGGTGACATGATGAAACGGTTGTGCTCCTCCTCTCATCTGTCTCTCCCTCTCCCCCAGTCTTTATCTCTCACATGCAAACATGCTCTACAGAGCTGGCATGTAAGCATGGTACATAAGTGAGCAAACACAGCATATATGCATCCAGACATGCACACCGCGACACATAAACACACATTCAGAAAGCGGGAGAGAAGCAGTTGCCATTTGAAACATTCTGATGTGTAAATAAACACCTTTCCAGAGCTTTCCAGCCAAACAAAACCAATTTTCAAAGCTCTACAAACAACATCGAACCAATCGTGACACTGGCCTTTCTTTTCTTTAGAGGAACCGCTCAATTAATATGTCACCACAAGTCAAGACCACGAGACCCTGCTAAAATAAGCGAGCCACTTCAGCCCTCGCCTCTGGAGAGAGACGAGAGAGGGACATAAATTGCCCTCTTTAGAGTAAAAGAGTCATCCAAAAAAAAAAATAAGCTGTGATTGGGCACCTGCGGCACTGAAAATAAATATGTTGTCTTTTTTTCCGTTCCTTCCCACTCTGCTTTTTCCCTCATCGCGTCATGAGCAACCTGTAAAAACAATTCTATTTATCCCCTTTCATCAACTATTTCCACCATCTCTGCAGGCACATAAATCAGTTTTCAGGTTCTTTACGCCAGCGGGTTTAACCAAGAGACAATTCTAACACTGATGACTTTCGATCAAATCTTTATCAGTACCATCATTAAGTTCTGAATTCCATTCAAAATATATTTATAATTCACGGCAGCTGTCAACACTCATTTTATTATATCGATGTTCTTTGTGTTTGGGCCTTAATGAGCACAGAAATGTTGGTTAGGTCAGGACTGCAAAAGTAAAATGGCTTAAAAGCTCTTAATAAAAAGCCTTCTTTGCATACCTGTATACCAACAGGTGCTCAGGCAAAAAAACTGAGAAACATATTGAATAACTGTCAATTCAGTAGGTTTCGTCAAATTCCAGTACAACTTTGTCTGGTATTTCTGAAAGCAAAGTGACCATATGGAAATAATAAATGCATTCATTGACTAACTGCCAAATTTATTAAGCAATGTATCTCAAGTAAATGACATCACCAGTGTCAAAACTGCCACTTTGGTTCAGGCACTGTAGATTTCTTTGGCCAGCGATGTTCCTCACACACTCTGTGACTGTAGGTGATGAAAGAGGAGAGGAGCAGCTTTGAGGAGCGCGCTGCCGCTGTCCCTGACACAGACACCGCGTTGGCTCGCTGCTACGCATCCCTGCATTGTCCCCCGCTGCACCTGACACTGCCCCTTCCACCTGTGGTGTGTGCGTGTGTGATCTGATCTTGAACACAATGAAGGTATGAAGAGCAGAGGAAGTGATCAAAGTGTTAACCAGAACCCCTGTTACTGAAAACCCAGTGCCCCCTGCTCAGAAACGCTATCTAAACAGGTACGTCATTTAGATACCCACCAAGGGTACTACAAGGCTTTGATGCTAGTATAACAAAGAATTGAAGTTTTAGTCATACTAACACTACTACTTCCTACTAATAATCATTTTTAAAGATTATTTTTATGGGCATTTCCGCCTTTAATGATAGGAAAGCAATGAAAGTGGGAAAGAGAGGGGGAAGACATGCAGGAAATCATCCCAGGTCGGACTCAAACCCTGGACCTTCTGCGTCGAGGCATGAAGCTCTGCATATGTGCACCCGCTCTACCGGCTGAGCTATCCTGGCCACAACACGAAAACAATTTCTGATCTGGAGTACTGTTGTTACTTGTGAAAACAGTATTACAAAAGTCCATTTTAAGAAGAAAAAGAACAAGGCCTAATTAACTTAACTTTGATCTTTCCACTTTGCAAAAGGAGGTCAGGCTGATCTCAGGCTCCTGAGGAATATGATAGATGCAATATGAATGCTGATGCACCCAAACCTTAACAGGATGGCAAAGATAGAAGTGCAAACATTTCAACAATCATCCTAGTATGATATTGACTCAAAAGACTACTGAAATTCAAAGTCCTTGTAAACAGAATCAAAGTGAAAGTTGAGAGATCTGTATTTATCTTTGGTTGCTATATTTTACCTGCATAATTTCCCACCCCAAATAACTAGACATTTAAGTTTGTATCAGTTTTCAAACCTGTTTAAATAGGATTATTTTGAAATCGCCCATTCAAGAGCATGATGTAAACTGTTCGACTCTGCTCTACTCTCTGAATAAATATGTTCTTGTTAGAAATAGTGCCTTGAGAGGAAGAAAAAAACTATGTCAGAAGAAAAGAAAAGGGAGAGAAGTTGAGAACATAGATGGTGGAGTCCATTTATCGCTTCTCCTCTGTGTGATATTGGTTTCAAAGGTGCAGTCGTACGTGAAAGACACAGGTTAGAGCATGAGGACCCCTGTCCTAACGCTGTGTGTGTGTGTGTGTGTGTGTGTGTGTGTGTGTGTGTGTGTGTGTGTGTGTGTGTGTGTGTGTGTGTGTATGTCCCAGATGGCAGGCAGGCAAGGGGGAAGGTGGGCCAAGCGGACAGGAAGCAGTAAAGGAGAGTTCTGGTTACGAGGATCAGACGGCGGGACGAACCGCGCTCAAAGCTACCGCCGCTACCGTACTCCAGGTGTGGGTTACACTCCTGGACACAGGGGACAAACACACACAGACACACACATTCTTGTATATATGCTCCCCAAAAGGATATTGTGCTGGTGTGCGTGTGTGAGTGTGCGTCTGTTAGCGTCCTAATAAACATGCAAAGGCAAACATGCACACACACTGTGCGTGTGTTCGGTCACACAGACTCTCACACGCCCCGCCCCACCCCCTCTTCAACCAAGCAGATCCACTTAAAAGGACTCGTATCAATTGTCAACAGCCATGTTTAGTTGTTTAGGCCCCTTCTCCTTACTGATGAGGACCAGACCATGGAAAATGCAGCCACCCATTAGCCACATGTTGCTTCTAATACTGACCCAATAAAATGCCGTTCCCCCCTGCCACGGAGAGTTCATCTGGCCCACCACACAGAGAGATGAGGGATAGATAGGAAACTAAAATGTAAGCAGCAAGGGAGGGATATGGTGATGGGAAGAGAAGAAGAGAAGGAGAGTGAGGCACTTGCAATTAAAGATATAACCGTGTCAAAGAAAGAGGGAAGTGCATGGGCCTGCTGCTAATTTCCCGCCCTGAGTGCAGTAATCGGAGGGGAAGATTAAGGTGAAGGAGTTATTCTTGACTATTTTATTAAGAGGTGCTTTAGGCGCTGGAAGAAGGGGCTTTAGCGCTCCTCCAGCAGCGTGCCATACAATACAAGACAAACATTTGCTGTTATTTCACCAAAGTACTCTCAGATGTGCTGGGTCGGGGCCTTGCCTTTTGCCGCAGAGGAACTTGGCATCAAAGTTCCCTGCAGTTCTCTAAAAACAAAAATCTGCCCTTCTTTTCCGTGGGTCCTGCCCTGAGCCTGCGTCCGACAGATAAATAGCGAGGTGTCAAAAGACAGGACGGCGAACCTCACACCTAGTTTTAATTAAAAAGGGAGAGAGCGGTGCGGATGAACAGGGAGAACCAGAGAGAGAGCCACAGACACATGAATCTGTTCCTTTTATATATATATATATATATATATATATATATATATATATATATATATATATATATTATATATATATATATATATACATACATATATATATATATATATATATATATATATATATCATCAGAGGAAAAGTGTAAACCTGGGGATCTGTAACATTTTTCCTTTTATCTTGATAATATATGTTTGTTTTATGTAGAAAATCTCTATTGGCCTCACATTGAAAGATAAAGTCTCATTCTGTAGAACTATAAAATATCAGCAGAATGTAAAGAAAAAGAAAAATAAGCCAACTCTTGTTACAAACAAAAATAACCCCAAAACACTGGGCTCTACTTCACAAGTCTTAGAAGAGCAAATTGTCTATGTCATGCAAAATAAAAAGTACATTGGGTATATAAAAAAAATAACGTTTTAAAATTGAGCCAAGGCCAGCAGCATTCTCACCCACCTTCCCTCTTTTGTTTGCTTTGTCACTGCTTCACCGTGCCGTTCTTAAACACTTAGTGCTCTTCAGTGCCGTTGAAAAACAAGATGCTGTCAGTGCATGTGTGCGTGTGTGTGTTTATCTAAGTGAGCTTTTACTGCATTCAGGAAAATGAAGAAAAACAACACATTTGCAAAGCCAACGTGGCGCTAAAACAAAGAAATAACAGCAACACCAAGCTGCATGTCTTCAGCCCCCACCACCATCACCACCAATTTGACCAACATGCAGGTCTCAGAGTGAAAACATGTGTTCGGAATAACATCTTCCCAATTAAACGAGCTAAATTGACATGTCTCGAAAACCTCAGGAACTTTGAGCTGAACGGTCAGCGCGTACAGACAAAAACCACAGACGTGGCCGTTTCAACCGCTCATGAAAACCCAATTCAGAAACTTCTTCCTCTTTCCTTTTCTGTACTCGAAAGAGAGGATGTGGCTAGTCTTGATGAGGAGAGAGGTGGAGAGGGAGGGAGACATCAGACTACAGTATAGGAAGTCTAAATGTACCACCTCAGGATTAAGAGACCATGAAGTGACTTTTAAAAACATGAATGGTAAATGCCTCCTTCGGTTGTCCGTGAAGCGCTGCACTTGTAAAGTCACCATTTTGTTCATCGACAGAGAGAAATCCAACATAGTGTGAAAGAAGATTTCAATTTTGCCACTGGCAGTACCTCCAATACCAAATCAAAAGTTTTACTGAAGACTAATGCTAATCTTTAACAGTAAAGACTCATTTCAATGGAGCAAATTCCTGCACACTCTCTATTAAATTAACCCCTGGAATGCATCAAATATCACAAATTGATATAGAGAGTGGACTTTCACTTTGATGCGTTGATGATCCAACTTAGACGTAACAGCCAGTCGATGCTCGTTATGGTTAAGACCAACAAGAAGGGAGCAGCCCAGTTCATGACATCATTTGAGTCCTATAGGTGATGACGTGTGAACTGTACAGGAAAGGGCAGCTGTGGCTGGGAAAACGGCAGCAACAGAGAGATACTTAGGATGTCCAGACTGGATGGCAGACGATGTTTGAGACAAGATGTAATTGTCATTGAAAGAACGTAGGATTAAATCGGTCATGCTTTATGAAACTAACAATGACGGCCGCAATAGCCGTTAGTTGGACACAGTGATCATCACAAATTCCTTAAATGTAATCACATTTTTTTTTTTTTTTTTTACATCTAGACACAGTTAAAAAATTAAAAGTCAGTCGTAGCATTTCCTGCGCTCGCTGAGACATTGACCATCTAAAAATCCTGGCAGCATTAATGTTGATTGTATATTAAGTGAGCTACTCCCAGTTTTACAAACCAAAGCCAAACTCTGATACACTAGTGTAACTGGTCTGGGTGTGTGCAGCTCACAGACCCACACACTGCTTCTGTCTGCATTGTGTTGGAGTCAATACAGGACATGCAACCACTGCTTTGCTGAACAGGGATTTCTTTTTTTTGTGCATGTTTTGTTTGTGTTTTTTTTTTCTGGAAAAATAAAAAACTGCAAATGACTTCCTCTTTCCACCATGCACGCCGTCTTTTTACAAGCTGACAAGACTGGTAGACTAAACGCAAGGAAACAGTTTCATCACTGAAATTTGTGATACGTTATCATATAGTACGGATCCAATTTATTAAATTGCAAATATCTAAACATGATAATCAAACAATATCCTTCCTAAATGCTCATTTTCATATGTAAGTTAATGCACCCCTCTTCTTTCTAGACTCTGCCAGGTGAACCTGTGTTATGATGAAAACCTCTCCTTTTCCTGTGTGGAGAACATATAATTAATACAGGCCGTGCTCTTTGCCTTTGGGACACTGAGCATCACAGAGCACAAGCTTGTAATAGAGCTATTTGTTTTCCTCAGAAAGCCGTCCAAACGCCCTCGCTGGGATCGCTAGACTGCACAAAGGCAAGCTAAGAATTGGTCAAATCCACTGGGGCAAGTTATTGATTAGGCCTACGGCTAGTATAACACAAATATGCAACTAAATTAGATATTTGTGTGTGTGTGTGTGTGTGTGTGTGTGTGTGTGTGTGTGTGTGTGTGTGTGTGTGTGTGTGTGTGTGTGTGTGTGTGTGTGTGTGTGTGTGTGTGCGTGTGTGTGTGATCATTCAAAATCAACTTCATCTGTATCAACCACTGGTCAAGTTTTTTTTGTCCCTCTTTAACTCTGCATGATATACCAACCACATACATTAAGGCATTTTTTTTTATATTCCAAGATGAGAGAAAACCACCTTTTTGTTCCTGTTTTAGCAACATGTCAAACAAGTAGTTAGATTTAGGCTGAGGATTGGATGCGTACACTAGACATGCATTTTCCCTTTTTTTCAGAATACCTCATACAGTCTCCCTAGGGGGCAATTTGGGGTTTGTGACTGGTTGGGTTACAAACCCCAAATTGTGAACTCACACAACCAAATATATAATGGACAATAGACAATAGATAGGGGTGGGTATCACAGGGTACCTCACAATACGAGACATGGCTCACGATACAGATAACGTCACAAAACAGCAATTCTGATAATTCAATATATTGCTAGACAATCCTGTAATGATACATCACGATATCGGTCTAACTATGAATACAAAATGCCCGTGAAAAGGTTTTCTATCTTTATTGACTAGTTTATTCAAGTACAATCGGTTAGAAAACAGAAATTCTGCAGCAAAAGTTTTTCAGTCTGTAAAATAAAATTACAGAACTATAAAAGGCAGCTATGGGTCCAGTCTTTGGACTTAAAAATGGCTGGGGCATCTGTTATTTTCCTCAAACTGCTGTCTGCCATCCCGTTGAAAACCTCTTCCTCTTCGGCTAGTTAACTTATGTTCGAATTTCCCTCATTCCCTCAGTTGAGCACCACCTCGAGGAGCCATGAAGTAGCGATGCTGGGAGCAGGGAAATCTATTTAGAACGCCTCGTTTTATTAATGAAAATATCGACATTTGCCGCTAGCGTATCGATTTGTGTATCGCACAAAGGACAATGATATACTATCGCCGTATCGATATTTTGTCCCAACCCTAAGATACGTACATTACAACTTTCTACCGCCTCCCTCATCTCTTCCATTTCTTGCTCACATCCGCTGCCCTCCCTCTTCAACATCTCCCTTTTCAACAAGAGCAGTTTGTCAGGGTCAGAAAGCAATTTAAAACCTCTAGTAATGAGAGTCAGTGAGAGAGAGATGTGAGAGAGGGAGAAGTTTAAGGGAGGGAGAGAGAGAGAGATGAGGTAGTGGGGCGGAGAGAAGAAGAGGATGAGGAAGGAGGGAGGGCTAGGCTGGGGTGTCAGCCATCAAAGCAGGCCAGGAGAAAAGAAGGCCAGGTGCTGGTTGTGGGAATGTGCCGTCCATAGTTCCAGGGACCAGGGAGCTGGTGGGGGCTGTGAGGGGGGAGCAGGGTGGTAATTAGCCAAGCCTGGAGGAGAGAGAGGGCCCTCCAGGGCCCGCGGGGATAGCCCCTCCGAGAGGATACCATTTGCACTTCTACAGGAGCCGCCAGCCCCGGGCCACAAAGAAGGGGAAAAGGGGAACTATGGCATCCTTTATCAGGCTGGACAAAGACGCCGCATCTTTTCAAAGGAGACCGGAGAGAGAGAGAGAGAAACTCCAGTGTTCCAGAGAAGGAGGGGAAAAAGAGAAAAAGAGAAGGGAAGAAAGAATCCTAGCACTGGTCAGGAGAGAGACAGAGAGAGATGCCAGTGTGTGGGTTGCAAAGCGAGACAGGAGGTTACGGTCATACTGTGACCCAGTCAGTCCGCTGAGACATCAGAAATTCACTAATGTCCACACACACACACACACACACACACACACACACACACACACACACACACGCACACACGCGCACACACAAACTCTCTCTCCTCAGCTGAGTTACACAACTATATTCCCAGTGCATAGCAACTGAAAACAAAACCATGTTGTTTTTTAACATTTCGATCATTTTCCATCTCAGTTCCCATCAATTTTGGGGGCATGAAAATATAAAATGTCTCTTTAACCAAAAGAATAGTTCTGCCACAAAAGAGGTGGTTCAGTTTGCTTTACTAATCATCTCATGGGAGTTAAGTAGAGGCAGTGGATAAGGAGCCAAAATGGCCACCCTCTACCTCTGACATTATCAGGGAATCTTAAGAGTTTTGCCCTCCTGTAGCGTGAGGGAAAGTGGAGGTCACTGACATTACTTTTACCTATTACCTTTGGAGTACGGCTGCACAGGGGGGGGGTGAATGGTGGCCTTTGAGGCTGTGAGGCTTTGTGCTCCCTGCTGGAGTGCAGCCTGACAGCCTTAGCTGAGTGGGGGCCAAAGGTCAGACAGGGCATGTGATAATTTTAGGCACTTTTTTAGGCACACATGCATATAGCCAAAAAAACCCCCCCCCCCCCCCCCCCCCCCCCCCCCCCCCCCCTCCCCCCCCCCCCCCCTCCCTTTCCCCCCCCCCCCCCCCCCCCCCCCAAAAAATCTTTTTTCCCCCCCCCCCCACACCCCCCCCCTCTCACCCAGGGATGTTTTTGCAATTCAATATTTTCACACGCAGGCAGCTTCATCGTTACTTTGGAACCGTACACTTGGCAGGATGAGGCCGGGGGCCTCTGGGACACAGGGGCTGAGAGGTGGAGGGCTGGAGGAGAGGGGGTCAGCACAGAGGAATCCTAGTGTCGGGAGGGGACGGGCCTGAGCCGGCTAATGGGCCATCTTGAAATGTTTTAGCAAAGACCCCTCCAACACCTACACACACACACACACACAAACAAGTGCGCACACACACACTCATGAACGTTCACAAATTCTGCACTACTCATCGCTTCAACCAATCTGACTCCAGGGTTAACGAGCAGGGCTCTTAACTTCCTTCATCAAAATCTCTGGGCTAACCCAGTCACACTATCCTGCCAGGAAAAGACTTCCCTCTCCCTCACTCACTCCAGACAACATCTTTCTAACCCACATCTCAAATACACAGCCCATAGTTAGTAGAATGGTTGTACATCTATTTGAGCAAAGTACATATCTGTCAAAAGATACCTATGAACATGATGAATTTGAGCCCTTTCAGCATTAGCTTGAGAAGTACATTTTGAGAATATGTATTTATTTTTCAACAACAGGTACTGTACTCAGACTAACAGAGCAAACAAGAAAAATCATGTCAGAAAACAAGAAACACCAGAGAACAAATGTGTTAACGTCATGGAAATGTGCCTCATTTTAACCAAACCATTTCAGGAGATTTGTTCCAATTCCACAACTGTAACATCTAAGGATTTGTTTAGCATACAGAGTGGCTGAGGTAAATTGAGGTCCTGCAATGAGAGGGAGCTCTTAATATATTTATTCTGTGCGCCACACTCTACTTAATGAAATTAAACCACACCAATAGTGGCCCCTTTCTCTCCGGGGAGTTCAGTAATCAACATGCCACCAGTTTTCATTTTGTATGAAAATAAATGGCAGCCGGTGATATGGGCCTAATTGTGTTGCACCAGGGAGGAGCTGGGTGAGAAAAGAAACTTGCAGCAGTGATGTAGTAGAGCCAATTTTCATGGACAGCAGCACTCAAGAGAGGTGGTCAAATAAGCAGTGGCATCCATCTTGGGAGCAGTACCCCGCTTGCACTCTCTCTCCCCCCCTCTCCCTCTTTCTCTTTTTATCCATCATACTCACAAAGAAAGTTAGCCAAGTAATAAACAAATAGAGAACTGGTGAGCCCTACGTACTAGCGCCTGGCAGGGTCACAGGATAATGACAGCTCAATTACGGTGAATCTCCTTGTAAACCCACCCCCTATAGTACAATCCTCACAGCCGCCCCACCCAGCGCGGCAAATTTGTCAAACTCACCAAAACGATGGGTCTGACAGTGTAATCGCTAACCGTCCCCACCAACATGAAAGAGGTCTTTATCTGGCCAAATCAAAGAACCTGATCTCTGAGAGAAAAAGGGTGGGTGGGGGGGTGGGTGGAGGGGGTGGGGGGTTGACTAGAGAGGAGAAATGTCCCGCTCGGCCCCTGTGAGACGAGGAGATGTCTCTAATCCGCTTTAATGAGACACTGCGTGCCCATCTTTGTGGTAATGATGAAACACAGTGAGAAAGACGGTAAGGGGGAGGGAGGGAGGAGTGGGAGAGATCGAAGTGAAGATGGAGCCAAGGCTTTGAACTGGCGGCCTGATGAAAGGGGTTAGCAGGCAGAGGGAGTTTAGAGCCACGCTGCCACTACACACCACTGTCTGTTTCTGAGACAGACAAACAGCCCAGGGGACAGAGCAGTTTGTCTGCTTATCATATCTGGACAGGATGAGCCATCATCAGCAGCTGCAGATTGGGACTTGGTCTGGAGGGTGTGTGTGTGTGTGTGTGTGTGTGTCCCATATACACACACACACACACACACACAGGGGTGTCTAGAGATGAACTATAATTTGTGAAACACAGAAGAAGAAGAAAACTTTTGAGGAAAACAAGTAGTTTTGTTCAGTGCTATTCACTGAGAATTTCAAGAAAGTGTCACATTACAGCACTCAGCTGGTCTGTGGTTACTTGTAGCTTAAACTCGGCTACTGTACGCTTCACTTTGAGTTGGCTTTGAGTCACCTTGCCCCAATACTCTTTGTGTATTTGATAAGATGGCTTTAGGCCACCAGCTGACTGCATTAGCCTTTTTTAAAGCTCTACGGTAATATATAACAATATCGATATTTATCATGATATAGCAATTGTCAATCAAACTGAAGTGAAGTGAACAATGAACTGTCTTCCATTTCAGTACATTACATGAGACTAAACTGTGCATGTGTTTAAAAAAAAAAAAAAAAATGCCAAACTTTTTGCAAATGTTTTATCTCAACTTCCTCTAAATAATTAATTTGGACAACAGAAATGTGCAAAAACTATAAAATTATAAGATCTTCACAATATGTCCCAGTGGAAAAATTCTCATTACTAGAAGATATTAAATTATAGCGCAGGTCCTGTTAATTTACATTGACATTTTGTCTTCACACCAAGAAACAAAGTCTTCCTGCGCAGAGAACAGAAAACATGGAGTGAATGAAAGAATGGACAATAAAAGGACAGGAAGTTCAGGACTGGATGAAAGGAAAAGAGCAGGGTGAGGACAAATGTCCGCATAAAAGGAAAGAGAGAGAAAGCAGGCTAATACCAAACAAATCGGGATTAGACCCAGATAAGACTAGTCACAATGCTGAGCAATCCCTGGGATATCACAATGCAAGGGGGAATCATGAGGGCTGCTAAAACACACTAATTAGGGACTCGACACATTTGCCCCTTGTTTTGCAAACAACACACTGTTTAACAGCGGGTGGTGCACAATCACACCAGACACACAGAGAGATAATCATTTAGCTTTAATCAGCGTACTCAAGAAGTAAGGATGAGGTATTTCCAATGGGATGACTCCAGCAGTCGTGGTGTATTCTTAGCCCTGAGAGGCTGGATGGAATCTTCTCGAAATGGCCCAGCAGTGGTGGGGCGTAACTCGATAAGCAGCCACAAGTCAAGACAAAATGCATTTAACTGCAGTGTAATGGCTGTTCATTTTTTGAACCCCCTTTTCGCCAACACATACCGCTGTTCGAATGCTGCTCGGCTATTTTTAACAAGGCCCTGCCCCCATCTGCAGGCTGAAAACGAAGCGTATGAGGAGAGACAAAAAACAGGGGGCTGCTCAAAAAGAAAACATCGGGGATATATCTTCAAATTCTCTCAGGCATGCCACAGTCTCCACTGCCAAATGATTGGGAGATTGTTGTGTTTTTATACAAACATGGCGGATGAGGTCATGGTGCAATGCAGAAAGAGGCATATTTGCCAAATGGATAATGTGAGGTCAATGTATCATTGGAATGAATGGGATTTAGAGCCATGTGCAAGAGCTTAATGCAATGGTATTTGTGTGTCAACTCAAAATTTGACTTAGCCAACACCAGGCAGGAAGCACGGGGCTAAAATGTGTGTGTGTGTGTGTGTGTGTGTGTGTGTGTGTGTGTGTGTGTGTGTGTGTGTGTGTGTGTGTGTGTGTGTGTGTGTGTGTGTGTGTGTGTGTGTCTCGGCCTGTGTCCAGGTGTACTAGGTGCCCACCCGTCATTATACCAAGGTCAAAGCTCGGAACAGTGACAGGACCTCTAACAAGTGTACAAAATGGTGCACGCTACACACACACACACACACACACACACACACACACACGCAACCAGCCAACAGTGCCAGCTCCTGCTGTTTGGATGACATTTACACTCAACCTTTCTAGTTTGTGATTGATTGGGGTTAAATCCTAACATTGCCCAAAAATCTGTCACCACTTTTGTGTGTGTGTCTGTGTGTGTGTGCGTGTGTGTGTGTGTGTGTGTGTGTGTGTGTGTGTGTGTGTGTGTCATTAAAGAGTCACTGTAATGTCAACATTCTGCTTATTCCAAAAAACAAAGCCAAAGCTGTCTTCATTTCCATCTCTTGTATGCAGAGTGAGATACTGTAACAATCTTGAATGAGAGTATTTATTAAATGAAGCAAACACAATACTGAATATAGATCATTCACATAAATATTAAATGTGTTGCCATCCCCGTTCCCCCTTTCAACATTACAGCTTCATCTGAAGTGATAAAACCAGAACTGAATAAACAAAGACATTTTGTGTTGCAATGGAGGGTGATCTGAGACTAATTGGGTGATCACAGTGCCAAAAGATGTATATGAGGCAAATATTATATCACTTGAATAAAACAAAACAATGAGGATGTCTGAAACAGCTAAATGTTGAATAACAAGCTCATAATCACAGAAGGGTATTGGGTTTTTTCTGTATCTGGGAATCATTGAAGAGTGATTCCAATGTCCACATTTCAAAATTATTTTCATATTTCATGGCACCTGTACTTGACCTGATTAGAGACATATCTTTGCCAAGGGATACTTGGCTAAAACAGCAGCACATTTTACAGCAGCAACTGACTGAATATCAATATAAGCATTTCCCTGGCGATAAAACACCTTCTCACAAAGTGTTCAGGGAGGAAGAGAGGGACGCATTGATAGTGAAAGAAAATATTAGAAAGTTGGCAGTGGTACAGTCGTAAAACAGACCATTTCAT
This sequence comes from Perca fluviatilis, assembly GCF_010015445.1. Taxonomy (NCBI): domain Eukaryota; kingdom Metazoa; phylum Chordata; class Actinopteri; order Perciformes; family Percidae; genus Perca; species Perca fluviatilis. Next base: position 25,537,564 of record NC_053116.1, on the reverse strand, counting down.
AAGGGGATTGTAATATCCCATTTGAACTATGCTCCCATAAATTAATATTCACTCTTTAAATCTTTAGAGTGCAGGTAATTTATAGAGTAACCAGTTCATATATTTGTTTTTATTTATTTGGATGAAGATGAAAGAACAAATAGCACTAGTAAGTAGAACTGAGACTTCAGACTACACTGTCCTCCACATTAGAGGGTAATAGGACTACTTCATAGGAAAGAACATTCTTCAGGAGTTTTCTCTCACAGCAAATTTGAAGATATGGTAACAAAAAGCAATGCATCTTTATTTGTATCATATCATGTGAATCAAACATGGGACCATATGTTACCGAAATGCAGCTGTCAATATGTTACACTCAAGGACGGTGGCTTGACATTAAACTGTAACCATGACCAAAACCTTATCCTAACCTTAACCAAAGTAACTTCCCCCTACGATGAATTAATATGTTACAATTAGACATGGGCAAATTTATGGCTGTGTTACGAATAAAAATGCCTTCAGTTTTGGGGGTTATTACAGAAAAAGTTACTCCTTTCATAGGATATCATATGTTCTGTGAATACAGTTGGCTTACATGTACAGTGCAAAGGTATTTCACTGGACAAAGATGAGGAACCAGCCCTGGAAATAAATATGGAAAGAAAAATATGAGCCTCGGTGCTCACAAAACACACTAAACTGTATCCTACATGTGCGCACACTGGGATAAGGAACTCACATCCCACAAACTTCCATAATCAAATACTTATGCAGCATATGTGGCCTTGCCAAATGTGGACTGATGCAATTAGTTAGGCTACACAATTTTTCAATCCTTCAAAAAATTTACACGAATGGTCCTAAAATCAGTCCAAATGCTCAGAAAAAAAAAACTCCCCAATAGCAAACTAAGCACTTCTAAATCAAAAACTTGATTTTACAAAGCAGGTGGTCTTGTTGATTGGATGGTGAACATTATTTCTGAGAATTGAGGAATAAAAAGACCAGTGTACAGAACCAAAACACGTAATCTAACATTCCCTGAAAGGCTTCAGTTTTTAGGTGCGCAGATTCACAAGACGGTGACTACCAGAGTGGTCACAGTCTGTCCGTTTAGACAGAGATGTAAAACTGCAAAACTGGTGTTGCCCGATTCCGAGCGCTGCTAAGATCATTCACGTCATCACATATGAATGCAAATGGGCTCTGTGGAACCACAAGAGGCTCAGGTTTCCCACTGTGTTTTAGCTAGGAAAGGTCTGCAGCAATAAAAGATCTCACAGGTATTTGCACTTTGCATTATGTCCGACACTACTGACATTCAAAATAAAATAAATAAATGGCTTTATGTCTACAGGCACCGTAGGCTTACCATTAGCCTTCATCAATTAGCAACAGTACTAGTATTACAAATTAAACTGAACTTGTCAAAATCACACAGCACCACGAGGAAGGTCTTCTAAAACTATCAAAATAAGAGTCATCAACCAGATTCCTATTTATTTCTTCATTGGTTCACTGATGCTCCAAAGTTTCATAAAAGTACATAAAAAAAAAAAAAAATCAGCCAATGAATTGCAGTCCCTACCTGACACTGAAATCACATTTCCTTTTCATTTGATGATCATATCATTTTTATGTTCAGGCTCTAATCTGTGAACATGGAGGAGTGCTATCTGACACACATTACAGCTGCATAGCGGTAATACATGGGGAGCATACACACAGGACCCTGAACGTTTAGCCAGAAGTTCAACATAGCTACTATTGTTGGTTTTAAAGTGTTATGGGTTGGGTTTTATTACTTCTGTCAAAACATCAGAAGCTGTTGAGCCAGGCCAAGTTCATAACTGGCAGTCCATCTAATAAGGGGCATTTAACACAGAGATCAATAGGATATCTGGCAATTAGTATAAAGGCCAGAAAGAGAAAGACAGAGAGAGAGAGAGAGAGAGAGAGAGAGAGAGAGAGAGAGAGAGAGAGAGGAATAACTGTCAGCACCTGTGTGCATTTGTTTAGTGTGGTGGGTAAATTTGGGCAAAATAAGCAAAAATTCAATAAATCAGGTGGTAAAAAAAAAAACATTTCATTTTATTGGCTTGATAATGCAGACGGTCGGCGTAATTGAAATAGGTTTTAAAAAAAAATAATTTAAAAATCAATAACGTGGGTAGCCTACGTTGAAGTCAGAATCAGTGTGTATTCAACACCTTCCTTCCGTTTTCTCCGAATGTGTGCAAAGCTGCTACATGTTTCCATTTTAATTATATTCCTTGAGGTTTCTGTGAGACGTTATTGGGCGGCTGTAGGCGTGCAGTACAGAGCGAGAAAGCAGTGCCTGTTTGTTTGTGTGTGTGTGTGTGTGTGTGTGTGTGTGTGTGTGTGTGTGTGTGTGTGTGTGTGTGTGTGTGTGTGTGTGTGTGTGTGTGTGTGTGTGTGTGTGTGTGTGTGTGTGTGTTCGTCTCACCTGTGCACTAAAAATACCTGGCAAAAAAAAATAAAAAAAATCTACTCACTCAACTTGAAGTTTGAATTGATCCAAACCCTATTTTAACTCAATGCGAGCAAATGAACTACCGGGTGCTAAAAGCAAGTTCATTGTCACTTTGGTGCAGTATTCTCTGCTAGATTGTCTGTATCGATTTATAGGCTAGTTGTTACATCAAAGCCGCTATATCTTGGATAAAACGAGATGTGGTGGGGATCGTATGTGTCAGAGGATTTCTTCTTTATTTAAAACAAAAATCTAGGGAAATATTAAGCCCAACATGTTAAATTCATAATAATCAATTCATACTAGGCTACTGTATATCAGAGAGAGCGTTGCAGATCAGATTCGATATAATCCAAAACAATACGACAGGTAGCCTAAACTCGGAATAAGAAATTCAATCATAAAAAACATATTAAGCTGAGGGTAACAAAGCTAAGGCTAATATACATATATTTTTTTATTTTTTAAACCCCACCTGTAAGGGCGATATCACGTTATAATCCAAACACGCAAACACTCACATAAGTGTGACCCCAAAGCATTAAACGAAGCAGAACGACTGCATACTAATCAAGAAAACACACACATTCATATTCTACATGTGGGACTGCGGAGTCACAAGTTTCTGCAGAGTGGTGGCCTTTGACGTGTAGAATATGTGTGCTATCTGCCGAGAGAGGAAAATAATACACGAGGGTTAAAAATAAATGATAAAGCAGCTGGTGAATATTGCTTTGGGCCTACAGGAAAGTAGGATTCTGCTTAAGCGGCGGGGAGGGAAAAGGGAAAAAGGAGGGTGGAATATACTCCCACGCGTCGCATTCAAAAGTTGTGGGCCTGCATGTTTTGAATGTTAAGAACAACACGATATTTGTCCATGTGTGCTCTGTTTCTCTTGAAGCCTACCGCTGCAACACTGTGTGATCGGAGGCCTCTGGGCTGCGGAGGGCTCCAGTGGTCCGATGTGAGAGTGCTACAAAGCCAGGTATTTGTGTTCATTAGCACCCGGATCAACAGACTATCAAGGCTGTTTGGAGATCAAGACCAAGTGCAATTACTGGCAAGAAGCAGGCTCCTCGACATGTTTAAGTATTTTCACAAAGTAGCCCAATTAGCGTTTAGCTTTTCGTTCCTTTTTTTTTTGTCTTTTAACTTATACGGTAACTTGACCCCTGTGCACCAATCAGAGCATGTAAGAGTAATAAGGAAACAATAACCAAATCACGACTGCAAAAACTGTGTTGGTTATTATTTTTATTCGTATTATTTAGCCTTTATCTGAATGCATGTGAGCTGAACCCCTTACTAAACATTTAATAATAATCCTATCGGATGTAATAGTTATTAGCATTTCTAAACACGTTTCTGATTTGTTTCAAAAGCTGTGCAATAAAATGTATTTCAGTTAAGGTCTGAAATGTGAAATTGTAATTATATATATATATATATATATATATATATATATATATATATATATATATATATATAATTTTTTTTAAAGATCGAGGTCCATGTTAAATGGCTTTGGCAAGGTTACACAGTTTTTAAAGGCCTTTAAACATGCAACCAAGCATAACATAAAAACAGTAACAGGTATAAGTTAAAATAATTCTTTTTTTTTAAATAAAATGGTTCTCAAAAAAAATAATACACGGACAAATTTTTGCTCTGAATTTTAAACAAACATATTAAGGCAAAAGCAAATGCCAACAGGCCTAGATAAAGCGTTAATTTGTTATGCAATGGTCTTTCAAATGAACTGTGGATAAATAGCAGACTGACCCACATAATTAGCCTTAGAAAACAACGTGCAGTCATGCAGGAATAAACACACCAAAAAAAAAAACGGTGTGAATAAACGCGATTCATAAATCAACCCACCAACAATAAACAAATGTCAAACAATAAGCATGGTCCATTTTCCAACAACAAAGTACTCATGTTCACAAAACTGAATACATGAATTTTCCGTGTGACGCGAGCAGCAGCAGTCCACTAAGTAGTGGTATGGGCGCTTTCTTACACCAGGCGCATTATTGATTGGCATTCCCTGGAGGAGGAACCAGTCTGCTGCAGTCCGAGGGCCCCGCGACAAAACAAAGTTGCTGTAGAGCGATATATTCTCGGCGGCATCGACAAAAGAAAAGAAAAAAAAGGGGGGAAAAAATCTGCATTAAAATATTGCTTTTTCTGTCTAAATTCACATGTGGTCGTCTCCGTTTGTAGGAGAGTGAAAGAGTGCGCTCGGCTCGCTGGGAGCTCTGCAGCAGCGAGCAGCGGAGCCACAGCGCCCACTATTTCAAAAGCCGGGAATATTATTTCACAAGACTTGGAACGGCTCTCTCTCTCTAAAAAAAAAAAAAAAAGTTACTATCCATTTCGACAACTTTCTTGGTAACTTTCTGGAAAACGTATCTGCGCCTCCGCTGAACCTCCCGACACCCGAACAGAGCAAATGACAAGACCGAGCTCAGATTTGGACGGCGATGTTTATCTCTGAGCCTTTAGAGGAGTTTAATCAACTGAAAAGCACCAGCGGCGATTCTCATCACACATAAAAACTTTCTGACACTGAGAACCGACGAAGCCAAGACCGCAGCACGCAGAGAAACGAGGCTGAGCAGCCGGAGCGGGACACATTTTCTAGCAGAAAAGTTAACTCTGGACAAAGAGTCGCCCCCTCCTCTCTTAATGATATGACAAATGACAAGGACATGGACATCTATACACAGCCACGAGTTTGGAGCCGGCGGCTGAAAGCGATAAGAAGCAGAAAAAAGAAGACCTACTTTTGGCCAGTTTTCTAGCCCTCGCCTTGGATCTCATCTTGTCGGCTTGTAGATTCCTCTCGTCGTCCTCCGTGAGCCCAGAAGCAGCAACAACACTATCTTCATCTCACCAGCATTGTCAGTTTGGACACCTTCGCACATGCGCACAGGCCATTCAATCTGACACCCTCGCCGGGGCCAAAAAACTTTCCAATGTATTCATCATCATCACTTTTTTTTGTCCTATCGTCTCCCCTTTAGATCACTTATCTCTTCCCCTCCTCCTCTTCCTCCTCCTCCTGCTCTCTCCTCACCATCTCACCTACCCTCCCTCCCCCATTGCCATCCCCTTACCCTCGCCCCCCTCCTCAACCCCCCCCCATCCCATTCATGCCAGCACCTCATTGGATTTTTACCTCTTTAACAGCGACAACTTGGTTTTCTCCAACCGGCGGTGGACACAGTGAGGTATGGTGAGGTCAAGGTCGTATTATAACTATTGAAATTAACCTGAATTATTATTATTATGAATGTTTTTTTTTATTTTGTAATTTTTCAGAATATTTATATTTTTGCCATAAAATGTTAAAATCATTTTTCTTTCTGAATTTACAGAAACTTTGTATTTAGGCTGTTGACACAGCTGATTCTGTGCCAAAAAGTGCTCGAGTTGCAGAGGTTATTTTTAACTTCATTAATGCACATGCAGGCGTAATAGACCTGTGCAAGACTCAATTGGAGTTGCACTTTATGACTTGGTTGTGTGTGTGTGTGTGTGTGTGTGTGTGTGTGTGTGTGTGTGTGTGTGTGTGTGTGTGTGTGTGTGTGTGTGTGTGTGTGTGTGTGTGTGTGTGTGTGTGTGTAAACCTTGTTGCCCTCAGGACAAGCAGCGGCCAGCAGCTGTTTGACGCATGCATGGAGCCTCCACCAGAGTCCGTACCGGGGAGAAAGGTTTTTTTTTTTTTTTTCCTCCAATGTTCACATTTGTAACAATCGTATCTGCAGCAGTTGTTTTCTTGGAGAAATGTTTGTGGTCACTCTTAGCGCCCACTGTGACGCGTGAAGTCATCTGAACGAAGGTGGATAGACCACGGCACACTTTCTCTCCGTAAGTATACGGCTTTCGCCTTGCACCGGTTTGTTAGTTTGTTTGCATCCAGCAGTCTGATGAAGCCTGACAGACTGCAAGGTCTTTTTTCTTTTCTTCTTTTTTACGAAAAATGTGTATTCAAACACAAACATCGGACAAGTAGCCTACATAATTATGCAACATTATAATATGTACAATGTACAATATGTATATATACAAGTGTTTTTTTAACTTTTATGTTTAATATCAAAGTTGCAATTCAGTCTATTTATTGTATTTATCAGACAAATGGGGAGTATTTTATTATACAATGTAATAGTCTTATTGTAACTATTTTGCATGATTTGAAATCTGTATATGTAAATATATTATAGGGTTATCAAAATAATAATAATATGCTAATTAATATTATTACATTTAATAGTATTGTATTGATAAATTACCGTTGTATATTTGTGTTGTTATTGACCGACATATTAAATAATTGCTAAAACGAAACAAAAAGGAGACTTGGTAGAAGCTACAGTTTATTTGCATCTAATTGTATATAAAAAAGAATAAAGGCTGGCCGTCATATTCATGTGGTGCCTGGGCCTTCAGCCTACATGTCATATGGGAATGGTTTCCCTCTAGTCTGGCTGAATAAAGGCGGCTCTATGTTGGAGCCTATTAAAGATCGGTGGTGATGGAGCAACTGCAGTCTGCTGGGCGAGCGCAGGGATCAAATCTCTGCACACTAATCTCTCCGCACTTTTATGGTATACTTTCAATCCGTGCATAAACAATTATTATTATTATTTGCATTATTAATGCTATTTATTTTACTTATTTCTAGCCATATTTCTTGCTTTTGCTGAAAATGACATTGGCATCAAACCGCTCTGTTAAGTCGCGGTCTGCCTGGCATTTCTTTGGTTTTCTTGTTGAACCGCAAGCTTGTTGCCCATTATGCACGTGAAACAACAATTGATTTGAATAAAGGCACGAGTTCATCAAACACGTTTCCAGCCTATATTGGACCGACATCGTCGTGGGGCTGTTCTCCCAGGAGTTAAAGTCAAATGAATTACGTGATCATTAATCAATAATAATCAGCAGTAATCACCATACATTATCTGTATATTAGGGAGTTTGTCTTGGCATCATGAGGCGAGGAGGATCATTTTATTGGCTTTTTAGAAAGCAAGGAAGCGTTTGAAGTATGCTTTTACGCCAACAGGGAGTGTGAAGTGCCAGGAGGTGGCTACCGTACTACAGACCTATAACACGTTCTTTGTAACCTTGTGTAAAAACAGATTTAGATCAAATCTAGGAATCAACGTGACGTTACATTTTAAAACCACGAGCTCCACGGCCTTGCAGACAGCGCAGAGGTATAGGGTGACAAAAACAGAGAAACAGGTCGATAAACAAATAATAAATTATGTGAATAACAGCGGTGCACAAAGGTTTTGTTTATTCCTTGGTGTCTGAGGAAAGCGTGGGAGCGTGGCGACAAGATATCAATAATCCATTGTCTAAATCGATCGGCTTTATCAATACCGCGCCCTTCCTCAAGCTTCAGTCAGAGGAAAACTGAAGAAAAAGGGCATTCAGCACAACTTTCCCAGTTTGTCGAAATGATTGCCATCAGCCGCCTGAGACGGCCCAGGCCAGGCCTCTGAATATTTCTCGCACATCAGCTGGGACAAATGATTATTTCACATGCTGCAACACCTTCTTAAAAAGGAGCAATTAACTGTGATTACGCTTGCAAAAGAAAAGTGTTGCTCTCCGACACTGGCCCGTTGGGAAATACTCTTCTGCATCATTTGAACGTCGACCTTTAACGGTTTTTGTGAAAACGGAGAACGGCTGCGCAGGAAAACCTCGCGTTTTGGAGTGTTTGCTTTCCAGAAATGTGGCTTTTTTTTTCCTTCTCTCTCTCCCTCTTTTGTCCTGCGGCTAGAGGGAGCGCTGCTGGCTCCGTCCCCGGAAGAGAGGTGTGCTGCCGCACTCGTGTTCAATCATCTATCATCCCTTTTTTATTAATCCGCCTAATTAGAATGGAGAGGGAGACGATTATCACATGGAAGTGGCAACAAATAAACAAAAACAATACAATCCAGTTAAATAAAATGCATAGAATAAGGCATTTAGCTCTGATGTGATTAATTTATTATTATGCCCGTATTCTTAACCTGGTAACAGATTAACTGCGCCTATAAGGAAACAGTGCAAACTCATGGCAGTTCATCTGCATATATACACGTCTGTAGCCGGCATTGTTTGCATGTCAAGATATTGTCTCCACGCCTCCGATATCACATACAGGCCCCTTCCGCATGCACTGAGGCCTATTCATGTATGTGTAGGCTAATTTTCTGGCGTGCTATACAATGTATAAATGACACAATTTGCATCAAAACGGATCTGCTTCTTTAATCTCATGTTGATGAAGCGATGACGTCTTCACATCACCAGAACTGACTGGGAGCCTATAACGTTTCCCAAAAAAGTGTTCCGTGTCACACCGACATTGTAGCCTAAAGTTTTTTTTCTGTAAGTACAGTACAGTAGGCTACAGTAGCCTATAAAATAGCCTTAGGCCTCTAGCAACACATACAATACACTGTTTACAACCAAAAGCAACCACAGAACCTATCAGGCGCAACATGCTGAGCAGACCTGGGGAAATCGTTCTTTCAGAAATGTATTCACCAATAGAAATAGATAACTGTTACAGTTAGTGAATTAGGCTAGCCTATTATTTTTTTTTTTAATGAGAATGGTACGAACAAAACGAATCTCAGAACAATACACAAATAAACATAATCTTACTATCGTCATCGTCAATCATTAGGCGCGCGCGCGTGTCTGTGTGTGCGTTTGTGTGTGTGTGTGGGGGGGGGGGGCGTGTGGGGTACAGAAGTTTATCACACTGTGGACTGGTCTGACTATACACCCCCACACACACACACACCCCCAACACACACACACACACACACACACGGCTGCGAAACCCAATCTTTATCCATGCTGGAAAAGGCTCCGGGTCTCTGGATTAGACGTTACGCGCAGATAACATCAGCGCACATTAGATATGTGAAATGGAGCACCTCGCGGTCCGGCAAGCGGATGAGGCGGGCTGGTGGACATCAAAAAGCCGCAGCGGGCCCTTTTGTGAGCGCTGTGAGCATTGTAAATTTGCTAACTGTAATTCTGCCACAGTCGATGTAATGGGAGAGTAAACATGGTAACTAGCTGCGGCAGGGCGCTGGGACTTGCCTGAAGGCACGCCCTCATGCACGCAGATATACACACAACTACCGATATGACCGCGTGCACAAGGATGGAACGATGACCAAAGCACAACTTTGTCATCTCAAGCAAGACAAATGATGAACACAATAATAACCCATCTCCACCAACACTGTTCCCCCCCCACAGATCGACCCCCAAGATCCCAGCAGCTAATCAATTAGAAAATCCCCCCTTTCCCCTTCTAAAGTATTAGTTTGGAGTGGCCCTCCACAGCAGGCCCCCTCCTTCCCTTTAATGAAGTCCCCAGAAGCGGTCATAGTGAAGTTGCCTTGGTAATTATTAGCCATTAATTGGGTTCAGGACCTTGTGCGTCTATGGGAAATGGGAAATCTGACCGCTAATCCAAGACGTTTCTTTGGGGCCTTTTGCAGTGTTGTTAACACGCTGTCAGGGAGAGACGGGCGCTGCGCCACAGCTACTGATAGCAGGAATATGGAGAGGTTAGAGGGCAGCCACTGTACAGATACAGACACACTGCAGGAGGCCTGCACTGGAGCAGGGTTTGGCACTTCACATCTGGAGAGCTACAAAGAAGCCAAAATACTAGTGTGTGGGCTGGCGGTAGAACAGGACACATTGGTGGGTTTGAAATCAGTCGCTGACATTTAGAGTTTGCACCAAATGATGCTGAATACAGACGAAGATAAACCTGGATATTTCGATTGAAATGTTCTGGCAACACATTTGTGGTAAACCCTTAAATATCCTTTTTGTCAGTTGGTGCAATATATACAGGTAAACAATTCTAATATTTGATTGTTTAATTTTGCATCGGTTCAATATGCATTCAGACGTCAGTTCAGTTAAAATACATCTGACTCACTGCCTGCCATAGGTCCGGCCTAAAACCAAACCCAAACTAATAATGCATTTAATCATTTTCATTTTCCCTTCGAGTCTGAAAAAAAAATGTAGGCCTATTTTTTTATGATTTTACCTGATTTATTTTCAGTGACAACTATTGGGTAATTTTGCATAGAAATGAGAAATCATATTTAATGGCACCAGTGAAAATTACAGGGTATCCGTGAATATATTTTCTTATTACAATTTCATCCATCGAATAGTTTCAAACACCATCATCATCATCATGTGGTTGAATTCAAAGAAACAAACAATATTCGGTCCAAGCCAAAAATTCGACCATGACGATCAATTTGCGAAATGCAAACAGGAATTGTGCACAGTCGGACTGACTCGGACTGGGAATTAGGTGCTCCTCCAATAAACGGCAGAGCATCCCGTCCCACCATCATCAATGTTGTTGTTTTTAATTAATCGCTCGTTAATGTCGCCATCCATTTCCCCGCAGATCAGAGGAGCGGGGAGCCGACAACCCCGCCAAACAAATGCACATTAAAATATCGCCGGGAGGCTCGAGTGAAAATTACCCCGATGTAGAAATGACCTTAATATGATGTAATCAATCAAGCTGTCTGCTGGGACACTGGGAATCACAATGTTAATCTTTTAGTTTGGAGCGGCGGAGGGAAAATAGCCTGTCATATTTTACAAGTTAGCCAAAGAGCACTATGCACGTTCAGTGACACATATAGGGAGAAAATGTACTGCAACAATACCTGCTTGATAATACTGGAGAAAATACATTTACACGGACAGGAAGGTCCACACATTATGTGGTGTAGGCCTGAAAGGCCTTTGGGCCTGTGTTCGTTACTTTTTTTTTTCTTTTAAATATGTATACCAAAGTGTTTGTAACAACGAAAAAATAAATGTAGCATACAGGTTATTTATTGTAATATAAAGAAGATCTAACGTATGAAGCTAAATTATAAAGAAATCATAAGATTCTACAATTTAGGGAAGAACAAAAAAAAATTCTAACTAAAACAGAAACTATGTTTCAGGAACATTGCAAGCATTATAATTTCTCACAAGGTTTGGCCAAGATTCTAGATCGACCATTAATTCACTTTGGATTCATTAAGATACAGAAATGAATACAATCATGAATATCTTTAGTAAAAGAGTGTCTGTTTAATTTTGTTTTTTTATTAAAATGCATTTCAGTAACTAAGAAATTGTAAAAATGTAAAGAAAACGCCAGAATGAGGTTTGACAGGTCTTGTGTTACATTTCAGGTGAAATACATGAATAGAACAATGAAAAAACTAAAGGTCAGCAAATGTGATGAATCTATGATTATCAAAGAAATGAACGGTGCTGTATCAATCCCCCATGGCTAAACTTGGTGAGCGCTATAATGCAGAATGAGTCCAGTAGGTACCAAACTCTGGTGTAGAAGAATTAACACCAAGACCCTACACACACACACACACACACACACAACTTGGCAAGCAACAAAAGGCTAATGTGGGCAGCGTGAAGTGCTGAGGCCGGTGCATGTTATCATTAACCACTGTGGACAGATAGAACAAGCCGAGCCCACAAGTGTCCATTTCACACCAGCCTGGCATGGCAGTGGGTTAGGGCTCTAGAGAACCATCTGCCACCCTTCAGCAGCCCTTTGAAGCACACCAGCTTCTGGAATTTCTGGTTCTCATCTTTGAAACAAACCCCCTTGAAGGTTTTCAACCTGAGTGCTGCGTTTTCCACTTCAGCAAAGATCTGATCGTGCATTTTATTCTCATCAGACCAGCTTTAGTGACTCTTTTTTTTTTTTTTGCTGCTACTGGGCTTTGATAACACTGTGAGTCTTTGGGAAATGTGCAGTTAGAAGATGCAGTGGACAAAGGTTGATGTATCTGTTACTATATCAATAGTTACATACATTCATGTACAATTGAAATATACAATAGCTGTAAAAGCAGGGCCAGATGTATTCATTATGAGGATAACAGCTGACCTGCATCACTGGTTGAAATGTTACAGTCACTACAGTACAGTGCCCATTCAAAATCTGTGTAACTTATTGACACAGGTAAACAAAAAAACAAAAAAAAATAAAAATACAACAAAGCCAACAAGCACATATGTAAAGCTGAAAGACCTCAGTAAGTCAAATGACTAAAAATGATTCAGTTTTAAATCCAATGAAAATGAAATGAATATTCCTTTTTAGAAATATGGAGGATCTTTCCAAACAGCTCCAGATCCCACAGTCTCCATACGACCACTGAAACAGCCCTGATGTATTATAACACTGTATGTGGGGAGTGACGTCACGCAGCCAGCTACAGTGGGGCCCCACAACACAGCACACACATGCTCATAGTGGCGAAAAAGCTTAGCAGCAGGGATGAGGAAGGCTCAGTTTCGGAGAGCATTTTCTCCACCCGTGTCTTGAAGGAAAATCATGTGCAGTGTGGACATATGTGACGTTGTTTGAATAGACAGTTAATTGATGACAAACATTCACGATTGTATTTCTCAAATATATTCAGGTAACGAAGCTGTTCACTGTGGAGTTATCATCGCTTACCCAAAAATCCACAAGTCTTGTTCACATTCTCAAGCTAAATGGATTTGCCTTTCAGTAATATGTTTCCACTGCCAAGGTACGCAAGGGGCACTGGAAGGGATTTCAACAAATCACAAAAAAAACGACTTAACTCAACCTGATACACAGACGCACACTTCTTTATGTGCACGCGTGTACACACTTCGCATGCACCAATCCAGTGCTGTGCTACCGAGTGCTGTGGTGTATCCTACTCTGAGGCAAACATTTCCAAGTTAGCCTCTCTTCCCCCCCCCAGGAGCGAATGACTTCCCAGCATGAGGAAAAAATAACTTGGGCCAAGCTGCACACTTACACTATAAGCCTGACATCACATAGGAAACAAACCATAAAACACCAAACACTCTACAACCCAACAAAGACCAATAAAGGTTTCAAAGCGCAAACACTGCAAGAAGCAAACAAAGCCATTTCCATAGAGATTATTTTTCTCATTCTTCTCTTTAGACTCCTGTAGCCCGGCAGTGACCAGCTACATTATTTATTTGTTTGTTTTGGTGCACAGTGTATATGTGTGGCGGTGGTGGTGTGTCTGTGGCGACAAAGCACGTATGGTGTGTTGCTGGACTGACAGGATGATTAATAGGCGCTCCAGCCAGTGGGGTGGATGGTGGAGGTGGAGGTGGGGGCTCTTTGGGACTTCGGCAACACACATCAAAAACAACAGCACTTCCCGGGGTTTGCCGCCGCTTCCTCTGTAGGACCACCCTACTCCCCGAAATCTCCTCCAGGCTCCACCCAAGGGTTATTAACAGAGAGCAGTTAATGAAGACGCACACATTCACAGAAACAGGGTGGATGAACTGTGCAATTAGTCTGCCTACTGCAAGAAGTGCGAAGGAAGAAAAGGGCAGCGGGAAAGAAACACATGCAGAGAAATTTCAGTGTGCATCAGAGAGCGGCATGTTGTTTGTCGAAGGGGCACTGCAAGTGCTGAAATGGCAGATACCTTCACGCACAACCTGGATAAATATTGACTCTGGACCCGTTTCGCTTATGACGGCTCATGCAGAAGTCGCAAGCTTGGCCAGGGAGACGGAGGGACAGATGATGTAGTCCTAGTGAAAGGAGGAGGCAGGGGTTGTTAGTGACTTTTTGAACTTGAGCAAAGGTTAGGGAATTTAATGGTAAGAGAGGTAGAGAGCAAAGAGAAGTCAAAATCAAGCTAATGGGAGGTTTCTTCAAGTTGAAGCAGAGACAGGTTGTCTCTCTCCCTTGTTGAATATAAAGGAATGAAACCATGCTCCAGTAAGCAAATTAAACATCATTATTAGAGACCATTTACACTGAAGACATTATGACTGCAAAGGCAGAGACCTAAGATCGCAGTGCAAGTCTCCTCCACAGACGGAGAGAAGCTTCGAAAGACTGCCCTCATGTGTCAGATGCAACACATGTTGCACAATAGACTTATACTTAGCCTCCCTCTCTCTCTCTCGCTCTCTCTCTCTTTTTTTTCACTTATTGAAATTGGCCACCTTTTGTGGCCGGGTTGGCTCAGTGGGTAGGGCAGGCGCACATGTTCTGAGAGGTTTATACCTCGACGCAGTGGTCCAGGGTTCGAATCCGACCTGTGACGATTTCCTGCATGTCTTTCCCACCTAGCTGTCCTGTCAAAAATTAAAGGCGGAAAAGCCCAAAAAAATTATCTTTAAAAAGAATAAGAAATTGGCCTCCTTTAAAGAGACGAGTCAGAGGCCAGTCAGAACACAGAATACACTAGCACTGGATCTAAATGTCAAGCCAAGTAAATTGTATTTATATAGCGCCAAATCACAACAGAACTTATCTCATGACATTTTTCATATAGAGCAGGTCGAGACCAGCCTCTTTAGGATGTACGTTGAAGTTAAACATCAGTATATAAAAGGAGAACTTTGTTGTGACCATTATATGTATTTATACAATGCCTGCACGTGTGTCAAGGAAGAAATTCTTTGTATTTTACTGTATGCACCTAAAAGCATTTATATCACACAAACCCTGCTTTCATGTGTTCATGCATGTTTGTGTGCATTCCTAAGCATAAGAGAGAGAAAGAAATGCTGGATTTTAACAGGTTGTCATCCTCCACTCCTGCTCTTTTCCGAAGGGAGCCGGCTGCCAAATCCCTGAGCATGCTTAACAATTCCATTACCTCCGTGCAGAACACCCACACTACTCTTTTGAAGCCAGGGCATTTTAGAGGAGAAGAGTTTATTGACTTCAAATTGTTACCACTTGGGCCTCCTCTCATTTCTTAAAAAAATATATAATGAAGAAAAAAATAAAAAATAAATAAATATATATATATATATATATATATATATATATATATATATATATATATATATATATATATATATATATATATATATAAACCTGCATGTAAAAGTGCAGCATGTGTAGCTCTGAGGTGAATTTTTAGGTGATGTTTGTTCAGATAGGTCAGGTAGGAGCAGCGCAGAAGGACAGCTGCTCAGTGGGACGCCGGCATGCAAATGTGCAAAAGCCTGCACACTAATGCTGATTGCCCATCATTGGAGGGATTTTATTCGGCGGTGTGGTTTCTGTTAAAATCCAATGGCTTCTTTTACAACGGCGAGCATCTGTAGACCAAATGTGTCACGTAGTGAGATGGTAAAGATTCAGTCTTTCAGGTTGTGCTAATAAAGTGTGACAGACGATTGGATTCGCGATCCGCCCTGTCCTCGCTTGCCATTTTCATAAGCCCATATATGTCACACTGACATTTGCCATATGGTAAAACTGGACAACTTGCCACTCTATTTTGGGGATTTTATTCCCCAACCGTCAAGTAACACATATGCTGAAAATAATGTTTGGTTGTGACCCATGGAGTGTAACCTTTGAAGTTGTCAGTTGAAACAAGGCTACTGTGGGACACATATAGCCTGTCAGCTGCTGGGACTTCAATGTGTGGAAGACTGGGCTTACAGACACCTGCAGGCCTGGGGTCAGGGTGGCACCTCTCAACTTTCTCAGTCCTGTGCGATGCTCTGTGTGGGTGTGTACATGTGCTCCTGTAACTCTAAACTAAACTGCAGGGAATTACCTACATGTAAGCAAACACAACTCCAAACTACATCTCCAGAATCGCTCTACAATAACATGGTTTTATTTTGGAATGTAATGATCACTGCTACCATCTGGACTCTATTGCCATATGAGCTTCTACTTAACTAGAGGTTATTGCGATGTAAAACTGAGTTTTACCATTCTATCATGTGCTCCACTGTGTTCACACCATCAGTCACCACATCACTGGTTTGTGATTTCAATGACTGATTTACAATAACCGGTTGCTAGCGTTGTCCTCATGTGTGATGTCATCTAACAGTTCAGCTACAGTCAACTTTCCAGTGCCAGCGAGGAGGAAATGAAGTGACCATGGTTAACACCAGCTGACGTCTTTGCGGTGCTAAAAAATAAATGGATTTTTGGTTTCTGGATGCCTGCAGTGAACAACAACTCCTGATTGTCCAAAATCTGGCTGTTCGTTTAATGTTGTGTAGTGATTTTACAATTAAACCCAAAGCCCAATAAAATGATTTTTTTTTCCATCATTCTGCATCTTGGTAAACAAACTACTGTGTCAACTTTTGCAACACACAAAACATTTTGTTATGCCAATAGTGTCTGAGGCAGTATCCGTGGGATGAAAGAGAAGGGGAAGAGTATGTTTGCAGAATGCTCTAATTCTATTTTGGAAACAAGGATTACCTGAGGTTTATCATTCAATATCTGTAGAATATAGATGTCTTAGAGTCTAAATAGGCAGACATGTTTTTCCCCTCATTTTGGAAGCTCAAATGGAAAATACTGAATCACATGCAGAGTAACCAAAGCAAATTGAAAAATGCATTTACTCTATGTTGCGCATACACGTGCAAGTTGTGTCTAGATGACCACGTCGCGCACACACACACATGCACGCACGCACACACACACACACACACACACACACACAACTTGAGAGATGGGTGTCTATGCAGCGGCATCAGTCATCATTCACGTAGCAAAATATGCGGCGCTTGTGGCCAGACAGACTGATCTGTTTCCTCACATTCACAATCGGCTGCTGTCTGCTGCCAGCAGCTCAGTCCAGCTCTGCCCTGCCTGCACTGGGAAACTCAGGACCTTCATCTACAGTATACAAACTGAAAAGCCGCAATCAGAGAAAAGGAGGAAAATCACACTTGTCTTTGTTCCATTATGCACTTAGCATTAGATCAGGACAGGAGAGATGGTGGGAAGGAAAGAGGGGAGGCATGCAATATAGGAAGAAATACACACGTGTGTGCATGTATAGAGGGGGATGTGGGGTTTGGGGGGGTGGGGGATTCTCTGCCACTGGGTGAGCTTATCCAGAGGATCTGTTCTGCTTCAAGAGAAGGAGAGAGGTCTGATAGGAACAGAGTGTGCCACACACTTGCACTGATACACACACAAGCCAGGACTTTGTCAGCCTTACCTACCTCTGAGTGTATGAGCACCCCTGGTCCAAAATGAGAGCTCCAATAACAAACTCTACTGGCTCTTCTG
This sequence comes from Perca fluviatilis, assembly GCF_010015445.1. NCBI lineage: Eukaryota > Metazoa > Chordata > Actinopteri > Perciformes > Percidae > Perca > Perca fluviatilis. The sequence continues at coordinate 25,519,937 of NC_053116.1, read as the reverse complement.
ATTGGTTGTGACGAATGCTCTCTGCTCACCGGACCCGGGTAGTCTGCCACAAGGGGTTTTACGGCCTGTCACCGTTATTTCATGCAAGTCTGTGACTGGGTGTGATTATGTGTGTACATTAAAGACACATTTTTACTGTCGATATACGTGCACATATGGATATGCATAAGCTGTAAGTAATATTAGTTTGAAGCATCAAGGCGGTATACAAAACAGCAGGATAGAAACTATACCAAAGTATAAAAGTCAAAAGAAAAAAGCTTTCAGAAAATAAGGTCCATCTATTTGTTCAAGCTGTTTTGCCTTGGCTTTAACTAAAATACAATTTCATGACAAAGTGGGCAGGGATGTGTGGTGGGTATACCTTTTATTCTGTCCACCACTCGTTTCAGGAAGAAAAGCCAGAAGGTGCCAAACAGCAAAGTCTGCCGGATCATTATTTGAGCGCCAAAACGACGGGAGAGGGAAAGGCAGCAGAAAGCCGGTCATTAAAATTCCTACCACCTTGTTGACTGCATCTCCCCAACCAGCTTTCATTTCCCTCTCAGGACTTGGATGCAACGGATGGCGAGGGAGTGCAGCTTGGCTAAAGACAAGAGAGACAAACCTTAAATTGGACATGGAAGGGATGTCCTGGAAAACAGCTTGAGACACTGAAATGTATCTAAGAGTAAAACAATGCAGACATCAGATCTGTAGGAGTTTGTGAGTCAGAGGATGGAGAAACCTACTCACGAGACACAGATGAGTGTGTTACATCGTAATTTAGTTTAGCTTCTACATTCACAGAAGACAGAACCAGCCAGAAAAGAAGGTAGTTTGTTATCCTAAATTGCAGCTCTGAGTCTTGCAGCCATAGATACAGGATAGGTGATGGCCAGAAAAAGGCAGAGCATCTCAGACAGAGATGTCAGCTCTCTTTACCGTTTCCTCTTTCGGAGGAGGACCACACAGAGAGCCGGGGGCAGATAGTCGCTGTGTATAAACGGACTGGTTGGCGCAGAGGGGGATTTGTGCAGTGGACCTTGGAGGCTCTCTGGGGTCTGGTGGTGGCCCTCGGTATTAGTGACAGTGTCTGGGCCAGAAGCTACGGAGAATAAAGGCCATATGCCTCCGTGGTTCGCAAAAGACTGGATTTACAGTACACAGGGGTAACCGTGTTGTGACATTTAATTTCTAAAAGTAGCTACATACAGTAACTTTATTACCGGCTTAGCACTGATTTGATGATAACAAGGTCACAACATGTAGAAAAGTCAGTTTTCTTTTAGTTACATATAACTGTTAATTCAACATGACAGTCAATACAACTGACTATATTCCAATGTGTAGTCTGGACTCTCTTCAAATTGAATGCTGTTTACAGTCAGTCAGCCAATGGAAGACTTCATCTTCAAGCATCGTTTGCTGAACTTTTGCAATTAGAGGTATTCTAATGTCACAAGATGCATTTACTATTTACCATTATACTCATAAAACTAGAAAACAAAAGTGAAAGCATTTCACATTTTACAATACTGCAAAAATGAATCTGAGTACTAATGGATAAACTTAAAAACATACAGTACATTAAACATATAGAGGTGGTTGGGCCCAGGCACTAATACATGTGCGTGTGTGTGTGTATGTGTGTGTGCACTGTATATGTGTTTGTGTGCAGACCCCCCTCTGGCCTAAATTACCTGCTGACGGACAGGCCACCGGCTGTCAGCGAGGATGTGCTGATGGGCAACCAGCACGGCACCACCCCCTGTTGCCACCAATCCCGTCCCATCAGCCGTTCCTTCCTCCTCGTCCTCCTCCTCCTCCTCCCCTCGGATTTCAGCCTTCCTCTGTGCCTCATGATGCGCTGCGGTAGGTCAGGCAGGTAGAGACGGTGAGCAAAAAATGAGAAGAGAGAGGCACATCGGGTGAAAGGGGAGACTTTTATTATCACCATTGTTTCAAGCTCACTGATTCCCCCCCCCCCCCATCGCTGACTGCTCAAATGTCCTGTCTTTTCAACACACCTGAGCTCTCCCTCACTTTCCTCACCCCTCCGTCCCCACCACCACCACCACCCTCCTCTTTCTCTCTCAAATCTCAGTCCTGCAAATCCCTCCTTACTCCCACACAACTACTCCGCATCACATTTGCTCCTCTCCTGTTTCTACCTTCCCTCTCAATGGGCTCAAACTGCGTTTGGAGAGAGGGGGAGAAAAAGAGGGGGAGAAAGGTAGAAGGAAAGGCAGAGAGAGAGAGAGAGAGAGAGAGAAGGAGGGAGAGCGGCAGGCCTCTGGCTGTAAGGGAGAGTGCACCTGGATGGGCAGGCTTCCTGGACACGCTGTGAGGGGCTATTGTCCTGCATGTCAGCAGCCCCTCTCTTTTAATGGGGCCCGTATATCATCGTTCTGATTATGGTGACTGGGACTGGGACCCGGGGGAGGAGGGGTGGAGATGGTAGATCTGGGAGAGACGTACATGTGTGTGTGAGACAGCGAAAGAAATAGAGTGTATTGGGGAGGGAGGTGGGATGAAGGCGAGGTTTGGGGACAGAGGCTTAAAAATGCAGGGACCCCCAAATCCCCCATCGACTGAAATCCTAGCACTTAACCCCAGCCATGGCATTGTGTGCTGCTGTGGGGATTTTTTTCCTCTCCTTTTTTTTTTGTGGCCGTCTTTCTTTTTAATGGACTCCCTCGCCATCTCTCCATTCTCTCCGTGGATTCTTTAGCTGAGAACGTTTTTTTTCTTCTTTAGGTTTATGACTTTTTTTTTTTTTTTTTTTTTCAGAGATAGGAGGAAAGCCGGTCACCTGTCCTCTCCGGCCCTGAACACCCTCTCAGACCACAACATATTTTTACAAAGGAAAGAACCACGGAGACCCCTGCAATGAACCATCCTTTGGTTACGCTGCTCTATTTTTTGCAACCATGTAAACGTCAGACAGTGGCAGGTAGCAGGAGTTTAATACATTAACCTGAAATCTTGCGGGTACTTAACGAAAATCTTCCTGATACATAACTGCTTACTAGAGTACATTTATTTCTGCTTAATCAACCTATTACATAGATTCAGAATTGATTCTGAAATCCAATTATTTCCCTACAGGCTTTTGCATGCATGTATTTTAGGAACCATGTGGACCAGGAGCTGCTTGTTGTCCTACAGTCTGCCTCAGCAGCAGTGAGATTTCAGAGTGGCTTGCCTCTGAAAACTTTACTTTACAGGCAGGCTTTTTTTAATCAACTTTTAATAACTTAATTTTGTTGCTGCTCAAATACAAATTCCTTACGTGTTACTAATGAAACAGCACTGTTGTGCACTGACAATTCTTTTTTTAAAGATCAATTTTGACAGCGCTGAGCTATCATTTTCTTGGTCGCAGTTGATCCGGCTAGCCAAATTTTCTAAACAAATTTTTTTTTGACAGACTGGAATCACTGGTCTAGGGCCTTTTTAATGATGTGAAGCATTTGCAACTCACCCATACTTTAGAAAATTTGTCCATTAACAATATGCCATGCAACTATTTTAATTACTGTAAGTTGTTTAAAATAAAATCGTCTTTAAAAATATTTGTTTATGTATATAACACGGATTGTACAACTAAGCCATTCGAATAACATGTGCACCCTTTTCCCCACTGGCTGTTAAGTGTTTCAGTACTTCACTTGTGGAAGATCTGATCTAACTCAACAGCAGATCAAAGACTGAAGTGTACATGTTTTGGGTGACTGAGGAGAGAGCGAGTCATTCATTTCAAGCGGACAAATGGCAGCTAATTGAGTAGGTGTTGTAAGAGCTTGTCTGGATACCTTTCAAATGAGTAAAGGGTCATTTCCCCCATAATTAGCTACCTATGTCGGATTTTGTACAGCACGCCCGTGTGTGTGTGTGTGTGTGTGTGTGTGTGTGTGTGTGTGTGTGTGTGTGTGACTAGGAGGGTGTTAAGGTTGTATATATTTGGAAACATAATGTGTGTGAAACAGAGGGGTAGGCTAAGTTAAGCCATTCTTAAACTCTTCCAGCAAATGCACGTGAATGCTAACGGCTTCATGTTTGTGGTTACACAATTGCTACCTATCTAGAAAGTTTGCCTCTTTTTTTTAAAACACGTGTGACAACAAAAAAAATCTTTGATAATGTTTACTGAGCACAGAATTCAATAAACTAACTTACAAGTTTGTTCACATGTATTAAAACACTACAACAACAAGTTTGTGTGTCCATATGTGTTCCTGTGCATGTGTGCTCATTTCCCAGAGCTGATTAGGTGACAGCGGCCATACATCACACTGTGACCTGTGGTGCTGAATCTGGAACAAATATTTACACAATTACAACTCACGGACTAAAGCAACAAAACCCTTGCTTTGATGATTTAAAAATAATCTATTTAAGTCTTGCATCATAGTATTAAACTATTAGAACTATTAGAATGCCTCTTTGCAGTTGCAGACAGAGGGATGGCATTACATAGGCTACTTTTCGAGGTTCATACTTTTCTGGACAGAAGGAACTCCATTTCGTTTTTGTCTATTTCTTTGAATACGAAATACTGTGGCTGATTGGAGAAAAAAAAAACTGTAGTAACACCTATAGTAGATCATATATTCCTTTTTATTTTTCCAGGAAAAAAACACGAGGTGGTAGATTTACAGAGTGTGAGTGCATGTCAAAGTACTTCCTATTTGGATGGAGGCAGCCATGTAGAGGGCAGAAAGAAACCTATAATCCCTCTATGCTGCTTGAATAGAGTCATTCTGAAAACAGTGAGTCAGTGTCCGCTCACCGCTTGGTGCGTCAGATGAGAAGCAGTTAATGTGTCAGTAATTGGACGAGCAGTGTATTTTGGGAAAAGCCCTTTATAAAAATATCCACCCACAGACTCAGAGAGTGTGTGTGTGTGTGTGTGTGTGTGTGTGTGTGTGTGTGTGTGTGTGTGTGTGTGTGTGTGTGTGTGTGTGCGGTGCACAGGCAGCACTCTTCCCAGCCTGAAAAATAAACAAACAAACAAACAGAAAAGAGAAGCAGAGCGGCGAAGAGAGGAGGTAGAAATAGCAGCTGTATTCTTCTGGTGTGTCTGGCTGGCAGCTCTCAGGGGATTGGTGGGATTAAGTGAGAGCTGCGGATGACATCACGGGTACGGGCGGCCGCTTAACTCGTAAAGTTAGGTTGGTTTGTGCATCTACAGGCCGGGTGCCAGAGCCAGGGTGTGGGCGAGGAGGGTGAGGGGGATCATTAGTGAGGTTTTATTGGAGCACCGGGAAGGAACCGCTGGTACATGGGTGCAGACGCACAGGAAAACAGGATTCAGACGGGCTGTATAGTGCAGCTATTTGATTGCTCCCAGACCCTCACTGCAGTGTGTGTGTGTGTTTAAGGGAAAGAGAAAGAATTGTGTGTTTGATATGAGATTGATACTGGAAGTGAGTGCGAAGTGAGTGCGTTTTCAGTTGTACTTGTGTTTGAGGTGTGTGTGTGTGTGTGTGTGTGTGTGTGTGTGTGTGTGTGTGTGTGTGTGTGTGTGTGTGTGTGTGTGTGTGTGCGCGTATGAGTGCAAGGATTCGTTGGCACGTGTGTATAATTGTCTTTTTATACATGCTCCTGCGTGTTCATGCACGCGCCCTTCCTCGTGATGGAAACCAGAGATATCCTATAGCCGCGGGGGCCTGATCTGCGAGTGGGCTGTCCAATGACGTTTGCTCCGAGTTCTCATAAAATGCACAAGGCAAAAGCCAGAATTCCTTTTCCTTTTCGGAGCCACACTGCCCCCCCTCCCTTTGCACTCCTCCTCCTTCGCCTCTTTTTCCTTATGAACGTATAAAAGACGACAGCGAGGATATCCAGTGCTGGCCGATACAAATCCCACTCAGTCACCTCCAGATGGGATGGCTGCCTTTTACACTGAGAGCTCAGCAGTAGCCCGTCCTGACTCATTGTTTCACTCCATATAAAATTAAATCAACCACATCTTCTGGGGGTGGCTAAATACTAGCTACCTTTTCCAGTTATGCTGGAACAGATCCCTTTGAGTGATGTGCGACTTCGTCTTCTGTGAAGATTTGTCGCAGTGATGACCCCATGTGGTGTTTAGTTCACGAAGCAGGGCAAGCAGACAGCGGTTTGTCACACTCTTTGAGATTCTCTCCGTCCGTGTGTCTCGTCACTGACGGCCTGGAGGAAAGGCTAGAGGAACTGTATCCTCTGCATCGTGCCACGGCTAGGAAATGAGCCATTCATTCTGAGCGCTGCTGTCGAGCCGTCTGACCTCTCAGGGCTGGATGGCCCACTGTGGTCTCATAAAAAATGCCAGTCATAAAACAGCCAAGGGGGTAAGTCACTCTTGAGCTATTAGCTGGTGATACTGGATGAGATTTCAGTAGGTGTCAGGGTGTAAGATTGGACGAGGCTAGGAGGTAGGCTTGTGTCTCGGTAATGATAGATATGCTGATCATGGTAAAAACGTCACATCACGCCGAGGTGAGTTGAAGTTATTAACTCGATCATTATGGCGCCTCTGCCAGCCTTTTATTTACAATATTAGTGTCACAGCCCATTTCACATAAAAATGCAGACCACTTCTGTCCAAAACGAACAGAGATCTCTTGATGAACCTTAATAGTACCATTAGGTCACTTTCTCAAAGTTTGCATTCAAAACGAATTGCAACCCACACACAGTCTCAAAGCACTAAATGCACTTGTTATCAATAGGGGGAAAGGCATTATTACCTATTAGCTGTTTTAATGGTGCAAACAGGGGCGCACAAAGTAAATACTGAGGTTTACGACTTCCCGTACTCGAGAACAGCATATGTTTGATTGCGGTTGCTAATGTTACACTAATTATGGGGGTCGGAGCTGAAATACTGTGCAGAACATTCATGTTCACTCATTTGTGACTAAACACTGGTTAATGGTGCGCAAAGTGGAAGCATCTATGCTAAATAATGACCTAAAAAAACACATATAATCATAGATTTTGTGTATGTATTTTATGGCAAAACATTAGAGCTGTGTAGCTTTCTGTTAAGTATTAGCCATTAGAGGGGCAGGATGGGGTTTTCTTAGAAGAATGTTTCTGTATTATGGATAAACGTGTTTTGCAAAAAAACTTTAAATAAAGGCTTATCTAAAGAAACACATCTGAGGGACAATTTTACCCAGTCATTTCCCTGTAGAGATAAAAAAAAAATGACATTACATTTATAAAGCCATTACTTGCCACCTGTTTTTGAGCGTTAGCTCTGCCGCACAGCAACAAAAAGAAATGTAAAAAGTTTTTTTTTATTTTAAACACTCAAGTAATAAACCATAGGTCCTTCAAGAAAATGCTCATACACATCTAATACAGTCAACAATAGTCCTCGTGAATCCACCGAATTTAAAATTCCAACACAAAGAAAGCGGAAGGAAACGGATAAGACATGCATCAGGCAGAATTTCCTGCCGCACCGGAGTAATCCCGGAAGTGGAACGCGAAGGATATAGACTACTGCATGGATAAAATCTATCCAGCAAATAAAAATATTGATTAAAAGTTGAGGGTTGATTTCTTTTTTTTTTACTGTAGATCATATATTTTTGCTCATAAAAGGCCTGCCCAGAAAAATATTTCCATATAAAGATACATTATTCTAACACAAACAAGTGGTTTTACTTGGGTCTCACATTATCAAAATATGGAAACAATCTTTCCTAACATGGCATTGCTCTTAGCTCAGGTCGAAAAACTGCCGTTATCTTAAAACGCTGTAGAGAGTCAATTCTTAAACTGGACTGGAGTGTCTCAAGGAGAACGTGTATGCTGATGAAAGAGACAGGGCAGTGACGTCAGATACTAATAGAGTAGTGATGGTCATCAAATAAAATCAACTTCACACATGACATTTCTCTATTTTATTGTTGGTCTTTGACTCCTCTTTCACGATGACATATTCCCCATAGATCTCTGACACCCCACGGGAAAATCAGGACTTTACTGGGGACTGAGTGTCTCTGTGTGTGTGTGTGTGTGTGTGTGTGTGTGTGTGTATGTATGTATCTATGGAGTGTACACTATTAGCCTGGCGCCCTGGAGGAATAACAGAGAAACAGTGCTGGCATTTATTCATGAACAAGTTTTCTCCAACAAGTAAAGAAAATGAGAAAAAAAAAAGTCTTAACACCATTTCCAAAGCACTCCACTCAGCAGAAAAACTGCCTTGGTAGTATATCACCTGACCCCTATCAAACACTTGCAAACACAGACACACACACACACACACACACACGCACACAGACACACACACACACAATTCATTATTGACCCCCCACCATCCTCTTAATCCCGTAAATGTTTTTACAACTTGGTCTGTCACTGAGAGCGCTGGACATTAAGGTGTTTACATTAGGCTAGCCATGCCAGCTAGCGGCACTGAACACCGCGTGGTCGTCTATCAAAATGAAAGTGCTCTCATAAACATACTAATTAGGCTGTGCTTTATTTTTATCTAGCCCACAGATCGGTAAGTTAGTGTAAACCAACATATTAACCTCTGATTAGGTTGGCTGTGCTAATACTGTGTCATCACTGCGCCACATTTATCATAGCACTGAACATTACATTTGTCATAGGGTCAGTCCCTTGTCGCAGTAATGAACTGCTCATTAATCATATTGTCAGTACCCCAAATTACAGTTTGGGTGCATAGCAGCTCGGAATTTTGGATTTGTCATCTTCTTTTTTAAACCTTCAGATGAAGCTAGTAACATTGTAAAAACATGAATGTTTTTAATGCATGTATGTGTATACATACAGTACAGGCCAAAGGTTTGGACACACCTTCTCATTCAGTGTGTTTCCTTTATTTTCATGACTATTTACATTGTAGATTCTCACTAAAGGCATCAAAACTATGAATGAACACATATGGAATTATGTACTTAACAATAAAGTATGAAATAACTGAAAACATGTCTTATATTCTAGTTTCTTCAAAGTAGCCACCCTTTGCTCTGATTACTGCTTTGCACACTCTTGGCATTCTCTTGATGAGCTTCAAGAGGTCGTCACCTGAAATGGTTTTCCAACAGTCTTGAAGGAGTTCCCAGAGATGCTTAGCACTTGTTGGCCCTTTTGCCTTCACTCTGCGGTCCAGCTCACCCCAAACCATCTTGATTGGGTTCAGGTCTGGTGACTGTGGAGGCCAGGTCATCTGGCGCAGCACTCCATCACTCTCCTTCTTGGTCAAATAGCTCTTACACAGCCTGGAGGTGTGTTTGGGGTCATTGTCCTGTTGAAAAATAAATGATGGTCCAACTAAACGCAAACCGGATTGGGATGGCATGTCGCTGCAGGATGCTGTGGTAGCCATGCTGGTTCAGTATGCCTTCAATTTTGAATAAATCCCCAACAGTGTCACCAGCAAAGCACCCCCACACCATCACACCTCCTCCTCCATGCTTCACGGTGGGAACCAGGTATGTAGAATCCATCCGTTCACCTTTTCTGCGTCGCACAAAGACACGGCGGTTGGAACCAAAGATCTCAAATTTGGACTCATCAGACCAAAGCACAGATTTCCACTGGTCTAATGTCCATTCCTTGTGTTTCTTGGCCCAAACAAATCTCTTCTGCTTGTTGCCTCTCCTTAACAGTTGTTCTAGAGAGGTGTCTGCTGCTAGAACTCTGTGTGACATTCATCTGGTCTCTAATCTGAGCTGCTGTTAACTTGCGAGTTCTGAGGCTGGTGACTCGGATGAACTTATCCTCAGCAGCAGAGGTGACTCTTGGTCTTCCTTTCCTGGGGCGGTCCTCATGTGAGCTAGTTTTGTTGTAGCACTTGATGGTTTTTGCGACTGCACTTGGGGACACATTCAAAGTTTTCGCAATTTTCCGGACTGACTGACCTTCATTTGTTAAAGTAATGATGGCCACTCGTTTCTCTTTACTTAGCTGATTGGTTCTAGCCATAATATGAATTCTAACAGTTGTCCAATAGGGCTGTCGGCTGTGTATCAACCTGACTTCTGCACAACACAACTGATGGTCCCAACTCCATTAATAAGGGAAAAAAATCCACTAACTAACCCTGACAAAGCACACCTGTGAAGTGAAAACCATTTCAGGTGACTACCTCATGAAGCTCATTGAGAGAACACCAAGTGTTTGCAGCGCTATCAAAAAAGCAAAGGGTGGCTACTTTGAGGAATCTAAAATATAAGACACGTTTTCAGTTATTTCACACTTTTTTGTTAAGTACATAATTCCATATGTGTTCATTCATAGTTTTGATGCCTTCAGTGAGAATCTACAATGTAAATAGTCATGAAAATAAAGGAAACGCATTGAATGAGAAGGTGTGTCCAAACTTTTGGCCTGTACTGTGTGTGTTACGTGAAGCCAGTTGTGACAGCCATCATACATCTGCATCACTCTTACTTCACTGAATTTAAACAAGACAACAGCATATTGATCAAATTGAACCTAGAGGTTTGTCATAAACAGTGAAAACTGCTGGATGCACTCCTAACACTTTATTTTCATTTTCAATTTTTTTAAGTTAGTCTTTGCTGTTTTTAGGAACCAAACTAAAACCTAACTGCAAATGTAACCAAACTGCAATGTATACACCTTTAACTGTTTTTAAAATGCACATACACAGGTCACTGAGAGTTTTACAGAGCAAAAGAGAGCAACAGGAACTGGGACAATGTGTGGCTCTGCATCACACCTATCAAAATGTGTATTTTGGCATAGCACTGTTTATGTGAGGGCATTAATTCAGATCTAAATGATACAAAAACAGCAGACACTCATACTGTAGTGGAAACGGAAAGAAGCAAGAAAGAATAAGGAGAGAAAAAAAGGTTTGTACAGTGGGAATTTCAGGTAGATACTAGACTATATGAAACTGGAATAAAAGAAATGAGACAGCACATGTGAAGGACAGTAAGCTGTTGGTACTGTAAGACTCCAGCTGATTTCATTAAAACAGGAGGCAAAACAAGCAGTCCTGAATCCTGTGAGCTGACATACATGGGTTTATAGAGAACTATTAAATCAGTAATGTATGATAGGATAAGGATAGATTGTGGAACCATTGGCATTTTAGTATATACAATAATATCTGAACTTTTTTTGTGTATTCTGGAACTCTTACTGTCGTAGTCATTTCTTATTGTATGTGTTTTGTCTTGTATTTGTCTGTCTTTTGCTAGGTTTTGTATTGTGCTATGGACTTTTTTTGTGTGTCCTGAATAAAGAATAAAGTAAAGTAAAGATAAGATCTGTAGGATCATTTATCTCTCTAAATGCTGGAGATATGACTTTTCACGCAACATAAAAAAGAGAGTTAAAGAAAAACTAAACCAAAGCAATGTGTCTATTTTACCTTTGAAGACACTGAATGTGTTTACGTACACATTATACACTACAGTATAGAACATAGAAAGTAAAGTATATTAATGTAATCCTCATAAGAAAGGATGCCTAATGGATAGATTATGAGTGGATAGATTTTTGACAAACAAAAGGAAATACAGTGTCTGCCTGGGAATTATTATAAGGGGAAAATATGCTGTTTGGGACATTGTCCTGAAATGAAAGGCTGTGTGAACAGAGAAGTCTGGATCTAATATAACACACAGAGACTTTGAAAGTTTGATTTAAAATACAGTGCTACCATGACTGTTCTTCTGCATTTAGGAGACTTTAATCAGGCGATCAACCTTTTTTTTGGGGAAAAGAAATCTATTGTCTCCTCAATTTGGACACAATTTATGCCGGCAATATAGAATGAAGTCGACTCTGTGGCTAATGACATTTAATTGATATGGAGGGAGCCACCTGCTGTTTATAAGCATTAGCATTAAGCTACAGAAAACTTGAAATCTGTAATTTGCAAATATTTTGGAGTAAGTTGTGTTGGCTGCCTTTCTGACATTTTCTGAAAACATCAACACACTCACAAGGCGCATACTTTTTAATTATCGGTTGTTCCTAATGCCATAGGCCAATTGTGAACAACTGTGGGTAGCACCCAACTGTGTTGTCTACATCAGCCCATTGGGTTTTTTGATAACCTTTTTGTAGAAAACGAAGAAGAAGAAAAAAAAAACAATATTTACATGCATTTCATCCAGGATTCAAAAGTACATAAGTCCAACACTAAACTATCTTGTGCAGGATGTGGTTCTGTTGTTGGATAACTCAGAAGCAGGTGAGTGTTTCTAAAGCAATTGTGCTTTTACAGTTCACAATTTTATATTGTTTTACGGTTATATGAACTAGACAACAGAACACATACAGTATTTTACAATTATAGCACTAGCTTTGGGCGGACATACGACTGTGCACAGCCTGCTGGCAACGCTTAAAGTGATGGTTCGGAGTAATTCACCCTAGGGTCCTTTGCACCATGACCTCGAGCCAAACACCCCCCCAGAAGCTTTTTTCACCTCGGTCGAACATTGGGAGAGTTAGCGTAGAGTAGCGTTATCAGCTGAATAGCTTAGCGCAGGGGCTAATGGATCCACATTTGTATCTCGTAAGTTACCCCACTAATAATGCCCGAAATGATACCAAACGTCTACAAGTAGTACAAATAGGTTATGAATAAAACAATGGATTGGAAAGTTTGTAAGTACACCAGAAGTTTATGTAAATAACACTTGCCTGCTGGCTTCTGCTCTCTGCTGTTGTTGCTGATGCTGTAAGACCAGTGCTTAGGGACTTACTTAAGTAAGTGCTGTAGTATAACTAGCAGGAGACAAGTAATAATTGAGGTAAGTTTGGAGACATTACCTTATTTAATCATTAAATTAATAAATATTTTTGTTGTATCTCTTTTCGGTGTAGTAATTTGTAGACGGCCCTAAGCACTCGTCTAACTGCAGGTAGCAGCAGCAGCAGCAGCAGCAACAGAGAGCTGAAGAGAGCAGGCAAGTGTTCATAAACTTCTGGTGTACTTACAAACTTTCCAATCTATTGTTTTATGAGAGCATAACCTATTTGTACTACTTGTAGACGTTTGGTACCATTTCGGGCATTATTAGTGGGGTAACTTACAAGATACAAACGTGGGTCCATTAGCCCCTGCGCTAAGCTATTCAGCTGATAACGCTACTCTAGCTAACTCTCCCAATGTTCGACCCAGGTGAAAAAAGCTTCTGAGGGGGTGTTTGGCTCGAGGTCATGGTGCAAAGGACCCTAGGGTGAATTACTCCGAACCATCACTTTAACTGTCTCAGTAAGGCCTCTGTTTCCCCAGACTGATCTCATAAAGTGGCGTATGTATGACACGCCAATTAGTATGCCATTTTGGCGTGTTATCAAGACGCATAATCGCTTTTTACAGATAACACGCCATTTGGCTTTAGGAAAGTGGCGTGTATGTTTACGCAAAGTCATGATGCCATGTTGGTTTCCCTCTTTCTCTTGCTGCCTAAAACATACACATCACAAAATACAGGGACATACAGTACACACTTTTGCAGACTGTTAAGGTGTGCTTCTGAATATTTCTGGCTTTCACAAAAAGAACTATCTATCCATGGCTGCACGTTTCTCATGTTACCTGCACCGCCACATGTGATAGGGCTCATTACTGCCACTGTTGCAAACACAACCATGTGCATTTGTTATTATGAGTCATTACAAGCTTGTTTGCATTATTTTTGCATATAGAAGGAATGTCCTTGCTGACCTACGTTCTGGACTTCAATCAGAAAAGCCAGGCCTATTGAAAATTTAGACAGTATTTCATTTTTATTCTGTAAATTCAAATGCTTTGCACAGCACAATTTGCTAGTCTAAATACTGTATAATTTATTATTGTTAGTGGCAAATACTGTATTAATGTGGTCCCTATATGGAGCAGTTCTGCTTTGTTTGAAACATCCTACTCTCAGTGATGACGACTTTGGCTACAGGACAGTGAAGTCATTGTTTCCACTTGTTCACTCGCACATATTCTTACAACAATGTTACAGCAACTTCTTTGATGCAAGTAGTTCCCACATTCACATTATCCTTTTACAACATCTACCTTTGCTTACAGTTTGTCTCCAATTTATGATGTCAGAGCTTGTGAATGCAGTGCTGTGTGCAACACAGCGCTGCAGCAACGCAACACCAACAACACAAACATACAGAGCATGTTGTATACGTTTGGTCTTTTGTTTTCCACCCTGACTCAGACCACAAGCATGACTTCTCAGACTTGGCTTCAAGATTCGGAATTGACACCAACTTGGCTCAGGGATTATCATGTCCACTATGTGTGTGGAAGGAATCACCACTGTAAACAGTGTTTCACTTTGTACATGCGTGCCTGATAAATTAAACCAAAATTAGTAACTTTGCTGTCCAGTGCTTAATTTGAGTCAGGGAAGGTTGAGGGGGGGGGGGAAGGTTCACAGAACGGATCAAACACAGTGCCTAAACCAGACTGAACACCTAGATTCTAAAACTAGACAAGACAGCCCTGATAAAGCAGGTGTGAGCACATCAGGTTTCTATCCAGAGTATTGTTGCATCTGATGTAGTCTCGCTTTGCCAGACCATCCACACGCTGCTGAGCGGAGGAGGGTCTGGCTACTCCACGCAGCATTCTGGGATGGGAGAAAAACGTGCTCTGGTTTAATGGCATTTCTTTCTCTTTTTTTTTTGTGATCAAATGTTTCATTTATTTTTCATATTATAAAAAGAAATAAACGGCATTTCTTTATACCAATCACAATCGTCATAGGCGGTGCTAAGCTCCACACGGAGCCGCTGCAAAATAGTCGTGCGAGAGAAAACTCAGATTGGGCAGATGGTCTAGCTAGCTGTCTGGATTTCCCCTGCTGCTTGTGTTGGGAGTTTAAAATCCCCACAAAAAGAAAGCGTAAGGAAATGGAAATCGGCGAAAATACACGCACCCGGCGGAATTTCCTGTGGCACCGGAGCAATCCCGGAAGTGGAACGTCAAAGATATAGACTACATCTGATGTGACAATCCAGCCTAGAATACAGATGAACAATAAACTGCTAAAATCTTCACCTGCTCCACTCCTGCCTACAGCAAAACATCCATTAAGCCTTGTGTGATTCCAAGTTCTCTTCTAGTTCCTTCTGCTGGCCATGTCTGATGGCAGGTGTCAGTGTGCTAGCATTGCTGCAAACGTTAACTGACGCTGGACTGAACATATTCCTGATTAATGTCTGACTGATTGGCTGCAGTGCCTTCTAACACAATATAAAAAGGAATAAACGCTGAGTGATGAAGTAATGTCTAAAACTGATACCATTAAGTATTTATCTAAGTACTAGATGTAAATGGTGCCAGAGGAAGTGCTGGATCCCACACAATAGTTGCTAGTCTTTATGTGGAGGGTTCTGGCACAAACTAAGCCCTGTTGCTATCCTTTTCTTTGTGTCATCCTTTAAATCCACAAGGGCTTTAGTCGGTGGTTGATGTCTGACTGATGAGTCAGACAATCAGAACATACATTCAAGACAATTTTCTCTGACTCTGTGCTTATGTGCAAATACAGCACAATGCTGGATAAAAATCACATTTCAACCGTGCTCTCATGATTTATGTTAGCCATTATCAAGTTCACATCTTCCTTCTTCTAAACAATGAAATCCAAAAATCTATAGAGAGATTATGCTTAATCCAGAGGATGGTTTGGTGATTACAGTAATGACTTGAAATAGCACATAATGGCAGACGTAGTGGAAGAACATGCAGCAGGAAAAAAGCTTGAGGGTAGAAATCTTTCCGGGGAGAATTATTGCTTACATCACACCACTAATGCTTTTTATGGACATCTTCATTATCCGTCATTGGCATTCATTTAGAGAGATCAACTGGAAATAATCCAGGTGGGTGAAAGGCTGATATCGCTTCCTCTATGCGTTAACCTGGTAACGTAAAACAAATTTTACACTACTGAACCAAAGTATATACCAAAAACTGATACCATTACACAACGTATTCTACTGAAATGTGTGTATCTTGTCAATAAATGGGATTTGATTACAGTTTTTTCCAACTGCTTACACACATTTTCAAAACTATGTCTCCTTTTTTCAAAACTCTACACACAATTCCCAAAACTGCACACACAAATTGCTAAATGCCTCACATCTCCTTCAAAATGAAACACTGCATTCAAAATGCCATAAACACATCTCAAAATGACACTTTTTTCATAATAGTACATTTTTGGATATACCATGTACACACTGTTGTTCTAATTCTAAAGCTCTTTTGTCTTTCATAGGCTTATATCAACATTTACAATGTTCTAGAGAGAAAGTAATCTGCTGAATGTGGTTGAAAAGTGCACTGTGAAACATATTGATTGGGTAAAACATTACGTTTGTAAGAGTAGCACGATGTTGTATACAGTAGCATGAAACAAGAAAACAAAAGTACAAACAAAATATGTAAACCAAAGGTATCATTTTTACAATAAAGAATGTGTGTGTGTGTGTGTGTGTGTGTGTGTGTGTGTGTGTGTGTGTGTGTGTGTGTGTGTGTGTGTGTGTGTGTGTGTGTCGGGGCGGGAGGGGGGGAATTGAATGCACTTTGTGCAAAACAAAGTCTGATTGATTTATAATGCTGAAATAGTCATTAGATAGTTGCATGCAGTATGGACGCCACTGTAAAGCTACTCAAGATGGGTTTCTCTCATGGTCAATCCGTGGTTGATCACATGATGAATAAGTGTGGCCCTGATCGATGGCTCTCCTTCCTCTTCTTCCCTCCTCCTACTCCTTGTTGTTGTCCCCTGTCTCTCCCTCCTCCTCCCCTTGCTCTCTGTCTCATGTTGGCATCCATTGTTCAAAACGGGTAATCTGACCTTTGACCTATGTATAGGCCTATACTAAAGCAGTGATTGGTTAGTGTTCAGTTATGACAATGTGTTTGCAAATGTGAGGAGTGTGTGTGTGTGTGTGCCCTGGTAAATAAGTGTAGCATTTTGATTGGTTGTGTTTAGAAAAGGAAAGCAAGTCACTTCCTGTTAGATTTTTGTGTCTTAGAGAATTGTGTGTAGTGTTTTGAAAGAAGTGTTTTATGAAATTGAAAACTGAGTGAAAGGCTGAGAAATAGCTTATGGTTTTGGAGATTTGCTGTGTAGTTTTGCACGTTGAGTTTCAAAAATCGTGTGGCATGAAAAGATTTTGTGTGTAAGCAGTTGGAAAAAACTGTAATCTATAAGTATGTACGCTGTTATTCCAGCGACACACGATGACTGATGGGTAATCTTACTCGTGAACAAACGGCAAAGTGATGAACCTCTGTTCAGTTCTTCCCCACACAGTTCACAGTTTCCTTTGAACTGGGCATTTTTGCTCCCTACGGTTTGGAATCGTACTTAACATGGCTGAATACCCTGTGACGTCCACTTCGCAGGGAACTACTAGGCGATTGGAACGCACCTTAGGATTTTATCAGATTTAAGGGTGTGTGCAGGAGTGCATGCTTTTGAGTAAAAACATGCACAGGTACGTATATACATACTGTACTGCTCAGTGTAAATCTGTGTGTGTGTGTGTGTGTGTGTGTGTGTGTGTGTGTGTGTGTGTGTGTGTGTGTGTGTGTGTGTGTGTGTGTGTGTGTGTGTGTGTGTGCGTGTGTGTGCATAAGCAGGCAAACTCATGGGGCTGACTGGATCTTTGCGTGAGTTTCTATAATTGCCGGCAGAGGGAGAATCTGTGAGCTGACATCTGCAATTGATTTTTGGTGATAATAAATCAGGTTTCTTTCTCAGCTGGTGTGCTTCCACACAGCTCTCACTCTCTCTCGTCTGTGTTTCTCTATGTATTACACATGCACTCTCTTCCTCTTCTCCTTCTCATTTCCTCAAGCCTGTGGAAACCCAAGGACTAGCTGTACAGAGTTGCTCCAAAACTTTGGACTCAGCCTCACTTTTTGGGTGGCCACACAAGTTGAGTTGTGAAAGCTCCTTCCTGGCCAAAGCTGTAGTGGGAGAAAAGGGAAGGAGTGTAAAAAGGAGAGACCTGCTCCGTGATTATCAGCGAGTGGAGGTGGATGGAGACAACGAGGTGTGAACAGGCCGCACCTGATGGGAGCACAGTCTGGCAAAACCAAAAAACTGCTTGTGTGGAGCCCAATTTTTGCTGAATGCCCCGATCTCTCTACCATACATGACTGAGTTAATAGTAAAGGTTTGCCACTGAGCCATTTCTCTCCACATCAATTTCCTGTCTAGCCACAGCCTCGACACCAGATTTAGGGCTGAATGACTGCTGTTTTGATTATTCCTTCTTCTTGTTACATTAAACATGATCTTGAGTCAGACTGAGTGAAAAAATGAGGAAAAATCCTTTTGGAGCACAGTAAGTGAAGGTTTGCTTCAATACATTCCACTGATGATAATGGAATTCATGCTCTGAAACATCTGTATTCCAAAAGATTACCAAAGGCAAACATTGTAAACATTTTTGATTACTGTGTTTTTCATTTAACAGTCACTAAAAACAATTCAAGGTTATGTTTACTTAAAATGTTTGTCATATAAAACTGCATTTTGTGCAGATGTGGCACAAGGGAAAAAGGGAACATATCATGTTTTGCTTTGGGGAGAAGAGTCTGCCTGACATAGTCAATGTGGAACACCATGCCACATTCAAAGTCTAAATAAAATTGAGTTGTATCATTCAGTTTTATTTACACATGAAGGAAAGGAATTCCAGTGCTGAATACTTCATGTTGACTATTCTTCCCTTTCTCACTGACTCATGTGTGACATTGGGTGAGCTCTAACAATGAACAAACACACCTAGCATACCTGAATATTGACTATGGAACAAAACCTCTGTTTAATGAATTACTGTAGGAAAGAGGGGCTGGAGTATGCATATGGATGTGTCTGTACGTAGAGTACATGTGTGAATGTAAACACAGTGCTAAACCTAGTGGATGGGGTGCCTGGGTAGCTCACCTGGTAGAGCGTGAGGCCTGTCTTGATTCCGACCTGTGGCCCTTTGCTATCTGTGTGAAGCTGGCCCCCCATGTCCTCCAAAAAAACAAACAACAACACTGCTATTGGTTTGTGCCAGTTTGTGCCGTAAAAAATATCGTTTGTGCTGTTAAGGGTTTTAAGTAATTCAACTTTACATTTTCTGGCCAGTGACATCACCCAGCCCCCCATTAATGTCCAAATCTCCCCAAAATGGTCTCAATCGTTTGTGCTATGTTTGTGCTGATTTGTGCTGTTAAAAAAAACACATTTGTGCTACTGTGTTTTTTAAGTTATAACGCTTTATAGGTTACACGCGTGACGTCACCCAGCCCCCCATTAATGTCTGAATCTCCCCCAAATGGTCTCAATCGTTTGTGACTACATTTGTGCTGATTTGTGCCGTTAAAAGAAACATTTGTGCTACTTTGGTTTTTACGTTATCAGCGTTTATTTGTTACACGGCTACTATTTGCGCTGCAAAGGCTTCTGACACCAGCCATAACTCCCATAAACGGGACATTCTAAAACGCTTAACGTGAAAAAGCTTAATGTGGTCATGAACACTTAAGCCTGTCAAAAAACATTCAACGATTATAGAAGTTATCTTACGTTAACGTTTTCTTCTTCATTGGCGCCTATGGCGAGGAAAAAGTGTGGTTTAATGTACCTAAACAATGATCAATGATTACCAAATTTCTTCTTTCTTCAAAGTCCAATTATTATGGCCGTTATCTGACATTAAGCGTTTCTGCTTCATTAAGGCTATTGTAGGAAAAATGTCCCGTTCATGGGAGTTATGGCTGGTGTCAGAAACCTTTGCAGCGCAAATAGTAGCCGTGTAACAAATAAAGCCTGATAACGTAAAAACCAAAGTAGCACAAATGTTTCTTTTAATGGCACAAATTGGCACATACGTAGCACAAACAATTGAGACCATTTTGGGGAGATTTGGACATTAATGGGGGGCTGGGGGATGTCACTGGCCAGAAAATATAAAGTTTAATTACTTAAAGCCCCAGTGTGTAACGTTTGTAGTTGTTCATTATCAAAATCTGTATTGCCCTTCACAAACTTGTCCTTTCTAATGAATATTGACCACCACCATCAATTTCAAGTATTCCTATTAGCTTGGAATTTTACATTTGCGCTTGTATGAACTGGGGTAGACACTCCATAATGATGCGCCATCTTGAAATACGTTAGCCGGTAACCCTTTCGCGTTTTTGACTCACAGCTGCTGCTAATGGGTATCATCGCTTCCCGGCCCCGGCAAGTTTGAAGAAGGAAACATTGAGGACCACACGTATTCAAAATCCAAATTTTAGGAACAGGAGTCTTCTTCGCCCAGAAAAAGAAAACGGATATTGAAAAGAGCAAGAGACCGGAAAAAGAGTGAACATTGGAGCCGCTTTGGAGGCACACACCAAATCCCATAGGGCTGCTCCCTCTTAGTCGATTAGTCGACTAATGGGTCGTTTTGGTCTTAGTCAATTTAGATTTCTTTATTCGATTAGTCATGTTTTATGCTTTTTTTCATGCTGAATTACTTATTTCCAAGAAACGTACGAGCACATCTCTGGTAAACACAAGAATTAAAGTGGTGCTTTTGCATTACTCTTTGCGGAGAAACTCAGATTTACAGATCTGTCGATTAAATCAACTAATCGATTAGTCGATACAATTGAATGAGTGTTAGTCGACTAAGAATTTCTTCAATCGAGAACAGCCCTAAAATACCAACTAGTTAATTATCCTCCAGACCGCTGCAGTCTCCTTTTCTTTCTCTCCCCTTTCCTTCGGGTGACGCGTGTGCCCGCTCGTGGTGTCCGCGCCACTCTCCGACATGAACTCATGGATGTATTAAGAGAACGCATGAACTCCCACTATGACGGCTGATAAACGGCCTTTTGTACACCTTCGCTTTTTGAAGCGTGAAGGCTACCGTAGTTGCAATAATCCGTGGCGAGAGAGAGTTGATTGCGATATATGATCTCAACGCTAGATGGGAGTAATTCTCACACAACGTATAGCTTTAAAACCCTTAACAGCGCAAACGATAACTTTTACGGCACAAACGAATAGCAATGTTTTTGGGTTTGTTTTTTTTGGATAACATGGGGGTTCAGCTTCACGCAGATCCCTTTGCTGCATGTCATTCCCCCTCTCTGTCTGCCCTTTTACGTCTAAGCTGTCCTCTCAAATAAAGGCACAAACAGACTACAAAGTTTCCTTGGAGCATTTTCATTACAACAGTTTTACACATGCAACTTCCTTCCTCAGGGTAAGTGTGTTACAAAGTGACGCACGTTCGTCACGGAAGTAAACGCTGTACTACAATAGAGCAGTTTGGAGCAGTTTGTGAACAGTGTTTTCTGTTGGGAGATGTTGGCTTTCTCACTTTGTAAACCTATAACATGCACAAAAAAGATATAACACAATAAAGGAAAGGGGAAAAGCCAAAAAGCATAATATGAGCACTTTAAACCTGGCTGACCTCAAACTAGCAAGACAAAACGTAAGTGGTTGGATCAACATATGCCTGATGGAATGCAACTTCCTACCTCATCCAAAATTTCAAACACAAAGGGAAGAACATTTCTCATTAATTTAAATATTACCAGCTGATGTCAGATGAGGTAGGAATACTAACCCTTTCAATACTTGCTGAAGCCAGTAATAAAATCTGCTGCAAGATACTGTGTCTGCCTAAAAGCCAACGGTTACTGTTGTCACTTTTAATGAATACAGTAAACTTTAAGAATGGGGTGGAGAAGGGGGGCATTTGAATTACAAAAACATATTTTTTTTTCTGAAATTGTACTTTTTCAGTTACTATATGGATATATGCATCCTTCCCTCAAGCAACTGCAAACATCGGGCCTCAGCCTGTCAACGCTGTTGTGTGTTTAGACATCTGTTTCAACCGCAACTTCGCAATGATCGTCAGTATCATGTAGCTGTAGTCTGGAGTTACATCTGCACTCCCAAATACATGTTGTCTATTACCACATTTGGATCTAATTCTAAGGAGTGTTTAGCGGTTGTGGTGGTGAAAGACCTATCCTCTCTTGTTTTTATGAAAATTGTAAGAGATGGTTAGCATCGGAGCATGCATGTGGTGCAGTGTTACAGAATTAAGTGTGCTCCGAATGATAAAAGGATTTAAGTTTAAGATACACCGCAATTGTTGTGTGACACAGTACGGTTATGTTAACACGTATCCAGCCCTGAAAGAAATGTACAAGAATTTGATATGAATTCCAGTAGAGGAAATTCCTTTAAAGAAAATGCTGTGTACGCATTTAGTTTAATAATTATAGTTCCTTAAATTCCTTTTACAATCCACCTTAGAGTCCAATCTGTTTAAGTGTGATTGCATGTTTTAGGACAGTTTTCTGAAAATACGGCAGTAACGTTTGGCAATGAAGGACATGATTTCAGTACTTTAGTGAACAGAGCAATGACACAGTCTCAGCATGTAAATCTATATGAAGACTACAAACAGAACATGCCTTCCTTTTTCCTCCGTTACTGGAGATGGTACTCATTAATATACTGTACATACAGTACATCAAACTCACTAGCTGTACCAAAAACCACATCCCCTACCTTAGCTTTTTGAATCTCACATAAGAAGAGAAATATATGACCTGGTCCAGTGTACCATTAAAGTATATGGAGCATTACCCATACTGCACATAGGGGCCATGCACAGTTTTATTGCAGGTTTACTGCTCGCTGGAATAACAGCAGCTTGTTTCCTTAGGTGGAAGATGGGAAAAGAGAGAAGAGTGTAGCATGTGTGTGTGCCTATTAGGACCAGGTGTACTGTAGGGGGCTCAACAGAATACCAGGTAGCTAAAAGTAGCAGTCTAAAAGTAAGTCAGCCCATCATTAGTCAAGAGGATGACACAAATTTCTTAGAGAGTGTCAATCGTGCAATATTTGCTTATGCTCTTAGGAACTGCCACAAATCCAAATCAGTAGATTCATACATAATACACAACATGAGGCATCCTACTAGTTTAGTCAGAGGTTTTGCTATCATCCCACCTTCAGTCACAAATTGCATCAGAATTTTTACAGGAAAAAAAAACACTAAAAATTCAACTCCACAAGATTCTTGTTTTACTGACAAGCGAACCATTTTTTCTATTTTTGAGAAAATTGGTATTAATATGGACATGTGTGTTCTATATATATTCTTTTAACACCAGAATAATGACTTGCTGCTTAACTCCTTTGTGTAGGCGATGCATTCACTAAGAGTAGAAAAGGAAGTTATTTTCATGCACTCTGGCAAGGATTAGCAACTTTTCAGAAGAGTGGGACAACTGATAGTCAAGTAGACTAAGTATTTTCATCCTGTTATTGTTTTTGAGCATTTCTGAGGATAGTAAAGGATGCATTGGTGTGTGGACGTGTAATTCATATCAACGAGTTACCACAATAATGGTAAATGCCAGACAGACAGATTCTAATGTGACTTAGACATGTGAAAATGGACCCTGTGTATTGCTCAAGACTGAATTTCACTGGTCATACAGTAAGCAATCACATTAATCTCTCTAATGGCAATAGATCTCAAATAACCTGAGTGACTTGGAAAACAATACCTGTTAAAAGCCATTTTATATCTATACAAGGCAGGACTTGCGGCTTAATCGCACGATTGAGGCTGATAATCTATATAGAACTAAATCAATACTGGAGGGTAGTCTGGGGGATCAATTCCCTGAGGGGGAGGTTTGCCATTGAACACGACACCAAGGGACGAGCGTGCCTAATCCACGTTTGAACTTTAAGCGAGCGTGGGCCTCTCACTTCTTAACATGACCACTCCATTCCAACCGACCCAACCAAAGCTGGCTAGAAGACATGGTTACTCAGTGATCAAGAGCCAGTGCCTATGTGTGAGATGGTGACTGGACCAGCCTCTGTTCACCCAATTCACCCAAATGTCTACCAGCTCCCTGAGAAAAGCTAACTTTCCTTGCGCTCCCATAGTTCCAGGTGTTTTGGTCATTAGGGCCTCTGGCTATTAGAAGCGCCGTGGTGCTTGCTTAACGGTTATAAGGCCAGCCGTCGTGCTCGGATCACACCTCCACAGCTGTAAAGCGCGGCGGGGAGGGGTTGCAGCCGGGGAGGCATGCGCATAGGGGGGACCAGGCCAAAACGCCCGCTTTGTTCTCTGGGGGCTCCGGTTACCCCTTGCTCTCCCCACAGCCCGTGTGACATTCAATACTGCAACTGTAAATTTTACATTAAGCGTGTGAAATCACAGATGCACATGTCACAGCAGTGTCATAAAGTGAATTTACTTAGCTCGACTTCAGCACGCACCTTAACTCTTTAAGTCTCTGTAGGGGGCGGTTGGGGGTGGGGATGGTGGACAAAATTACAGCAATTCATTCTTAAAAATGGCTCCCAAAACATGCGCTATATGTTGATGTGTCCAGGGTGCATACTTGGTCCTATTCTACTTATTAACAATAGCCCGCCATCATTATATTTCTTTGGTACTGCATATTAAAGAATAATTGATATCCAGGCTTGGCTTACAGCTTGTTAAAGGTATAATAGTCTGTGAATTTCAATGATAACTATGAGAGTAAGAATGACCTTTACAATGCACACAAATAGCCCAGTAAAAGTGCAACGTGTATACACACAGACACATGTGGAGTACAATTCAGGAACAGGATACAAGACTGGGATATGTAATAGACTGTCATGTGCTATGGTAAAAATGTAGGACTATCAAATCCATGAGTTACAACACTTTATTTCAGTCTAAGAGCATTTTAAACATTCACAGACAACCAAGCTGCAAATCTGTGTGCTTGCTGGTGACAGAGTCCTGAGTCCACCTGTTCGCTCTCAGATCATCCCTCCACTAAAAATACAAAGAGAGGAATCCAGACAAGTCTCAGTCGTAAACAGCAACCGAGGGAGACCCGTACATAATGTGCCTTCATACTTGCGTTAAGCAGCCATGACTGTGCAAGTGCCAGAACTATGCTTTGATTAGGTCATCCATTACAGAATTTGGTTAATCTTTTTTTTCTTCCACTATTTAAATTTTCATTAAAACAGTTATGAGTCAGCAGCATCTAACATGTGGTCCGCTACATTGTGCGAGACTCTGCATAGAGACTTGAGATAGAAATTCTTTTTAAAATAAACTTATGAGGGTCAATCCCATGCAACTTTCCCACTTCCTATTCATAAAATGATGAATATGACTAATTCATGCATTCCCTTAACCCCCACTGTTCATTTGGCAATAGCTCAATAAATTCTGCAGAGCAACCAATGCTGACTACCCTGTAAGAGTATTCCCCTGCTCAAAGGGTGAGGGGGAGCCAACATTAAGACTGGTGGCTTGTAAAGTGAGCTGGGAAGTTTAATTGATCTAAAAGAATTTAATGTGGCGTAGTGAATTGCGGCAGACAGCATGGATTTATATCGCAACCCTGCAGAAACGAACATAATATTGCCAGGGTTTTACAGCAGAAGGGGGATTTTTTTTAATTGTGGCCACAAAAATGATTTACTTTGTGTTGAGTAAAACTGCAGTTCAATAATAATAATAGTCCTGAATGCCCATTTTAATTCCCACTCTTGGATAAAAAGTTGTGGAAAGTGTAAGACAATGTTTCTTTACTTCAGACCTAAATACGTTTTCTTTGGAAAGATAGATTTGGAGTATT
This sequence comes from Perca fluviatilis, assembly GCF_010015445.1. Classification (NCBI taxonomy): domain Eukaryota; kingdom Metazoa; phylum Chordata; class Actinopteri; order Perciformes; family Percidae; genus Perca; species Perca fluviatilis. Next base: position 25,494,277 of record NC_053116.1, on the reverse strand, counting down.
AATTAAAGCCATCCCACTTGTAGAAGGTTATTTTTTTGGCACTGACCCATTTCACACATCACAAGGCAATATTCACGCCTGAGCTGTATCATTTCAAACTAAGCTGTCGCTCTCTCAAGTGTTAAGTCCATCCTGCATGGACGTCTATGAAAGCACAGAAAAGTCTGCAATGTGTTAGAGATTTTGAATGTAAAACCAAGATTACCACACAGCCACAGGGTAAGGGATTCAGCACAATCCCCACAGGATGTGTAGCGGCCAAGTCAAACAAGAGTGCAGATATTTACCAATATATTCTATAAACCGTGGACACAGATATCAAGATGCACACACGACTAACGGATGGTAAATAAAAAAATGTTTTCCTGACTTTAAATATACAGTAAGTCCTGAAATGCATGGTGTTTTATAAATACTGTAATCCGAAGTGCCTTATAGAGTGACGAACGCATACATTTTAGATTTCTCACGCTGGACTCACTGAGCCATACGGAACCACAAAATGAAGCAGAACATCAGGTGGACAGGTGAGCATGATTTTCAAACAAGCTTATTTAGGTTGTCATTATTGGGGTCTGCTAGGGTCTACAGTTGTGCAGTCTGTGTGCAGAAGACAGAGAATGAGTGGTCTTAAAAGGCAGAATGAGTAGGATTTGTCTGTGGCGGTGTGTAAACTCATCAAAGTTGGCCCATCCTCCCCGGCTCAACGACACCAGAAGCGCCGGTCCCCTGACCGCGGTTGCCAGAACACAGCACAGATTCACATGCATTTTGGAACAAGCTTGGTCTGCTGGGCACTTCGCCACTATAGAGTCTAGCCCACACACTCTGCACGCTGTGGCTGGGGGCTACACCCCCGGTTCCAAAAGGCTGACGCCCAGGAACGTCCCGAACACAGCGATATGAAAAGAGAAAATACAGAGGAAACACCATCCTATGTTATTAAAAAGGTTTGTTGTCCTAGTTTGAATCATTCTTATACATTTTGACTACTTACCTACAGTACTGTAGGACTGTGCACTATTTTATTTTTTTTATTTTTCTTTTCTTTATCTTTAGCCCAAACCCCAAATAGTTCGTAAAGTCATTCGCATTGGCTGGACCTAGTTTAAAAACTAAAATGAATAGGACTGACAAGTGGCTGTTTGAATTTTTTAGCATGCAACTAAGTATAATCTAATGTTTGACTAACGCTCTTGTTGACTTTGCTTAGCCATCCTATCTGGGAAAAACCAGATAGACCACAGCTCAGCAAAACCTATTCACATTATGGTAGGGAGCACCGGATGAGGAAGATTGAGTCAGGGAAACGTACGATGTATCATGAAAAATGATTCTTCTCCAAGGAAAAGAAGGTTCCACTGTGACTTACCGTTGGAATGATTTTCAGACAGACACAAACTCAAGGGAGGAAACCAAGCACTCGTTAAACCTAGCAGACCTGGCTCAGACCACACCTAGACCTGGCCATCCATCAGACTGACTGGACAGAATTTACAGTGTGACCTGATCGGTCATCATTTATTACTTTTACTGGTCCTAAGTGGAAGCAATCACCGGCTGGTGTTTGTGTAAGAGGAGACCTCCACCTGCGAGGGTCTCCCATTAACACAAACCTAACTTGGAGGGAGATATGTCATCTGTCGGCTTTCGTTTGTACTGGGCCTTGAGTTTACCCCAACAGAATTTTGTGGGGTAGTTTTCCTCCCTAAATGAGCTGCTGTGTATCATTATCTTTAATCAAAAACGTTGATTAACTAATCTGGGTGTGTAATAATTCCCTTAAAAACAGTTCCTCGGAATCATGACTTTTCCCACAAAGGAACTGCTTTTTAACCAGTCATCTGAAACACTATTAAAGACAAAGATGTGCAACTGAATTACCATATGTTAGCATTTAAACAGCACACAGAAACAGCAGAAGAGAAAATCGACCATGCGTGCAAGACATATAGCTCTTAACCAGATCTTGCAACAGTCTTATCTTTCTTTATCAATGAAAGATCTAAGGGAGAGGTTGAACTGAAAAAACACAGACTGGATGATAGTGGAACTACTGAAGCCAGTAACACAGCCCCCCTGAAGCTACTGTCACCTCAGGGGGTATAGGTAGCCTGTGGCTTTGAAGTGCCGCTGATATTGGCTTCTGTTCAAGCAACTGACATGTCCTTTGGACGCTCTATTGAACTTGATCAGTCACTGAGTAAATAAATGTACAACCAAAGCGAGGGACAAAGAGAGGGAAGCAACCGTGAAATAACAATACATGGGTGAGACACACCATGAAAAATGTCACAAAAGGTCGTGATCTTCTGGGTACTTCCACAAAGTTCATGTTAAAACCAGCTCATGTTTGGGCCAGGGAGTGGGGGAGTGATCCAAACAGGGGAAGTAAAGCAAGAGCAAACAGAGAGAGTTAGACCGAGTGCCAGCGCATCTGATGAAAATATGTTTGGCCCCGCACCATATCCCTGTTTTGGGTGCTCATCAATTAGCCAAATTTGATCAAATGCCACAGGTGAAGCGTTCCAGAGCGTGCACCCCGACATTCTCGACTTCACAACATTAATTCTGCATAATGAGCCTCGATGGGATTTGTAAGGGGCTGTATGGGGGTTAACAATTGGGTGAGAGAAAGAGAGTAATAGAAAAAAAAAAGAATAATAGACAAACAGAGTCCACCTGAGGCTTACCTTCTCTTCCCTGTCTGATCACTACCACATGCTGATGAGAGGCACATGGAAAGTCCCTCCAAAAATTACAAATTCTTTGTCATTCACCTCACTGCCCAAGTTTTGAAGGGTTTGGGATTTCCTAAAAACATTTTTATATCATTAAGTTACTCAGTGTACGTGCACAAAATCTAAGTTGTACAGTAGTTGTGGCTGACATCTAATTTCCAAAGCTACATTAACCAGAACAACTAATACATGACAGAATTCAGAACTGGGAAATGTAATGTTGAAATGGTATTGCTAATGATTGTATGGGAAGTAAATTCCTTTGAGTACGTGGTGTCCCGGGCAGGTTAAAACCACTAAAAAGGAAGAAAAGTATGTCTTTCAGACATAAAAAAGCCTCACCAAAAGGAACCCTAACTGTCCTAGTGATGGTGTGGGAACCCAAACCACAACCTGACTTTACATAGCTGACAAATAAATAGCATGCCCTTCCTCAACTCTCATCTAATTACAGGTATGGTTTACCAGCTACGGCTTATTAGTGTTTCCTTAGCAAACTATAAAAACTAATGACACCATTTTGTTGCCTTGGTTTTCTTGCACCTCCCTTTCTTTCCATGTTCTTGGACAGCGTAGATTATTTTTAGCCCTGACTGGCAAGAGTTAAACACTCGCAGCCAAAGCTAACGTCTGTTTTCTCCCTGGGTCAGCATTCAACATCCTGCAGAGTATCGCTTTGAGTTTTAAGACACTGCGGCTGCTTTGACAGCAAAGTAGATGGAGCATATTTGTAATAAAATAATACCTGTATGTCTGCTGTGGCAGTGTCTCGTACTTTTTAGAAAAATAATCAACTGTAAGTTTTGATAGTTAAATGACGATACATTTAAAACGGACGATACATCATTTTTTAAATAAATTCACCACAGTAACCACCAGAAATCCACCACATTGTCTTCCATCCCAGTCCTCTCATAACACTACTACTTGTAGGACACAGCAGTCTTCCGAGTACTTCTAATAGACTTGCACCCCCTAGTGCCAGGGGCTTTAACTTCACTCAGAGCTGTTCTAAATCTGCTTTGCTGTTCCTACACTTTGCTTTTTTTGTCACAAGCCTGATTCTTTCAAACATGCGTGCTTGTCACAGGTCATCGTTCAAAACTATACTGATTAATATACAGATTTTAGGCAAAGCTCCTGTTTTTTTTTGACCTGGTCATTTGGCAGGCCTTCCTAACTTTAGAGCATTACACCATGGCTGTGCAGTGTCAAATGTATTTAAATGCATTGATACTTTAGACAAACATAAAGTCAAAGACACCGTGTAAGTGATCAGAGACCACAGACTTGTACACAGTTTCACTGCCACAGGTCATACTAGCTGTGTGTGAGTGTCAGGGTGTCCAGACACTAAAACAGGCTTGAATGACTTTAGTGCTGTCCTCGGGGCAGCCTGAGTGCTCTGACCTTCCTGAACACTTCACAGACAGTGCTGCTGAATACTTTGTGGGCATGTTTATTAAAGTTCGGTTCTGCTTGGGTAGGAATTGACACAACACAATTGTAGAAAATAAGACTAAAGGTCAGCATAAGTCGGGAGGGTAAACTTGAAATATAAATGAATGGGAGGAATTTTCTTGTTGAAGTGGTTATTATTCGTAACAATATGTTTTAGCATCATTTGTGTATGCACTTCTGCCCTGGAACGTAGGAAAACGCATGAATTTCTCATGCAATGTTCACAGATGAGCAGGCCTATACCTGTGTGAGCACTGGAAAGCGGGTTTCAAAAATACATTAAGATTAGTGAAACATCACAAAAAAAAAACACAGGCAAGCAAAACTGTCACAGTCCTTTTGTCTAGAAAAGCATGTGCAGGTAGTCTCAAATCCATTATCAAACATCCACCACCATCCATTAAAACATCTTGTTTGTATGTTTACTTGTCTCCCATGGGTTGTCACCACCTCGTATACATTCCACCCATTCAGCGCTGTTTCAATATTCACAATGATGTTAAACATGCACATCTAATATATTATTTAGTCATATTCCCCAGTAATAAAACACATTTTTGATTCTCTCTGGTGTGATCCCGACATTGTATTTCCATTATTTTCTCTTTAAACATTAACCATGGCTTTGTTGCGGACGCATTCCATCTTCTTCTTGCTTCTGCTTAAAGATTCAAATGGCCTTCTGGTCAGGACGGGCAGGCCATATTTAAACAAAGCTGACAGAGGAAGCAGAAGAAGGAATGTTTTGCCTAAAATCTGCTGAAGATTCACTTTTTCCAGGTCTCTCTCTCTCTCCCATTACAGTACATTGCTATGACTGCAGTTTAAGGCTCGCTAGGTGCTGAGTGGGGACTTCTCCTCTCAGGCTGATAATAACCTTGCATAGCATGCACGTACGCACGCACGCAAAATACTGTATTTAGAAGAGGGAGACAATTACTTAACACTAAAGTTTGCTCCTAAACAGACATTTTGACTATGCTGGCTTGTAAGTCAATTACAAGCCATGATAGACAAAATGTAAGATTGATTACAAAACATCATAGCCATTGCTCTTTCTAAACTATTGTGTCTTTGCATAAGTCTGGATATATGTATAAAAAGCTATTATTAGTTGAGTAATAGATTTGCTTTGAAAGACCGACCATTTAAGCCACATACTGTACTTGATCTAATACAGAAAATAATAGAATTTCTATGGATGTGACTACTTAAAATAATTCTGTGTTGCTTAAGTTCATCTAAGTTTAGAATTAGTAAGAAATGTTGCAAACACACAACCTGAAATAGATCACTGTAATTGGAGCACAGAATAACAATGGTTTATTCCCCCCTGCAATGACATACACGCTCATAAGTCAGTTGGTTCTTGCGTGTTTTACGGTTTGATCCCTTAATTAATCCATAACTCATTCAATTATTGATTAAACATCCTTTGAATTAGTTTGGCTAAATATGTGGATACAGCTCGATCAAAGGACATTTCAAAAGATGTCTTTTTTTTAATTGCTACACTTAATTCACAAGGACATGGTATCAAAAGGGATGAATGAGCCTTCCACTGCTCCATATTTATTTATTTGAAAGACATTTCAGAGACCTAATAGAGACCAAGTGACTTACTGGCATATTTTTGAGCAAAAGTAAAATAATCCCTTACCCTGTGGCTGTGTGGTAATCTTGGTTTTACATTCAAAATCTCTAACACATTGCAGAGTTTTCTGTGCTTTCATAGACGTCCATGCAGGATGGACTTACCACTTAAGAGAGCGAAAGCTTAGTTTGAAATGACTAAAAATAACTAACAAATGGTTTCGGGAAATGTTATTGATACTGTATGAGCAATAAGTGATTTCAGGATATTAAATACATTATGGCGTCACCAAATTCAGAATTTGATTGCCAAAAATATCCCATGCATAGTAAAACAATGTTATTTCCTGAATCACTTGACTGAGACAGACCTTGAAAGTGTAAAGACCACCCTACAGGTGGAAGAAAAGAGCCTTGTTATCCCAAAAGTTCCTATTCTGTTTCTGTGATTATAGAAGCCATGGGTCTCCTCCAGAAGTGCTGGATGTCTTCTCTTGCTGCTAGTCGGCTAATTGGCAAGCTGCTCAAAGCCTTTCTCACATGGCGTCCTGACTGAAATGGAATCAGACTATGACTAGATCAAATTGCAGAGAAACCTGTGTAGCCCTGTGTGCCCACCTTTGTATCCTGTTAGTGCCAGGAGGTCAATTGGATTTTGGAGGCAGGAAAGCCCCATCTGTGATTATATATTGTCATATAGGATATTGAAATCCATGGGGTTTTGTATCTGCCCGTCATGAAGAGAGGAGCTCAGACTTCAGGTGTGAGAGCTTGGTTCTTTCTGGTTCGCCATCAATTTAACCCCCACTGGCAACATATGGAGTACGGAGGGATACTATGCAGCCACACAAACTAGAAACTCAAAATATTGCAAATGTACTTCTTCGTCTTTCTCTAGGCCCTGATCCTTTGCTCAATGACAAATCAGTGGCCACAGATTCCCCATTATGACATTCATACATCATCAAAAGGGCAGACAAACTCATTTTACAGGCACTGAGGGGAGGGTCAGCCACCTGACTGCTTGGTTAACATTACAAATGAGAGACATGTATCTCTGCTGTCTCATCATTTATCTGTCAGGCACACTCTCAGGATGTTAGCGCTGGTATTGACACAGTTAGGGCTGAGTTCATAGACCAGAAATGTTAATGTCTATCAAAGAGGATGGAAAGAAAGATGGAAGAAAAGGAGAAGGGGGAGGGGGGCAGAGGTGGATAAGTTAATTTGTCCACTCGTACTATAATTGTCTTATTATAAGTACAGCTCATTACTAGCGAAAGCAGACAGAAGGGTAATGAATGACACAAATAGACGTCCTCTACGGCTGACAGCTATGCCAGGATGAAGGACAGAGACAGAGAGCAAAGGAGTGTGTGTGTGTGTGTGTGTGTGTGTGTGTGTGTGTGTGTGTGTGTGTGTGTGTGTGTGTGTGTGTGTGTGTGTGTGTGTGTGTGTGTGTGTGTGTGTGTGTGTGTGTGATAGATTATATTATATAGATATAGCTATAGTTCTGGGTCTTCTGGGGGGAGTTTAAGGTAGGCAAATGAGTATTGTCTCCACAAGCATGGTAATAATAATGCATGTGTATCAGAATGTATGTGTATGTCAAGGCAAAAGAAAGTGAGTCATAGGGAGAAACTGAAAAAAAACAGACAGGAGTGGAGGAGAAAAGATGATGATCATTAGCTTTTGATGGATCTAAAGACCGGGTGGATTTATGTAAAGCGGACCTGGATAATGGGAAAGAGGCGAGAGGAAGGAGAAAATCATTTAGAAGAAGAGAGGAGGAGGGGGAGTATATCAATGGCATGCTGAGGGGCTACCAACAACAAGCTGAGAGGCATCATGACCAAAGATATAGATCAATAACTCCTCCATTATGTTATGAAGAACAGGGAGATGTGAAGAGGAGGGGTGGCAATGGAGGAATAATTTGCTTGATAAATACACAGGGGAGAAGAGCATGTATGTGTAGCGGGGTACTGACAGGGTCACATAAACAAGTGGCAGCATCTCTCCCCAGAGGACCAGCAGTGATGATGAGGAGAGGAGGTGCTGCTGGAGTCTAGAGGGGTGAACGGCGGGACGCGCTCCAGCAGCATCTCTCTCTTGGCAGGTAAAAATAAAAGTCAACAGGAAAGGGCTGGTGCGCGGGTGCTGCCGTAAAAGCTGCCATCCGTTACGGGTAAATTGAACTGTCAACCCCTCGATGTCATTTCCATGGCTGGATGAGAGGGAGAGGCAGAGGCAGAGAGAGTTATGGGGGTATTCACTAGGTGATCACAGTGTGCAGCAGGAATTTTCCGGCAAATTAACTCCCAACGGAGAGGGGGAACGATGTTAGGGCTGTCAGAGAGATAGAAGGATGGGAGGATAAACAGGCAGAGAGAAGGAGAGAAAATGTGTGCCAGTATGTTTTGAAAAGGCATCTAAACCGGTTTTCTTTTGCTCAGATATGGTGTTAAAACACATTTTGTCAGCAGATGCATTTGGCTCATGTTAGCACCCTGCGTGCAGCTAAAACATGGCCATTGTTTATATCTTGCCAGTATGAATGCCAAAGCCAGGCTTGCTGTGTTTACAGAAAGCAGTGTAACTTCAAACTTAATTGCCTGGGATTTGAGATATACACTATGTGCAAACGTTTAAACAGTTAAATCAGTTTCAGGTAAAGTTGGCCATTCGCTGTCATTTTTAACACGCACATGTGCACATCTCTTATGGATTAGCCTTCATGGGCACATACACACAGACATCCTCTTATAGGTGCATAAACACACATTCAAAAGTCAAAGGCACAAAGCAGACTATACAAAATGTGGACCTACTTCTGCCAGTGTTTTCACTGTTAATCTGCATGAGTGTGCATATGCACCAGTGTTACTTTGTGCACTCAGTACACACCGCTCCTCTGACTTTTTGCCCCCACCTCTCTATCCTCTTACTTAAATATTTATAAAGATTCCTATTATTGTATTAACTATTTATTGATTTATAATTTAAAAGATTTATACTTGGCTCCGAGAACTGCAGGGGAGAGTGTCTTTACCCTATAAGAGGTAGACATCCATGGCCATTTTTTGTCTTTTAATGTTAAACCCGTGCCTGATTGCCTATTGGTATTCAGAAACAGAAACAAAATACACTCAAAGAGAGTAAGACACAGGGAGAAAAACAGAGAGACAAAATCCGGCTCAATAATGATCCTGGTTAGATGTTTGTGAGCTATGCTCCGTCTCCGTCTGGAGCAGGTCACACGCTAGCAGTCCAGACAGAGCCTCAACAATGGAAATGTATTGCCCTGCTCCATCTCTTATTGATTTACATCTTAAACCCTATTGGATGTAAAGTGATCTTCCAAAGGGTTTCACCTCTGGTGTCAGTGGATCAAAATATAGACCTAGTGCAAAGGGTACAATGCACACGCCTTGTGACCAACCCACTGGCATTTGGCAAATCTCATCTAAAGATCAAGGGAAAAGGATAGTAAAGGCTTATCAAATGTCAGTTGTCACGATGAGCCTAAATCTCTAAGATGAAGGTTCATATAATATCTCCAACTGTAACAAAACTAGTGTATCACTGGTATTTGACATGAGGATACTGTGAATTTGATTTCATAAAAGAAGAGGTGTTTCAGCCCATGTTTTTCACCAATAATGTTTTGAATTTGTGACATCAAATTACTTTTACCACTGCAGTTTGTGGGGGAAAAAACAACCTATGTTTAGGTTGTTACAATGGTACAATTGCAACCAGAAGCACAGAAGAAACAAAAAACAGCATTATAGTTAACACCAATGTAGGAAGTGAGTAACTCGTTTCTCTCGTTAGGGAGGAGTGGGAGAACCTCGTAAACCAGACAAGGGGCAGATTCATCCTAATTCAAGGGCTCAATCAAAAGACAAGGGATAGGGGGAGGGAATAAAAGAAGAAGTCTATGGAGGAAGGATGCTTGGGTCCAGGAGTGGTGGGCTAGGGTAGGAGGGACGGTGCAGAGAGAAAGAAAGGTGTTGGGAGTGAAAAGCAGAGTGTGCTTTTATGCAGTGCCCGGTGAGTGACAAGGAAACCATTAACGGAGTAGCACTGGCCAAAGGGATTAAGTCCACACATGCATGGCTATTATTCAAGCTAATTAAAGGCTCTTTTTTTGGGAGGCCAGGTTTACCACTACAACAAAGCCAGCAGAGAAAGAAGCAGGAAACAGCTCAGGCGATTTTGCTGGCAAATCTTTAGCATACGTTGATCCAGGGGGGACAATGATTTGAACAATTTGGAGAAGCTTGTCTCTACTATGGTAGAAATCTAATAATTGAGTAGCAGTTTTAAAGGCTCGCTCCAAAGAACTGATCTTTTTTCTCTTTCATTCAATCCATTCTCATACAATATGTTGAGAATGCTGAGATTTTCTTACCTCACTCCATCAAAGGGAAGGTAATCAACTGTAACACCTCTCTTGCTCTGCTGGAGGGTTTAAACTAAATAAAAAATAAGTAACAGATTTCACGCAACACGCCATAGTGATGATCAACGGTCTGCTGAATGTGAACATATTAGGCTAAACCACATGTATCAAGTAAGAAATAGCACTATGGTTGATAACGGTATACTATATGGTGGTAATCCTTTAAATGTTACTATATTCTACAGTACAGTACATGAACATATTGCAGGACGGAGACAATACCCAAAGTCTTGTTCATTTATTTTTTAATCCAGGAATTCAACGTAAACAGACACTTACTAAAACCCGACCAATAAATCGTCCAGGCCGATACAGTAAATATGATTAGATGTCAGCCAATGATTAACAAGTAACTATATTACAGAAATGCCATAGGTAGCACAGTGGCGCCATCCCATAGTTTGTACACGTGACCTGAGAGTACTGAAAAGGTCCCGCTCAGTACATATCTTGGTTACAACAAATTTAAGGAACACTTATCATGTGTGTGTGGCAAGGTTATAATCGTTAACGAAAACTAACAAAATAACAAAAACTAGGTGGGAAAAAACATCGTCGTAAACTGAAATAAAAATAAAAACGAGGCATTACAAAAAAAACGATAACTAACTAAAACTGTAATGTCTGTTAGCAAAACTAACTAAAATAAAATAATCTAATAAATGTCCTTCCTATCGAATAATTTGTCTTTGTCAATGTCTTGAGCAAATAACGTTATATCTTTCAGAGTTGACATTCCCCCCACACCCCCCCTTTTTTTTTTTTTTTCCCCCCCTTTTTTTTTTTTCTCCCGACTGGGAACCCAAAAATTCCGACATTCCATGTCAAATTGAACACAACATAGTCCATGCCCCTCACCTGGCATCATGGCAGCTCCGAAAGTCGGAAGAAAGCGGCAGAGACCTATTTTATTATGACTGTGTCAGATAAAACCAAGTGCCTCGCAGTGGAAGGTGATCAAATATGTGAACAATTTATTAAAGGAAAAAATCCCACGAATTTCAAAGTACATTTGAGAAGCACGCACAAGGAGGCTAACCTAGCTTACCTTAACAAGGTAAAGGAGAACGCAAAGCCCCCTTTCCCCGAAACAGAAGCTAACCCCGGTACAGGGCATGGATGTATGGGTACAGGACCAGGCAGCATGACGGAGACCCGATAGCTGCTGGTTAGTAAATACGCAGGCACACCACAAGCAGGAGGAAGCGTGGGTTAATACCGGTATGTGTATTGATACTGTGATGTCTACACAACTGTGTGAGTCGATTGACTTCAAAAAGTTTGCCACTTTACTCAAACCAAAGTTCAAAACACCTGTTCATGTAGGTCTGCTTTAGTCTATTGGCTATTTAGGTTTTTGTTCCCGTCACACGACACATTTTGCACTTACTGCGGCGTCTTGTGTAGACTGTTTACATATTCGTGCTCATCATATGTACATTTTATGTACCGGTGTTATTGTTGAATACATATTTCTAACATTGTATGATGTTTTTGTTGAGTTATTATTACACAATACTTTTTCTGACCTTTTTGAATCTTGCCCCTGACAAATAACCCATATTATGAAAAAAGACTAAAACTAACACTAAAACTAATAAAAAACTAAATTAAACTAAGCATTTTCAAAAAATAAAAATTAAACTAAACTAGCAAACCCGCTTTAAAAGCTAATTAAAACTAAACTGCATTTGAAAACAAAAAGTCAAAAGGAAATAAAAACTAATGAAATATGCAAAACTATAATAACCTTGGTCTGTGGTTATGTTATATGTTTATTAAAAACAAATTAAAAAGCCATTAAAGACCTGAAATAGCTAAAATATCATTGTGAATGTCTTTACATTCAAATATCAATATCGTTATCAACTTCCAAAATCCAGCATCAGCAGTTCTTTCATTTGAGACATTGGTTAGAGCTTACGTTGAATCCAGCCAACTAACAGAACAGGTTGAAGGGCAGGGCCAATAGTCAGACACCTGTGTTCCGTAAAAGCCTATAATCAGACCCAACTCTTAACTTGGTAATGCGTGCAGACTCTTATGTTGGCTGGTAGCTGGCATTAGCACAAGGAGCTGGAGGCAGCATGCTACAAGTACGGCTAATTGAGTTACTAAAGAGCATGATAATGAGTAACTGGCCTTTTTGTGTGGTTAAGGAAGAAGTAGTTTTAGGCTTAGGTTTTAGGCTTGATTGGATAGTGTGATCCAGGAAAGATTCACCCCTTGCATTTTAAACTGATATGAAAATAGAGGGAAGCAGGAAACTAGATAGTATAGAATATGAATGAACAGCTGCCAAGTGTAACATGGGGAGTGATAAATGAAGACTGAGTAGGGGGGAGGGGTGGGGTGAGATTCACTTTGTATATTTCCACTTTATATTAAAGTGAAATTGTGTTTAGAGAGCCATATTAAGTAGAGTAATGATGATTTGACACGTTTATTTACTTGTCATTCGGAGTACTACTCTGTGAAAACGGTTGTATAATGTCTTCTGTGGATCTGGAGGAGCTCTGTCAAGTCTCAAAGAACAAGGGTCATTCACCAGGGTTATCTTAGACGTGTGACTCCAAATTTATACCAGAAAGCCTGTGAAACAAACTGGGCATGGCGTTTAACTGAGTTGCATTATGGGAAATGGAGGGATCAGGATTTTTGGAGATTGACTCATACTACTGCTTAACGTCAGGATACCTCGGCCTCTACTGTTTCTATTTTGATCATTCTTCTTTTCTTTGGAAAAGTCTCCTAACTTCATAGAAGTGCAATACTAAATCGCTCAAGTGCTGTTAAAAATGTGTAAAAACATTATAACGTTGTAATATCTTTATTAAATGTAGGTATTTTAGCTGTTTTTCTTGATTGTTTTATTAATACAACTGTGAATGTAATACATTGTTACAGTACACAGTACAATCAATATCATATAACATATTTGGTTTTAAAGGTAATCTTTCTGACACTGAACACTAGTAACCACAAGCCCTGAATTAACAAGTCAGTTAACAGTGACTTGAGCGCCACTATAGACTCAGCCTGTCAATCTGGTCAAAATGTAAAGGAGACTGCAACCCTTGAATGGCCTGTGAGACACAGCCTGCTACTCACCAACAGTGGCTGTACAACAGTGGGATCAGGAGAGGTTCTGTCCCTAGTGGGTGTCAATGGCTGCCAAGTATCTTTGCTGGGGGGATTTCACCCTAACAGCTCCTTGGAGACCGCTGAGGGCCTGCTAGCCTCTCAGCAAGCAGGAGCTTTACCAATGCAGACATCTCCGGGGACAGAGGAGGGATGTGGGAGAAAGAGAGGGAGCGAGCGGGGACATCACTTTACTGGTTTTACACCCACGCAACAGCGGATCAGTCAGTCGGGATTGCACTTGACACTTGACATGCAGCCAACAAAGCAGACAAGCATGAAGGGATGAGAGAGAGCAGGAGAAGGAGAAGGGCAAAGAGAGAGGGTGGATGTTAGCATGACAGACAACAAGCTGATGGGAAGAGGCGGGTGTAATGGGGTGTGAAGTGGAAGACCTCGGGAGACAACGACAGAGACTATCTGCCCGTCAGCACAGCCTCTCCTTCTCCTCTCTCTCTCTCTCTCTCTCTCCATCTTTTACTGTCTCATTCAGTCGCACACGCACACACACACACACACACACGCGCGCGCACACACACCAGATCAAGAGAGATAAATCAACAAGGGAATCCCCATTTATCTCTTTAACTAGCTGACACTTGTTGGAAATGGACCACTAAATTGCAACATCTGAACAGTAGTTAAGAGCATACTAAGCAAGATAAGTGGCAGGAGGAATTAGAAAAAAAAAATCCTGTGTTGGAAACCAGGCCTCAGGGCCTGCTAGAATTTGGATCTGACTAACTTTAAAGGAGAACTCCGGCCGATTTTTACCTGAATCTTGATCGCTATATATCTCAGAGTACTGTCGATAGGAAAAAGAAAACGAGCAAAATCGGTGCTAGCAAACTGGAGTTGCTGCAGCTACATCCAGAGCGGTTAAATGCTGCCAGTCCGATATGCCGCCACTCCGACATGCTTCTATTGAGACATGCCGCTATTCCGACATGCTGCTAGTCCCTAACCCTAACCCCTAACCCTAACCCTAATGGAAACAAAAATTGTCGGAGTGGTGGGACGTTTGAAAATAATGGAAGTGCCGCACCCAACATATAAATAAAGTATGGTGGGAGGTATGTCGGAATGGATGACGGACACCCAATGCGCCTAAGTCAATGCCAGTTTATAAAGAGTTTTATAGCTTTTTTAACAGACACAAATGCAATTAAAATGTCTGTGCAACACAGACTGATCTCATAAAGTGGCGTATGTATGACACGCCAATTCGTATGCCATTTTGGCGTGTTATCAAGACGCATAATCGCTTTTTAGCATGTTTATCGACGCAATTCGCCCACCGGTGACCTATATTACGAGTGAATTTTCGCTGTGGTGAGTAGTATAAAGGGACGTTAATTCCGCAGATGGGTAAAACACAGGACTTTCACCCAGGAGAGCCGGATGGCATCCCGCGTGTGGCGATTTTCAGCCGTTTTATTTTTAAGCCTTCCCCAATGTTTCTTTCCTAAACCCAACCGTTTATTGTTTTCCTAAGCGTGTTTTTGTCATTTACTTTCCATGTTTTTTTTTTTTGTGTGTTACTAAAGCCTTTCCCAGTGTTCTTTTCCTAAACCCAACCTTTTTTTGTTGTCTTTTATTTTTTACTTTTTTTTAACACGCGTGTGACGTTCTCGTGATAGTACGTCACGTTCTTGCGATAATATTTTAATTGCATTTGTGCCTGTTAAGAGGGACAAAGGCACTCTTTTATAAGACGCCCCGACAACTGGCATTTTAGCTAACTGGAAGATCTGGACGTATCTGCAGCAACTCCAGTTTGCTAGCACTGATTTTGCTCGGTTTTTTTTTTTTTCCTATCGACAGTACTCGGAGATATATAGCGATCAAGATTCAGGTAAAAATCGGCCGGAGTTCTCCTTTAAGTAAATTATGAGATAATTATTAATATGTTAAAACATATATTACAAGATTCATTATTATAAAGATAAAATTGTTGCTTCACTTCATCCATTAAAGGAATTATCAATTTGCCGGGGATATCTGGAAACGGCTTCCAGCCTTACATTATGGGAATAGCTGGTCAGTCTTTCCTCATCTACTCTTGGCATATATGACTTTCTTAGGTATTCCGTAAAGTAATTTCTTAGAAATATTATTTGATTTGCACCATTGCATCACGTGGAAGTTTGAAGTGGTTTTGTTTGTGCTCTTCAAATAGTGCTGATGGACATGTAGCAATACCTGTAAAGAGGTTTTTACTTTAGGAGCCTAGGGTGTTTGGGATAGTGGTGCAGGGTCAAATGAGTCAATTTCTCCAACTCCTTTTAGTCTTGACAATGCAAATACTTTAAATAGCTAACAATCCATGTGAACAAATGAGTCAATAATCATCACAAAAATACAATTTCCCATCATGTAGAGAATGTTAAATGTTATTCTTTGGTACACACAACTTTCCAACTTTATCAGTCAATTCTGTCCTTCTTTCAAGTACGATTTGTTCCGTCAATATCAATAAGCCACAAGAAAATAAACAAGCTACACAAATACAGGGTTACTTAGCGGTCTACTGGAGAAACTACCAACAGGTATGGCTTACTTTATGTCAAGGAGTGTGATCAAAATAACAATTATTACCGGATCTAATATAGCAATATGCATTTGACTGAAGGAGCATCAATACTATCCTAATGACAAATAAATGAACATAGAGACAGTCGTACTGGTGATACTATTTATAGTGTTGCTGTAAGAACAGTTGTTGTTTATTGCTGAGCCAGACACCCACATAATAAAGGGGAGACATTATGGCAATAGTTCCCTCATTTGCCCTGTTCAACCATCCATCCATCCATGGCTTCTTCTAAGGGGTCTGTTTTTGTTGCCTAATTACCTCTCTCTACCTTCTGTTTGGTCTCTTCATCTGTCTATCTGCTGACTCTCTCTCTGTCTCTCTCTCTCTCTCTCACACTGGCCGTGATAAAAAACAGTAACACGGGAGGGGAACCAAACTGCTTCTTAATTTTCCCTGACAGCCTCCTTTAAACACACTGGCCCAAATCCACACTCTAATTGAAAGCACATTCCTATTCCAAACAAATTAAGCACAATTAAGGCCCCTGAGTTATGAGTATCTATCACTGTGCGATGTTTTTGTAAAAATCACTGCGCTCTAGATCAAAGTCTCTCGACCCCTCAGCTTAATTGCCTCATTAAGAGCTCCCTTCTTGGTGCTACGGGCTTCATAAATACAGGGTCTGCTCGTTTCATTTGGGAATTACACTAAAAGACGCCCCTTAAACTAATCGCTTCCACGTTTTCAATAAAAGTTCATCTGTTTTTAGGTAGAGAACAGAATGAGATTTTCTTCCATTTATAGAGCATAATGTGCAAGGCCCTTTTAGCTCAGAGTGTGATATATCATTTCATTGTGTCTGTGACAAGGCACAAACCTGTAATCATGTTTAGCTACTTTATAACACGTGTTAAAAAGGCTTCCATAACATTGCAAAAATATGTATAAACTATAAAGAAACTGCAAGAGCTCATAACCCTGGATACATCAGCTTTAGGGTCTTAGGTGTGGCATTTGACACATCATAGCAGGTGACAGGAAGAAGGTGTCACCACCAGGAACTAGCAAATCACATGACAGGAAGATGATTGTGTGCAGCTGAAACGGTTCCCCGCTCCTATAACCTCCCTCCTTCTCCTCATCATCACAAATGCCATCCGAGCATGGCTGGCTTTTAATTTAATCTTATAAATGAGGTGCACACTCCTAGACAACATGCTGTTCCAATTTGAAATGGCTGCTTTATTGGGGGACAGCGACACAGGGGAGAGAGAGGGGGAAAGCGGGAGAGATAGAGTGAGAGAGGAGGGGGGTTGTGGAGAAGAAAAAAAAAGAAAGCCAGGGGAAAGACGGTGGTATGGAACATTTGTTAGTAATCCAATTCCACATACCATATGGCTTCATTACCATTATGCGGGAGAGAAGACTTCAGTCAGTCTGAAAATAAAGACCTACTTAGCCCCATCCAAACTGACCCCAAATGAGACATGTTTGTCTCCGTGTGACAGTGTTAGTGTTATTGCCCTGCTCTTGCATTCTTTGTGGTCGGTTTAGATTGAGCCTGCAGCTGTGCATGGTTTCAATGTGTGTGTGTGTGTGTGTGTGTACGAGTGCGCGCACGTGGCCGCCTGTGCCTGGGTGTGTGTAAGATAGGGATCGAGCGGTTTCCCAGTGACTGATTATTACGGAAGAGAGTCCTTAGTCATTACTGCAGAGAGAGAGAGAGAGGCAAAGAGAAGAGAAGGCCCATAAGCCAGCTCCATTCAGATGTGAAGATGACTGATAATGCAGGAGCAGCAGGACCCCTCGCTGGGTTCATTGGCCCCTAAGTGCTCCTTTGCTGAATGTGTCCCTTATCTTGCCCTGACAGCAGTAATAGAATATGCATAGCTCTATTAGCATACAAGGTAATGGCACCCTTGAGGGAGGGCACTGACATAAAACTTTAAGTAGAAATCAAAACATTGGTGAAGGCAGAAGCAGAATAAAAAGGGGTTATTGTCACCCAGTGCAAACACGGCCCGAGGCCTTAATTGTGGCTGCGCGCAAGGTATGCTCCCTTTACGCTTCCATGCACATCTGTCTGCGCACACACACACAAACACACACTCTCTCTCACACACGGATAAACAGAAAATGTAATAAGCTTGGTATACCTATACATACAAATGTGTCATTTTATCATATTATGTACATATTTTGCACATAGGCAGGCATAAAACACTCTGAATCCTCCTCCTCAGGGCATCTAAGTAAACCACCAAGTAAACCACCGTACCATCTCACCTCAAAGTTGTCAAATAAAAAGAGAATAACAGTGAATTTAAGGGAAGGGGAAAAAACATTTTCACGAACATTTACACAGACCTGAGAAAGCTCAAAATCTCTGCTGAAGTGCCAAAATGAGCTCTGATGAAAAGGCATTTAGAAGAAGTAAAACAGCCCACAAAGAAGTCTGTAGAGAAATTTGGCTGACACAAGAGGCTGACAAGAAGTCAGGTGGGGAGGTGATGGGTAAGGTAAGGTGATGAGGGGGTGTGCACACACATTATTTAACTGTAGTTTCAATCAAACCCCAGGCCACAGCTATGATATTTGAATCAAAGCAGGTCAGACAAACAACACAAGGCCATCTGCAGAACGAACATTCAGCATAAGAAAGCAATTTACTGATCCTCACACGTCACCCAAAAGAATTACACAGAGAGAGGCCGGGTCTGGTGAGAAGTCTAATTTAGTCTGATGGGACAGACCAGGAGAGTGTTAGCTTTTCCACATATTAACTTTTATTAAAGATATTAACCTTGAGGAAGAGGCCAGGGAAGCTGTGTCAGTGGAGGTTAAGAATTAACGCCACCAGGGTAAGCAGTTGAAGAAGTATACTGCTCACGTACAGCACAACCTCTTCCTTTTCTCTTCTCTTTGTTCAGCTTTGGTAAGTGTGCAAAACAAAATCAACACTAATAAGGCAATAATATCAGTAATTGCATCCTCAATTGTAATTATGGTGATTATGCAGTCCTCTTTGATATGCAGTTCTGCTCCACTGTCGATACGAGCCATATGTGAACATGGGACAATTATGCTAATCATTCCACATCCAAGCATGTAATTCTAAAGTGAAATAAAGTTCACCACCTTGAGTAGGAAAACCCAGTGAAGAATGCCCGCCTATGTTGAAACTTGGACCATTAAGAAATAAAAATTAGGGTATGGTCAGTCATCAGTGTAGGTCTATGAAGGAGGAAATTCAAGTGACTGACCAGTTATTGACTGTTTAATGTTAATTACCATGAAGACGTAGGCTAGATATCAACTATAGAGCAATGTTGACGCATTGTAAATTCCTTAATATTATAAGACTGGCACATAATTAGACTTGGCCAAACTTTTATGGGCCATTTTAGCCCCTGCTAATGGCTTTGTGCTCGGACTCAAACAGACCAATAAAGCATAGTCTAGCGTTGTAGACTGGGCATTATTAAAAAAGAGGCAGACACTATTAAGAGCCATCAAATCCATCTCAAACTGGGCAGCATGATTTCTTTGCTGAGAGGTAAAACAAAAAAGACAGCCTTTTCTAATCTGTGGTTTATTTAATATGTTTATTGCATGGGTGGCCAGTTTAATGAGCAGTCTCTGGGCTACATCTCTTCAGGAATATGATAGAGATCCGTTCCAGCAAGAATCCACTAGGTAAATAGAGCACAACAACTGCGTAATGTCAAAAATATTTTGTCTCCATAGTAACCCCACAGCATTCATATCTGGGGTGAAATGTTCACTGAAATTGGCTTTTTCATTAAGGATTTCAACATTCACTTCAGGCTGTGGGGTCCCACTGGTAGGTTGCTCCCACTGGTTGGTCGGGTTAGTTAAAGATGGATAAAAGTAGAGCAAATACTCTTCTGACTTTCGCTTTGCTCTATACAGATGGTTTGGCAGGGTGACAAGACAAACTGGGCCTGGCATAAAACCCTAACCTCTATTTCATGGTGGCTTAGCACTTTCTCTCTCACAAGATTGCACTTGCCGTATTACAAGTGCCCAGCCCTTCAGATTGATTTACCAATCCAATGACCAATCCATTTTGCAAGATATTATTGTGGAGAGCTTGTGAAAGGGGAGCAAATAAGAACAGATCATAGAAGTCCAAGTTAATCCAAAACTTTCTCTATTTGATGCAACTGCAAATTTATTTATAAAGGTGTGCTGTTAATGTCAAGAATGATCTGTTGATTAGATCCACAACTGCTAGACGAGTGTGAACTTGACACAGAGAGCGTAAGCTGCGTAATGTGATATGCATTGTGTGAATGACTGGGTACGAGCTTCTCTCTACATGGCCTTTCCTCCAGGCCCAGGCTAAAAGCCACTAACACATACTGTAACGTGCACAGTACATATAGACATGCAGAAAACGCATATTTTTTTAAGAAATGGGACCAGAGCCTAGGATTTCCTGGATTTGGATGCAGGCTTCTTTCTTCACCACATATACACATGCATGAGCGGCCGCATAAACCACGTGTACATAGACCGATTCAATCAGCAGAGGGACAGGCCGAGGAATGAGGTGACTCATACTCGTCTATTAACTGTAGTGGGAGAAATGTGATGGTGTAATAAGCATTGCTAGTATTTTAAACACCATACTTGATAACATGGGAGTGACAACCTCTCTATGCGTGTCTACTGAGATGCCAATGAAGGCTAGGGTTACGTAACCCTAGCCCTAACTACAGGAGGACAGAGGAGAATTTCCTCAAAAAGCCAAGCATAATTCCTTTATATTGACATGTGACCCATTGAAGGATTAGGCCTGGTTGCCATTTTGGCTACAGTTGAATGACATCATTACTGGACAGTAGTCAATGGATATGTCATTGTGTCATCACAATGTATTTTTTAGCCAGATTACTTTTTCCCCAGTTCAAATGTCTCTTTTCTAGAGGCAACATCTGCATATTTAGTTTCACAGAAGACAAATATTTCACCTACAGTAAAAAAAGTTTAATAGAACAAAAACAAGATCGAGAAATAAAACAGAAAATTGGAGAAACAAGACCACTGTAATATATATAATACTGTACATCTTCCACAAGTGTTTAAAACTCTCACATATCTACAGTACACTAAATATTGTGCAGTGTCTGTTTTGATGAGCAGGGATGAGTATTAGTATAATAACAGTATCTCAGATAATGCATTTTAGAAACTGGCATAACAGAAATTGTATCCTATTTCAAACAGGATTGGGACTTTCGGGACAGAATTATTCTGTATTGCTACTGGATGAGTGAAATTTACACGTATTTCTTATCTTTGTGCAGATTTCAGTAAGACATCAAGAGATCAAAGTTTTACTGAAGTTTTTGCACAATTCTATATTGCTTTGTTGGTAAAAATAAATAAATAAATAAATAAAAAATAAGATTGTCATTTCTGTGTTAAAATGTTCATCAGAAGAGTTACTTTTGTTAAAATGTATTATCAAATAGACAATATAGAAATAAAATTAAAAAGAAAAAGGAAAGATGAGAGGAGGCTAGCCACATTTTAATATGGCAATTTTAACAATTGCCGTGCCAGGCTATGCGACAGTCACTATAGCTGGAAAAATATAAGCCTACACAACATACAATGATGAAACAAGCAAGGTATCAACCATCGATGCCCCTTTAACTTGGTCTGCCCAACTAAATTCTCTCTACCTTTTTTCATCAAAACCGCCAGGTGTCTAAAGGGGCTTCTACCCGAGCAGAGCTATGGCTCACTTAACCATGAGATTGAATAGACTATGCATACACACAGAAGGTACTATTTTGATTACTTATTACTTAACCTGTAATGTATTCTGCCCCTTTATGTCTGCATGTCCTGCTCCACTCCCCATTGCTCTCCTCCATCCCCCCCCTAAATAAATGGAAAAATATTCACTGCCCTGGGCTACTGCTGAACTTCTCACTCTCTGCATCCAATTTGAAGCGGAGCTGCTGTGATGTCACCGGAGCGTCCAAACAGAGAGAAAGAGGAAAGGGGAGGATGCCGGGAGGGAGGGAACAAGAGAGAAGAGCTGGCAACCTTCAGACCTCCAAGGTCACACTTCTTAACCCCACTGCTAAAAATCCAATAACACTTTATGAATGTTTTAGTTAGAAGTCGTTAATGCAGCCGAGCATCTGTTTCGAAAAGAATACAAATGAGGTGCTGTCTTGCTCTGCACTTTCCCAGCTTCTCTCACACACACACACACACACACACACACACACACACACACACACACACACACACACACACACACACACACACACACACAGCCTCTGGGCACAACATCCTGATGTTCAGGGGAAAAGTGGCCCCTAGGATCTGGACTCCACAGTGCTAAGCCAAAACCATCTCTTTAGATTTGACTGGCCACATATTTAAAATCACTAGTCAGGTTAAACATCTGGCCCTTCAAATTCAAAGCTATGCAGCAACTCCGTTACAAACCAACTTGCTGGCTCGTATTACCTCTTACTGAAGTTGCAGTTCAAGAACAACGGTTCTGCTGTGTATTGACTGTTTAACAGCAAAGGTAAAATGACTTAGGTTCAGACTTTGCCATATATATATATCTATATCTATATAGATATAGATATATATAGTGTGAGCCAGGTAGCAGAGATTAAAAGACACTTGGCTTGAATGTCAAGGTCAGCTTAAATATTCTTTGGTGAAACCATCCCAGAGGTTTTAGAGGCCCAGGCTTCCAGTAGAGGTCTTAGTGGATTAAGTGGTAGACCTATATACCTATATTTCCAGATAGAACATTCTCTCAACCATGACTCAATACCAAAACCTCCCGACACACTCTGCAAGCTACATGCTCAATCCAATTGGTAAAAATAAATTCAATACAACACTATAAGAAAGCCTGCATTAAAGGGGGGAGCTGGTGTGTGTGTGTGTGTGTGTGTGTGTGTGTGTGTGTGTGTGTGTGTGTGTGTGTGTGTGTATCGTGCACAGGAGTGTCTCTACAGCACAAAAGTGAGTAAGAAGGCTCGGCAGTTTAAATAAGCCAACAGGGTTGTGTACCCTCCTATTTACCCGTGTGGGAGCTTGTGGTCACAGGAGAAAATGCCATGGGGAAGAAGGGAATAGAGGTGTCGCAGTGGTCATGATGATGATGGAGTGTCTACAAATATGACTCCAAACAGGGTCATTTTGATTTGGCGGCAATACGCAAAGGCTGGCCCGTTAACTCCTGACCTTTTGAGTGTGACCTGTGGGGGAGGGGTCTAACTCGCCAGAAGAGGACAGAAAGAAAGGGAGAAAGAGAGCGAGAGGGGCTGTGCAGTGTCAGGCCCATTATGACCCGCTAAAAACTCGGGCCGCTCTCCAGCGAGGAGCCATCCATCATCCGGGCCTCTCTAATCAGCATGTTTGTCACAGTAACTAAACAGTGGGCTGAGCCACATCGCCATGCTATTGGCCCTGACAGGGAGAAATAAATCTGCTGCCGGCCAATGGGCTGCAGGCAGCCAAGCGTGACAGGAAAGGTGACAGACTCCTGAGGTCTCAACTAGTGCGAGATTAAGGGAAACTAGCCCAGACTCTTGGGCGGAGGAAACATTTGAACAGTTTTACTGGTCTTTAGGTAGCAGTCGGGGCTGGGGCTGCAGTGGCGTGGGTGTTGAAAGTGAGAATGCCTTTGTCCCCCACTCGCACAAGACAGCTCCATTTGTTCAGTTAGGAGGAACTCTGGTTCTCTTTGTACAAGGTAACAGATAGGTGTTCTGTTCGCTTTCCCCATGACATCTCAGGAGTGAAAATCCTTTCTGTGGGGGTTAACACAAGATTAATCCAGACACATTCTTCAAGAGAAAGTGCTTCTCTGAAGGAACAAGGTGGATCACAGTACAGTGCATGATATTACCACAAATTCATAATCATCACATCTTCAGAATATTTTAGACTTTACTGTACATATTTGGAAAATGTGTTACATTATGACGAATAAAATGTCCAATAAATACTGACAATATATATTCTACTAACATTATGGGGAGGATTTCTCAGAATATCATCCCTCCTGGGCCCTCTGGTAATATCACTTTTGGAAAACAATATTGTGTTTACTGCAGTCTCTGCAGCTATAGACAATACAGCCCGTTGAGTGAGCTTAATGTTGTTTTGTTTGGTTTTGTCTGGCCCAGTGCTTACATCTCAGCAGGCGGGCTGTACACAGAAGCTGAAAGAGCTGCAGTTATTTGACCACTTGGAGCAGGGACCTTTTTTCCACTCACAACAGCTAACGGTCCGAAAATGGGGAAAACTAAATTTTCCTGACGATGCAATGCCGTTTACTACCAGCAGCTTGAAAAGAAAATTCTGGGAAATCTCAGGAAATCACAACTGGCACTGTTATTTTGAAGGTTTGATGGCTTACATCATAACATTGTACTTCTTGCTTTCTCCTCTGGACCTAGCATACTTGGCTAGTGGCTGTGCTGTACTGTACTCTATGGGTCCTGGATTCCTTCCGAACACACATTTTACTTGCAGCCTTCTGCTTACAGGCTGAGAACACTAATGCACATCAGTCCTTTCACAGTCTGTCACAACCTTGTAGTTTGCAGCATTTATTCTCCAAAACTACTGCATGGAGAAGGCTAACAATTTCTGAAACATAAAGGCTTGGCAATAAGGAACTATAGATGCACTGCTTGCATGCTGTGAATGAAGAGTGCAGTAAATACACTTTGAAAGGTTGGATTTAAATAAAAAAAGACTCACAAGAACCTAGTCCTAGGTCCTAAATTTAGAGAACAAAACACAGACACCCTTTACTGCTACTAAAAATATAGTAGGATTTGTGTGGATTTTTGTTTGAATGAAAAAAGGACAAATGACCCTCTTTCACAGATTTAATTTTTTTATTAATCACCATAGACCTACATATTTAAACCTCAAATGCCTTAAATTCTTTAAAATGTCACAACATCATTTTGGCCAATCTTAATACATTTTTTTCCCCGGTTTTGTTCAACACTGTGTTGTGCTGAGGTGTCTATTAACAGGGTCCAGGGAAAAATCTGAGGGCAATGTGCTCCCTTTATGCAGGCATTATAAGATGTCATCTTATCAGGTATACAGTGACTGATTCTCAGTGTGAAAAAATATGTTCAAGCTCCAATCCATAATCTTTTAGTGGCAGTAGATAATCATTTAATAAGAAGTATGTTCTTTTTTTTAACAGCACTGGTAGTAACCCTGGATCGTATTCCACATCACTAGTGGTGGTAGCGGGTTGCAAAAAGGGGGAGAACATCATTTCTGCAAAGTAAAATGACACTATATCAAATCAAGCATTTCCATATGTGGACTGTTGCTGCTGTTGTGGTTCTGGCAGCGTAGAGGCAGGGCAACAGACCAAAAGATGGGGTGTTCTCTTTGGCTTACTGAGAGTCAAGGGCATTCTGTGATCTCTGGAGCCCCCTACTGAGGAAAAACAGGAACTGCCTCTTTTCCCATGATGGGCTGTCCCAGATATAAGGCAACAAACCATCTCTGGTCCTCTAGTGTACAGGTATTGAGTATTGACTAATACTGAATCACAACTGATGTATCATAGAACATCATTAGCTACAGGAAAATACATTTATATAATTACTTTTTGCCCAAATCCCCTGTCCTGTAGAGCAGCTGTATAGCCATTGTTAATCAGGCAGTTATACTAAGCCTGTGCAGACACAAAAATGAAGGGGGACATGGGTGCATGGGTATGAGAGACAGACTTACTTTGAAAAGTTAATAACTTCTACTTTACCATTAGACGTGGGAATTCGGGCCATAAATCTCAAGGGCACTCCAGACTTGTCTGGAGGCCGGCTAAGATAATTGGGCGGTGTTCTGCAGTGCTGGCCTTTCTACTATAAGAGGATGTGTTTTGTGTATTAGGGAGCCACATGTTGTCAAGCGTTGAAGATTTGTAGCAAAGGTCAGCATGACCCTCTTGACTCTCATCACAAGTTGTCTGCATGTGGCAGGGAAAAAAACACATCCAGCAGAACATCTGTGTAGCCCCAAATTTTCCAAGATGGCAGATTTCTTTTCTTTTTTTCGTGGTAATAGAGACATTACCGCTTCCTCCTCCCATCTAAAAGAAATTAAATTAGCCACTTTGCCGCAGTGTGGGTCAGTGGCTTAGGCAGTGGCCTTTTACTGGAAGCTCCCCTTTGCCAAGCTTGTCTTTACAGACATAAATTAGGCCAGGAGTGCTTGGCTAAAACATGTCAAGAGGGTAAACGAAGATTGAGCGATGAGGTCGAACAGGGTAGACTGAGGACCAGGAGGACTGGCGGAATGGAGAAACTCTTGTCCTTCACCCCTCCCTCACTGATTCCCCCCCCCCCTCCCTACCCAAAATAAAGGAGAAGGGGACCTCCAATTTCCCAGTACATGAGTTGGCACAAGTTAGAGCTCAGGAAGTCCAGGAGACGCCTCTGCCTGCCCTGAGAGTGAAACCTAAAACCAGTGACATAGCCAATACATGTCATATTCTTTCAGTCAAGAATGGTTTATTTTTCAAGGAATTTCAACCTAAAACCTGTTCTTCATAATTATCCTGATTTGTTTGGAAAAACCAAGGTGGATAGGTCTGGCCCAATTGCCAACAAGAGACCACTGTTATGTTTGCTTGCTAAAAAAATATATGCTTTTCAGCAAGATATCGTTTTTCACATTTCCAAAACAAAGACAAAATGTCTTGTTCTGCAGTGGAAGCAGTAAATATCTTCACAGCAGTTGTCTTTACTGAGTTTAGCAAGTCTGTTCAAAAAGACAGAATATTGGGGAATCAACATGCATGTTGCAAAGGCAGCCAGAGTCACATACATTCAGTCTGTGTGCCTACGGGTGCTTGGAGCTACTCCAGGTGCTGTTCTCCATCTAAACAACCCAAATCATTGAAAAAGGCCAGGGAGAGTCCGATCCAACTGCTCCCTGCTTTTGGCAAACTCTCACTACAGGACTCAAGGAGACGTTTTTATGTAAAGGAACAACAAGAGTTAATGGACATTCTCCCAGAGCTGTGTTGAAACAGATTGTAGGAAACATATTTAAACTCGTGCAGCTGAAGGGTTTAAATTGTCTATAAAATTGGATTCTTCTCATTTTTAATATCAAACACAAGCATCTTGATCTGCCAATGAGCTGCTGCTTTGTCATACTACACATATGTACTTCCTATGGTGCGAATAGAATGTGTAAGTACAGTAATGTCAAAATGTAATCCCTCTAACCAGAGGAAACTTTGCCTGCTTTTTCCGTTTCAAATTTTTTCAGCAATAAACTTAACCACACATCTTACACTATTATGGCATTCATATAATTCCGTACATTATGTTATTCAGTGTCTGGTTCAGGAGAACGTGAAGTGTCTGTATATTTTTTCTAATTAAATACCACAAGGTAAAGGAAGTTTAAATTTAAATATTCCCTTAACTTGTCCAGAAGGGCACGTCTCCAGTTTTATCATTATCTAAACAACATATTTGGAAATGAAAACAAATATGAATATTAATAATGTTACCCAAACTGTCTTTTGTGAAAATGTATCAGTTGTAGCGGAGCTGCTTTGTGCTTCAACATTTTGGAACTTTCATTTTTATTTTAACATAAATGAAGTTGTATTAACTGGATAAAACTAGAGATGTTTTTGTAATATGCTTACATAGACAAACTCTTCAATGAGGTGTGACTAGTAATGTGGTCCCGTGACCCACTGTCTTTAAGGTGTGGATTAAAATGTTATCTTAAGAGATAAAAAGAATGGATTAAGATGTGAAAATATGAGTATGTTTATTTGAAACAAAACAGAAACAAACAAAAATGGATATGACATGCAGTACAACATACGACTGAGTTCAAACATTAGGACTCAAACTGAGAAAATTGATTCACCTGCCACTGGGTTGACAGGACACCACAATCTTAATATCATTAAAAAACAAAGGATCAAAATTAACATCATAATAAAAAAAAAAAGAAAAAAAAAAAGAGGTTTACAGTTGGTGAAAAAAATTGCGTCTGTGCCTTTAAAAGTACTCGTTCCACTATTAACAGCAAGTTGGTGAGGCTTGGCGTAGAATGGGTGGGGGCTGGAGGGAGTCCGCTCTTCTGGTTAAAAAACCCTGAGGTATTAGGGTGGACTAATCTTTAAAAGGTTAATTTATTCATAGAGATTTTGACAGAGATGTATGGCCAAACCAACATCTCAGGCACCTCTTCCCAGAGGGAGACGACTTGTGCAAAGACCAGAAAGGGAGAAAGGGAGAGGAGGGAGGGAGGAGGAGGAGGAGGAGGAGGAGGCGGGGGATGTAGGCAGAAAGATGGAGTGCAGAAGAGAGACAGAGTGGGAAGTCAACATGCTATAAACACAAACACATAATTACTTCATAGGGGCTGACAATGACTCTGGCCTTTAACCCAGTACACTTGGAGCTCTCCAGTCTGTCCTTTTAGCTCAGGAAGACAAATGTAAACTCAGTGTACACTCTGCACATAATGTTTAAATAATAAAAACAGACCACATATGTTTGGATGGTGTGAGAATTTGGATCTGTTTTTCCGTTGTCTCTACTGGCAGTTTAATATTTACAGAACAAGACAAAAGGATTTAGGTGCGGCTGTAACCAACTCAGAATGTTCCAATGATTCTTGACTATAATCCCTTTGTGTACGGAGGGGGTGGGGGTGGATGGCTAACATTGACTGGATTTCTTTCTTTCACACAAGACAGAGGGATTTAAACTGATAAATAAAAAATGTAATTAAAAAAATTCTTTCCCCCACTTTTCTGTAGTGAATGAAAGAAGGACCATTCACATTTATGTTCTCCAGTGCCACACAACAATACCAAAGTTGACACAGTATCAACAGTAAGAAGATGTCTACATGTTGATTTTCAGAGTGTCCTAATATAAACAGAAACCAAGGCAGGGAAATTGCAGGAAAATGTTCATTGACCTATCAATCTTGACACTAAAATTGGTCAGTATTCAGTGACAGTTCCTGGGTGGCTACAATTGGAGCCAGAGACCCTGTGACAATAAGCCTGGATTCCCTAAAATAGAGTGGAAATTTCACCCAGAGGTCAAGGGGAGGACATGGCACACATATTAGCCAAAGTATAATTAGCTTAACAAAAAAAATTAAATCAAAAGATTACTTTTTCAAGCAATAGTTGTATTTTGAAAACAGCGCCTCTCTGGATTCTTTCTCTATTAAACTCCAACTACCAACTTTAGAAGCAATGCTGTCATCCTTTGAACAAAACACTGTAAAAAAAAAAAAAAAAAAAAGAGAAGAAGAAAAAAGAGATGTGGCCATTGTGAAACTGTGAATGGCCAAGGACTCTAGACCAAACTAGGAGTGGAAGCCAGCAACACTCTGGCCCTGCGACAAAACAATTAAGCAAATGATTAACATTATTCAAATGAAATAACAATACACTTAAGCTAGTTTACAAGTATTACTAATGATTAGCTGGTGTGCTTTTGTAAACTATTTAGCTAGAAGGGATGGAGATGTGGAGACCTGAAGTTTTCGGGGAAAGTGCAAACTGCATAAACTCACCATTGCAACAACAAGTGCAGTGGAAAGAAAGTGCCTCTCTCTCTCTCTCTCTCTCTCTCTCTCTCTCTCTCTCTCTCTCAGAGACACAATAACCTGCCACACCTGTAGGTATAAATGCTGCAAGTGTTGATGTGGCTAAATTGCTAAATTGTTTGCCTACATTCAGCTATTTTGGTTTTATCATATAAGCTGTCGTGTCACTGAATGTCTTCTACACATGTACACATAATAAGCACCAAGGACTGGGCCCATCAATGCTTGGAATAAATGTTGCATTTGTTAGTCAAAGTCACGTACTTGGCCATGTTTGAGTAATGACTGGCAGAATGTCTGGTTACTTAACAGATTCTTTTCATCCATTGTGTTTAGGATCAGCTGTATAATGAGTAATTAGCTTTAATAAGTAACACTTCAAGGACTAATGTGTTTTGTATGCCAGGGGTGTGTGTTTTTAGAAACGACCAGACTTGTAAAACATTGTGATTCAGATTTTAACTTGTAATGTACTGTGAAGAATGATGAGGACATTTTAGAAATGGCCCTTTAGTGATTTGATCACATTTTAAAAGTCATTCAAGTGTCTTCTTAAAGCGGCCATGTGTAACTTTCAGTTTGGGTTGATTCTAACGGCTGCTTTGGACAAAAGCGGTAGTGTTCTTTCCACACCTGCTGTCGTAAAGGTCTTTTCTTCACAGTGCTGTAGCCCCCTGTATATTACGGAGTTAGCGTTACCAGGAGGTCATATAGTCGCGATGAATATTTTGCTCAGACTGAAAATCATTCATTTACAATAAGGGAATAAGTTACAGATGCATCGTTGCATTTCACTTGTTGCATAGTTAGCCTAGATGTATCGTGATCTAAACCAGCTATCACTGTCTAGGGCTGGGCAATGTATTGATATTATATCGATATCGTGATATGAGAGTAGATATTGTCTTAGATTTTGGATATCGTAATATCGTGATATGTACTTTTCTGAACTTACCAGACTGTTCTATTATTTGCCTTTACCCACTTAGACATTATGTCCACATTACTGGTGATTATTTATCTAAAATCTAAGTATGAAGATATTTTGTTAAAGCACCAATTGTCAACCCTAGAATATCGCCGCAATATCAATATCGAGGTATTTGGTCAAAAATATTGTGATATCTGATTTTCTCCATATCGCCCAGCCCTATCACTGTCACAAGCCAAAGCATTAAGAGTTTGTTGTAGCAACGAACGTAATAAAAGATTTATATAGCACATTTCAAGTTACAAGTTTCAAGTACAGGGGGATAAGGGAATAGTAGGCCAACACAAACACGGACTAAAAGGAATACAATGTCCGTGCTAAATGGAAGGGGGATGTAATTTAATTTAATTAATTTAATCTAGGCTATTGGCATACAACCACATTGCGCATTGTAAAGTTATTTTATGAATGAAATAGACATATTACATACCTGAGGGTCAATTCGGGGACATATTTTAATCATTTACAATCCCGTAATTGTCTCCATCTGTTGAAAGCCTAACCGAGTGTGACTCGGGGTTTCGCCCGTTGTCTTTCACTTTCCCTTTTAGCTTTTAGTTGTTCTTCGTTTAATTTCCTTTTTTGGCCCTGCCCCAGTATCAGCCATAACTACAGCAGATAACTTCTAAAATAAAAATAAAAATACAATTAGGGCTATATAAAAAAAATCTCCTGCTACCTTTTACGTGGCTGGATACTCACTAACACAGGCCTTTCTGGTGTTACACCGCCGTCTACCTGCTGTAAATCATTTTGTGACTTCGCGGGAAAAATCGGACCCGGGCAGAGGCTTTACTAAAAACTATATAAAAATAGCGTTCTTTTCACTGTAAGTCTCGTTTCCTGTTACAGGTCATTTATGATCATCAGTTGAAAATAACTGTTTCAGAAACACTGAGCTCCATATTTAATGGCAAAAAAATGCAGCTGTCACTAACATCATTTAAAGCAGTGACTCCATTTAATATTGGTGGTTAAATATCCAAGCCTCTTAATGCAGCAACACTTCGTCAGGCATAGTGACAGTTTATGACCTTTGGAAAATTATATACAAATGCCCATAGGAGTCTGCTTTTAAAGTAGACAGGAGCAGACTGCAGGAATGAAACTGCAAGCATACAAACCCTTCAGTTTGAGTTAAATGATGCTGAAAGCATAACAGAGATTTTGGACTGTCAGTCTTTTACGGTGAGGGGTTTTCTCTAAAACATTTAGGAACTGTGAAAATAAACATCAAATTCTAAACAATCAGGGCTTTTGCGTGGCTGTTCCAACAAAAACCTAAACACAGGAGGGGCTGATGTGGCATTTCATACAAAAGGCCAGCACTCTGGATCGGCAAGACGGGGAATGAAGTGATGCCTTGTAAGACTCCATTTACAACATCTGTGGATTTGGATCTGTGGTTTCAGCTAAATTTAGAGTGCTCATAATATGTGATTTCAAATGCTTTTCTGCTTATGTATGTCGTTATATTTGTTGACAACATTTTGCAACATTTAGCTATTTAACTTTATCAGCAACGTGATATGACTTTGCGTAAACATACACGCCACTTTCCTAAAGCCAAGTGGCGTGTTAGCTGTACGCATTTTGAGCTAAAAGGCGTGTATGTCTACGCTGTATACAGCGGACGGCAGTCTGCAACGTCACAGCGTAAGCGTACGCTTTAGAAAGTGCCACGTGGCGTGTTATTGCGAGGCTACGTGTTATCGCGAGGCTACGGTTTGGGTTAGGAAAAGAAGAAACGGAGAAACGGTTGGAATTAGGAAAAGAAGAACGGGGCTAGGTTTAGGAAACGTGACACACGGATTGGGTTTAGGAAAAGAACAACTGGTTTAGTTTAGGAAAAGAATGGGGTTGGCTTTAGGAAAACAACAAACGTGGAAAGAAAACCACATGCGGGACACGAAGTCACACGCAGGACGCGATCCCCGCTCTCCTGGGTGAAAGTCCTGTGTTTTACCCATCCACCAACCTCCCTATGCGGATTTTCGCCCTTTCATACTATTCGCTACAGCGTCAATTCACATGTAATTACAAGGTAATGTAAGTCAATGGAGGCCAAACGCCGTTGATAAACACGCTACAAAATGAGTATGCGTCTTGATAACACGCCATTAATGGCATACGAATTGGCGTGTCATACATACGCCACTTCATGAGATCAGTCTGTTATCAGCCAAGTCTCTAAGAAGATTTCAGCTGGGGTACCCAGTTAAATATAACCTAAAGAAAATCAAAACCAATCTCCCTCATCATATATCTCAGAAAAAACAACTCATCCCAAAAACACCTGATGTATTTCTGCAAGTCACACATAACTTAATTTATACCGCGAGGGTTCTTTTTTACGCATCACAGCACGTGGTCTCACAAGTTCTCTACTTGAATTATCTTATGTTGCGACCTGCTGAATTGTTCTAAATGCATTAAATAGTCAACATTTCAGACAGTTTTCATGACTAATTTCTTTCACATTTTCCATGTATGACCATTTTAATTTGACCTCCTCAGTTTGGTAATATGTTGTAAAAGTACCTAAATACAGTAATGGCATGTGTTCTGTTTGTAAGAGAGGCAGTGGGGGAACTGGGCAAACCACAGACAGACAAGGTATGAACATTTGTACAGTTGACAACCCATTAAAACTGATGTATGACAGCTATGATGTCAAGACCAAGGGCCAGCTCATGGTCATCAGGCAGACGTATAATGGCTGCAGAACACACTGGGGTTGAACCTTCTGTGCAGTGGGCAGCAGGCCCAATGGTTGTCACATACACAAGTGTGTGGCTGAAAAGTTTCACTTACCGAGACGAGTTACATCTGTGCTGTCTGAGGTGTTCAGACTGGGAGGGACGTGATAAGACTGGCATGGAAAACCTAGTCCAGTGTTAATGTGCCATCCCTGATTATGGCTGATGACATTGTGACACATACACAGGCCATTGAAAGCGGTGATTTAACCTGACAGTTCTTTCTGGTTTACACAAGTCTCATCTAATTGATTTAAATAACACTGTGTTAGTAGCCATTTCTATTGTACAAAAACAAGTTTTACTAACAGCTTTGTATATGATGTCAATTATTTTTGTGTGTGTATGCATTTAAAAAGGTACCAATAACATTTCTGCATTAAAATGTCTAAAAACGACCCTACCTATGTTATATATTTTTTTGAGTTGTGTACTTACACTATCCCAAATGTTTACACCAAATGTCAAACCCAGAGAAATCTGTTATTTTATTTCTGACATGGGACGTTTCCTTTAGTCGCCTGTTAGTGGCGTCACAAAACCTTTCACCCTCTAGTTACTCGTAACTTCCATCAAAACACTGGCACCCAGATGTTACATTCAAGAGTAATTGTAAATTATACAATGTCACGGAAAAAAATACTCGTAACCATAATACTGCTTTTTCTGCCACAAGGCATCATTTTGTGATTAATTACATGCCACTTTGCAACACAGTAATACAGCAGAGATCGTATTTATTGATGCATATCAATATCGATCCAGCTTAACGTTACTACAATGTGCTGGTTTACAAGTAGCTAACGTTAATGCTAATGCTTGGTGGATAACATTATAGGGTTACAATATCGTTCAACATGCTCATGAAGTTATTAGTAGTATGATTGTTTTTACCACGGATAAAAGAAGCACTGCGCTAATCCACAAATGAGTTCACCAGTAACGTTAACGTTAGCCTATAGATAGACGACGCAAAGAGACTTCATTCAGGATGAGAGCTGACAACAGCCCCTGGACATGTAGCAATAGCTAGTTACCGTTAGCTCCCAGTCAGATAGCAGACAGCCACTACCATTACAGCAATCCATAGCTAAATCAGCCCGACAAAAGGTGGGTTAAGCACTGAAACAAATACTTAAGATTACAGAAAAGTGAAGTGGGAGATCATTCCGGGCAGCTTGGAAATGTTCTGCTGCTGCACAACGGCCATCGAACGTGCTTGCCGTCCCGGAGATTCTCTCGGCAATCCCCACCCACACCCTTCTCTCAGCCTTGTTGAGTAGCTAGCTAGCGTTACAACAAACCCTGTCCGCCCGGTGTTGAAACCATCCAAAAAGGTGAAATATATTGTGATATTGTGGTTTTAGCTGCTGGCTAATGTTAGCTTGCTGGCTCACAAGCTAACTGGTCAGCTACCAATACAGATCGAATCAAGAAAAACTTAATTGTGTTGGGGAAAATGCAGCTATTTTATTAGAATGACATGAATAAACGTTACTAAACGTAACGTGAATAAACTTGAATGCATTCTAACCAGTGATGGTGTTGAACAATAAAAACTACAACTTCCATAATTCCACGCAACTTTCCAACGTCATCAAAAGTCTGTGTTTACAATCCATTGATTTGGTTGCGAGACCCCTAGCGGCAGAAAGTTACGTATTGTACGTTTAAACAAATGCATGTTCTACTTATCTGCCCCCTATGGCCAAAGTACCCAGGAGGTTAGAGACGTGGGTTTGTGACCAAAAGGCTGCTGATGTACCCTTGAGCAAGGCACTTAACCCACATTTAATCTAGTGGACCTGTGCTTAGTGGCCACAGCAGAATAAGACAGATAGTGGTTGTCATGGTGAAGTCCAAACTCAGAATGTGCATTTGAGGGCAAAGCGTCACTGGAGAGAGAGAAAGCAAGCTTAGTCTACTTCCCCTCGGGGAATGCAGGGTAAAAACAGAAAATAAATAAAAAATTAAGCTGCTAGTGATGCTGTCATTATGGGTTAGCCCTTATGACAAGGATCTGCTGTACTGCGACACACAGACATGACCAGGACAGCCCAGACTTCAGCACTGACATGCAGAAAGAGGAGGAGGTGGGAACATGACCCTAACTTCTCTTTCACCTTTCCTCCCTCCTTCGCCCAGACGTTTTGGGCCATGCTGCTCTCTTACCCTCCCTGTGTCCCTAGTACCTTTGCTCTGGGCGCATCTAATTGAAAGCGATCTCGGGGCTGAGAGAGTTCCGTTTCTTCTCTAATCCCTCCACTGGGGGAGGCTCACATGGTCTCAATTACCCCCACCCCACCCCAGAACACTGGGTCCCCTCTCTCTGCTCTCTCTCTATCCGTCTCACCGGCCTGCTCCTCTGCCAATGCACCGGCCCGGGCCCTTTTTCAGCAGTTTATGTTATTAAGCACACACTGCCGAGTTCCTGTCCTTCACAGGGGTCTGGAGATGTTATCTCCCCTGCCGCTGTATACAGTTACCTCCAAAATATTCCATAAATTAGATTGGGATTGGCAATTCTGAATATAGAGGTGGAGGCTGAGGATGTCAGGGATTGGCTGGGGATTGGAGGGTGTGGGGGCGGCATTGGGGGTGAGGATCAGGGAAGCGCGGTGTAAGTAATAGCATAGGAGGATCTCCTTTTGTTTATACTGGATGAATAACCACTGGGAGGTATGTCACTGGCAAAGTGAAGGTGAACACAGGAGAAGTGGAGGGTGCTTAAGGGCTTTGGGATAAGGAGGAGAGGAGACCCAAATCCAGTTCCTATTTGGATAGAGATTCTTTTGGATGTGGGGTTGAATATCTAGTCTGAAAAGAGTTAGTGGGCATTTATTGGGCTTGAGGGGGTTGTGTGCGGTGATACGCATGCATCCCTCTCCAGTAATTAAACAAGGCTGTATTTGGACAAGTGACTTTTCAAGCCATGAAGAGCTCTGTCAAACCCCAGAGCATGGAGAAAGGTCCTGAGCCAGGACATCCATGGCCAATTAGATTAGGAGGAACTTGTGAGGTCTCCAAACAATGGGCTCTCAGAGGATCGGCAATAACACAAACATGGCCCCTGACACACAGTTCCAGCACTTCAAAGGAAACCATTACCGGTCTTAGCTGAAGCAGTTAAAAGACACATTAACAAACGCAAATTCATTAGACTGGCCCCGTACCTGCAAAAGTTCAAGGCCGTTGTGTGACTCCAGGAATTATTGGTAGTCCACTTAAGAGCAAGTCTTATAGACAAGGACTGAATTCATAATCAGTGGTTGGTTATTAACCATTAAACTGCATACAAAGTTGTGCAGGTAAGATCTGTCTTTCAATTTCTATCCAGCTCATGGTCTTCATCTAAAACAGTGTTTCTCAACGGGGGCGGTACCGCCCCCCCAGGGGGCGTTCAGAAGATGACGGGGGGTGCTAGAAGCAATATTTTGGAATGGGGGGCATGGACGTGCCCTTGGGGGGGGCGTTTGTTTGAAAGCTAGTTTAAACCAAAGATTCCCAATAACAATACATGTTTACACTCTAAACTACTTGCAAAAAACAGTGGTCTGCAACATTAAAACCTGCCAGTTTACAGCACTGCGACTGGACGAGACGGGTATCATAACTCTTCTTCTCTTCTGTGCTTCTGTCAGCTTTGTTTGGCGCTGCCTTTAATGGAAACGGGACGTCAGAACATCATCTTAAATGAGCTCCGTACTTCAGCGTGAAGCTGTGTTCAGATAAAAAAAAAAAAGCAATTGCAGCAGGGTGGTGCGACGTCCTGTTGTGTTCTTTAACCCCCCAGTGTAGCACAAGTAGACTTTATATTTCAAAGTAACAGTTTTTCGTCAGATCTTTTATAGAACACAACGTTTCCTACTGCACCTGAAGGCAGCTTCATTTCATGGAGAAAGAGAGAAAGAAAAGAGACGATTGGCAACATTTAGCTGTTTCACAGACTCCAGAGCAGTTTGGGGCTTGTGTTTGGTGTTTTTAAACTGTCTTAGATAGAGGCAGTGATGTAACTGTTTACTGTACGGGACTCTCACACCTCCACAAAACGCAGCGTGATGTGTTTCTCGTTTTTTTCTGCTATTTACTCGTAAGACAGGCGATAGCAAACATATACTCTTCTAAGCATCAACAAAGTGTTCACACTAACTTTCAAAGGTTGTAAACTTATTTCCATTCAGAAGTAAATCCTTCTGCTTTTACCCCTTGATAAGTGCCAGCCTGTTTTCCGTTGGAACAATTCGATTTAGATTAGAAAAAAATAGGTTTGAATGTTAAATTGCTAGCTGTTTCTGATTGGCTACTGTTGCGTGTTTGTAATACCTTATTCAAGTTTGAATGTTACATATCTAGTCGTTCTGATTGGCTGCTGTTATTTAAATTGAATGTCAAATGGTTGCATTTTTTTAAACACCTGTAAATATAATTTCTATATTCACATTTTTTTGATAGCTGGGAAACTAATAAATGTTTGTAATTCAATGATATGATTTTTTGATTATTTGTGATAACAATAGTAACAACTATAATAGGCCTAATATTAGGGCGTAGTCATCAATATTCGGGGCAATTAGTCTACATCTTATTTGATGGGGGGCAGTCAGGGACCTGGATAATGGATAGGGGGGCGCTGGCACAAAAAAGGTTGAGAACCACTGATCTAAAACAAACGAGACACTGACACAGCAACCCGAACCATACTAAAATAATTAAAAATACATAGAAAAACATCATGAAGTAACTTCTATTAATCTGATTATAGCCATGTAGTTCTCTAATCTGAGCTGAGAAGTATTGTAGATTTGAGAGAGAGATGCAGAGAAACAAGCAGAGAGAGAGAGAGACAGAGAGACAGAGAGAGAGAGAGAGAGAGAGAGAGAGAGAGAGAGAGAGAGAGAGAGAGAGAGGCTAAATAGTTTGGTCCTCGTTCAGGTATAAGTGGGCAGACATTCAGCTAAGCCAAGTAGGTATGAGCTAGCATTAGAGGGAAGAGGAAAATGGGGACACTGGGTCTGGGTCAAGGGTTCAGTCTTAACCTTGGGGGCTGACTGATCTAAATTCTGTTACCAGCTTGACTCCATGCATGGCTAATGTGGCACACTGTCCCTTTAATTAGGGCTGACCTCCTAGGGAGGCAGCAGTAGTTTAAAGTATCTGAGAAGGGTGGAGAATCAATTAACAATGAACTCCTACCAACTTGCTAATTACCACAGTGCACATTTGGTGAGGGCTCTGTGAGGGAATTGTAAAACTTTATTGGACTGGGAGAAGAATGGAAATACAACACTGAACAACAGAAGTGAATCAGCAGCTCCAGCCTGCACATCAGTTTTATGAAGGAAAACACCACAACTGGCAAGTTTTCCAATAATTGAAGCAGAACCCATTAAGCAAACACAGTAGCGCTGGTAACGGTTATCCACTGAGGTTATTGAGAATAAAAGCCAAAAGATGCAAAACGGCCAAAAAACTGGAGTTTTGGAAGGATTCTTTTTTTTATCAAATGTAAATATCATCCCTCTCAAATATATATCTAAGCATACTGTAGCTATATACTATCATATCCACCACCTCATGTATATACAGCAACCTGTTACATTAATCATCATATATTTATTCCAGCACGCTGTGCACTCTGCACCATTGCACTATTATCTTACTGTTTATAAAAAAACACAATGAAATTCGAATACACAGATACTTTTTAAATATATTTACATCTGTACACAGTCAAATGTTTATGTTCACCTTGTTCGTCTTTGGTTATATTTAGCTGGATGTCTATTTCTGTGTATGTACATTGACAGCAATGAAAAAACTTGTATGTGTACACATACTGATCTAAAAATCGCCTTTGCTATGATTTGCTTGTTTCCCATTTGCATGAAATTACTATCAACAACTTGTAGTTGCAGAGGAATGATATAATACTAGCTCTCTACCTCACTCACTTGATCTTGTTCCAGCCACTTGGTATTTACATCCATGCTTAAAATAGTTTAAAGGGTTAATCCTAATACTAAATTCACTTAAGGAGACTTGATAAAGCTGTCAAGTGTTTGCCCACAAACTCTGATAACATTTTGATAAACTTTTGTCTCATAGTGGCTCAATAATGGTGTCCTTGATGCAGTTATTCCATGGCTGACTGGCAGTTATGTTTGGCATGTTCTGTAGGTGTCTGAGAGCCACAAGCTATTGGCAAGGAGACACACTTTAACATCTGAATGTGCAATTGTATACTGGTAGATAATCACAGGTAAGTAAGGTCTGCATGTCTTCAAACATCTTATGAAGAAATGTAAGGAAAAAAAATATTCAGCAAGAAATTACATCTTCATTTATAAAAAAATAAAAATTGTCCTTTGTTCTCTTCCCTCAAACACCTATCTGCATCATCCCACAGCATTTTTGTCAGGGACAATCTGTTCTTGATTTGAGTTCCCCGATACATAAACATAAAAATACATACATACATACATAAAATGCACAATGTTGAACGAGGGTGTTGCATTGGTTTAAAAAAAAGGAGCCCCTGAGCCCCTGATGATAGGGCACCAACTCCTGATGTGGAGCTGCAGAGGCTGCATGGGTTTGTCTGTCCTCCACTCTGGAACATGTGGTTTTAGTTACAGAATGTTTTACTGCTCAACAATGTTTCTGCCTTGGAGCTCGGCACACTGCATAAAGACTACTTTGTCCCCTGATGCCCACACGAGAAGAGTCTGCCTCATTGTACACACACGCACAGAGTGATGATGACCTCAGCAAGGCCACTGAGCCCATGTCGATAAAGGTACTATTTTCCCCCTAGACGGTAACACTTTAATAGAGCATTGCCCCACTGTACCCCTTGTTAAAAAGCACAACTAAAAGTCAAAACTAATATTTTCAATACTATCCATTTTCAGCTGATATTAAAGTTGGATTTTCTGCCTGCCTGTATGTCTGTCCGCCATCCACTGCAGCACCAGTGCAAGCTACAATAGCACCTGGCACTACCAAATCCCAGGCCTGTAACAGACGGATCACTGTAAAAGCAAAAACGGACATGCCACCATGCCATGTGCACAGTGCTGAAACTAATAAAGATCAGACATACTAAGTAGTGCATTTAATAAAAAATAATGAAACGAGAACTCCGAAAAAGAGGAACTACACAGGGACACATGAAAGCAAGTGAAACTTCAATATTAAACAGTAAATCACTGAATTTAAACAACAGGATCTCATCAGCCAATAATCCTGTTTGGAAAAGTGTACAAAGTCAAGGAGGTGACAAGTGAACACATTGAATGTCACTAACACAACATCACACCTGCAGCTCTTTTCATTCAAAGTGGTCTTTTACAACAAGAAAATGTGATTGTGATCTCATGGCCCTATTTGAAGGAGGTGATTAGCACACCCAGGAGTGCAAAGTGAAAGGCTATGGGCGAGTTGGAGGATGTCTGGCATGAAGTCACTGCGGTTGTCACTTGGCACACTTAAAATCATGTTCTTCAGAACCAAAGTGGCGCTAAACACTGGTCATATGCATTGACAGAGCTGGTGCAGCGGGGCTACTTAACAGCTTCTGCCCTGTGCTATATTTAAACTCCATTTCCCAGCAGCAAACCGTTGTGGCCAGCAAGCCCTGACTAATACTGAGGTGGCATCGAAAAGCACTTCATTAAACTGCATTTGTTTTTCTTAGATGTCAACTGCCACTTCATACAGAAACTGTAATTACATCAGGAACTGAGATTAATTCAGATGTACAGTACAAGCAATTTTGAAACTAGAGGCAAAGAGTGCAACCTATGCAAGATGAAATGACTGCATCTGATACATTACATATGCAGTTGGTTCAACTGTGCTTGAACTTGAAAAGGTCCACACCTAGGCCAAATGTCTACCCTCACGGTTCATCACAGAATCCATCTCACACCCAAAACATTTTGCCCACACCCTGAGGCCAACAACATGTTCAGCATTTGCTAGCCTTCTAACCCTGGACATGGTAACAGAAGGGCGAGGGTCAAAGCCGAGTCAGAGAGAGCCATCCAGGAATTCTACAGAGTGCCAAAAACATCTCATCGCAGCACAGGAGAGGCTGAAAGGTTACATTTGTTCAACATTACTGCTTGTCGGGTTCAGCGCATGGACTGGAAACCTCACACCTGCTGGTGTCCGAGGCTCAGGCAGACACAGGCTGTTTCATGTCAAAGTAAATCTGTCCAACAGCAATGCAGATTTTTGTGTTTCTGTAGAATAAAGTCATTTTCTGACAAACCAATTTTCATGTACACACTAACTGTATCAAATGCCCACACACATTGCTTCTGGTTCGGGTAAATCAGAAATTATGTCATGAAAATGGAGCTGTGTAGCTGTTCCGGTGACCCTATATGCTTATCCAGCAATATAGATATGAAAGTATACCACAGTGACAGTATAGAAATGTGTGAAATGTTATTGTATGTCACCAGTACAACCAGTGCCGAGGATTACCTTTACCCTTGTGCCTCACTAGGGACATTTTTGTCCTTCTCGCTTTTGTTTTTGTTGATAATTTTGGCTGCGTTAATGATGGCCCTACCATCATTTTTGGTAAGGGTGTGAGTTTTTACTTCCAAGTTTGAAAGTTCAACCTCAGATCCTATAAAAAGTCAAAAATACAGACACTCAGACCCTTAGAGGACAAAAATGTCCATTGAAACCCATTATAACCACATTTTTTGATCCCATGGTCTATTATACCAGGCTTTCAATCTAAAGCCCTGGCTTCAAATTAGTAGTTTTTACGATTTTCCACCATATTGAGCGATTTCCCTGTTTGCCCTATGGGGCAAATACATGCTATTTTCCTGGTTTCCACTTGGTGAGTTGCTGCTGTATTATGGAACACTGCAGCATATGTATGTGACTAAAAATGATGTGTGTGTGTGTTGATAATTATTATTGTACTGCAGGTCACAATTTCCTCCCTTGCTGTCTCTCTCCCTCTCTCTCTCCCATACACACATACACACACTTTCAGCCACCCACCAACTCATACACACATACAGTACAGGCCAAAAGTTTGGACACACCTTCTCATTCAATGCGTTTCCTTTATTGTCATGACTATTTACATTGTAGATTCTCACTGAAGGCATCAAAACTATGAATGAACACGTGGAATTATGTAACAAAGAAGTGTGAAATAACTGAAAACATGTCTTATATTCTAGTTTCTTCAAAGTAGCCACCCTTTGCTCTGATTACTGCTTTGCACACTCTTGGCATTCTGTTGATGAGCATCAAGAGGTAGTCACCTGAAATGGTTTTCCAACAGTCTTGAAGGACTTCCCAGAGATGCTTAGCACTTGTTGGCCCTTTTGCCTTCACTCTGCGGTCCAGCTCACCCCAAACCATCTTGATTGGGTTCAGATCCGGTGACTGTGGAGGCCAGGTCCGGCGGGCGCCGCGCCCCAGTCACTCTCTCCTTCTTGGTCAAATAGCTCTTACACAGCCTGGAGGTGTGTTTGGGGTCATTGTCCTGTTGAAAAATAAATGATGGTCCAACTAAACGCAAACCGGATGGGATGGCATGTCGCTGCAGGATGCTGTGGTAGCCATGCTGGTTCAGTATGCCTTCAATTTTGAATAAATTCCCAACAATGTCACCAGCAAAGCACCCCCACACCATCACATCTCCTCCTCCATGCTTCACGGTGGGAACCAGGCATGTAGAATCCATCTGGTCACCTTTTCTGCGTCGCACAAAGACACGGCGGTGGGAACCAAAGATCTCAAATTTGGACTCATCAGACCAAAGCACAGATTTCCACTGGTCTAATGTCCATTCCTTGTGTTTCTTGGCCCAAACAAATCTCTTCTGCTTGTTGCCTCTCCTTAACAGTTGTTCTAGAGAGGTGTCTGCTGCTATAACTCTGTGTGGCATTCATCTGGTCTCTAATTTGAGCTGCTGTTAAATTGCGAGTTCTGAGGCTGGTGACTCGGATGAACTTATCCTCAGCAGCAGAGGTGACTCTTGGTCTTCCTTTCCTGGGGCGGTCCTTATGTGAGCCAGTTTCATTGTAGCGCTTGATGGTTTTTGCGACACATTCAAAGTTTTCGCAAATTTACGGACTGATTGACCTTCATTTG
This sequence comes from Perca fluviatilis, assembly GCF_010015445.1. Classification (NCBI taxonomy): domain Eukaryota; kingdom Metazoa; phylum Chordata; class Actinopteri; order Perciformes; family Percidae; genus Perca; species Perca fluviatilis. The sequence continues at coordinate 25,450,797 of NC_053116.1, read as the reverse complement.
TTAAAGTAATGATAGCCACTCGTTTCTCTTTACTTAGCTGATTGGATCTTGCCATAATATGAATTCTAACAGTTGTCCAATAGGGCTGTCGGCTGTGTATCGACCTGACTTCTGCACAACACAACTGATGGTCCCAACTCCATTAATAAGGGAAAAAATTCCACTAATTAACCCTGACAAGGCATACCTGTGAAGTGAAAACCATTTCAGGTGACTACCTCATAAAGCTCATTGAGAGAACACCAAGGGTTTGCAGCGCTATCAAAAAAGCAAAGGGTGGCTACTTTGAGGAATCTAAAATATAAGACATGTTTTCAGTTATTTCACACTTTTTTGTTAAGTACATAATTCCATATGTGTTCATTCATAGTTTTGATGCCTTCAGTGAGAATCTACAATGTAAATAGTCATGAAAATAAAGAAAACGCATTGAATGAGAAGGTGTGTCCAAACTTTTAGCCTGTACTGTACATGCACGGCCTTCAAACTCAATATAATATTTTATAAGTATTATAAAAAGTACAAGTACATTTCTGTATACACGTTACAGTATACGTTATTGAAGTTTAAATATATGTGTGTGTGTGTGTGTGTGTGTGTGTGTGTGTGTGTGTGTGTGTGTGTGTGTGTGTATGTATGTATGTATGTATGTATGTATGTATGTGTGTGTGTGTGTGTGTGTGTATCTTTGTAGGGGTGTACTTGTGTATCTACATGCAAGTGTACGTGATTGAATGAGCACAAGAGCTGAGAGCTATAGGTTACCTTGGCATGCATTCGCTCTGATTCATGTGTGTTTGACATACAAAGATAAACGTGAGCCATTACAGCATAAAATTATGCCTTCTATTATACCAGGCTTTCAATCTAGAGCCATGACTTAAAATTAGTAGTTTTTACTTTTTTCCACCATATTGAGCGATTTTCCTATGTTTGCCCTATGGGGCCTGGTCCTACCAGACTCTCGTACATTTCATTTATACAGAGAGTCTGGAACTCTCCATTGACAAGTGTTAACTTCCTTGAAGGCGGGTACTCTGTTGAAGTTTAAAACTATTGGATCTTCCCAGAGCCACTATGGATCTGCCATAACCAATCGCTAACGTTTGGTCGTGACGTATGTCAACAACAACTATCGGTTTAGCATCGCTAGCGTTCGCCTTAGCCAACTCCTTCACCACTAACGGAGCAAGCTGGAAAATCAAACTTTTCCCAAACCCCGTGGGGAGGAGGGCCACAAGATTGCTCTTGCTCGGGCTTTAACTTCTGGATATTCGGCAGTGTTGCCACAACAGACCGAATGGCTTCGCTCGCATCTTCCTCCCCCGCCATTACTACAACTCAAACTACCGCACAACATCAACGTCATCATTCTCAGTCACTCCCTCTGTTCTGTGACTGGTAAAGATTTGGCAGTAGAAAACCCCAAAATATATAGCAAACCCAGACGGTGTACTGAAGGAAAATGAAAATTGAGCGGAAGTACGTAGGAGGGCGGAGCCAGGCTAGCAAATACATGCTATTTTCTTGGTTTCCACTTGGGCCGTTGCTGCTGTATTATGGAACACTGCAGCATATGTGTGTGTGTGTGTGTGTGTGTGTGTGTGTGTGTGTGTGTGTGTGTGTGTGTGTCTGTAGCTCGAGAGATAGAAATTATATTGTACTGCAGGTCACAATTCCCTCCCTCCCTCCCTGTCTCGCTCCCATGCACAAATACACACTTTCAGCAACCCATCAACTAATACACACATGCATGCACAGCCTTCAAACTCAATAAATTATAATATATTATGCCTCATACATGCAATATACAAGTTGAAGTATAGGCTTATGAGCTTTGAAGGTGTGTGTGTGTGTGTGTGTGTGTGTGTGTGTGTGTGTGTGTGTGTGTGTGTGTGTGGCGTTATAGGCTATAAAAGGTAAAAATACTTAAAGCGAAATAATAATTAGAAGGTGAAAAACCTTGAAGGGTAATAGGAGTAGTAAAATAAAGCAATAATGGGGACATGCAAGTCAATGGGAAGTTAACAGGTGATTATAATTTAATCTAATACTGCACAAAAATAAATACAGTATGCATCAAAATCAATGTTGTTGCTAATCATTGACTTACCCAAGACTGTGAAAAACAGAAAAAAAAATTTCCCTCTAGCATTTAGTATACTGAAAATAATTAATTTTTAATGTTTTTTGCGTAAAAAACAATAGTGGCATCATGTCAAAAAGTGGCATTTAAAGGGTTAAAAATCTAAAAACGAATGATTTTTTGTTAGTTATGAACAGGACTGATGTGGTTTAAAGATTTAAGTCAGTGAAAGTGGAAAATAATATTAATATATAATCATTTTATGGCAGTTTTTGGGAAGGGGACATTTCTGTCCTCTAAGGTATCAAAAGGTAGTTGTTTTTTTTGTTTTTTTAATCTGACACTGCAAAAAATAAAAATGCACAAAAATCAATGCTGTTGCTAATCAGTGACTCACCCCAGAACGTGAAAAACAGAAAAATAAATTTCCCCCTAGATATTAGATATTAGTATACCGATAGATATTAAAACAACTGTGACTTTATGTATATAACTGGCATTTAAAGGGTTCAAATTTTAAAAACGTCTAAAATCTAACAATCAAAGGCATTTTTAGATAATATAGCCCAAAATGAATCCACAGTTTAAGACAATTTGGTTTTAGAATAAATATATTTCCCCATCTACCTGTTAAATGGCTAAAGACCTACTCTAACATCCGATGTGTGTGGTTTATTGTCTGTGTTTTAGCTTTACCTCACTTTTTCAAATGTTAAGAAATCCTTATTACTGAGAGGAATTTCTTTATTGATGCCATGATTGTCGTTAGTTGAATTGGCGGGGCTCATTGGTTAAACTAAACATGGTATGGTATTATAATTTTAAGTAATATGCAGGGGTTTACAATATACAGTACAAATGATTAATCGCTGTGTTATGTGCCATTGTGGGCTCTTAAACAGTAATCTGTCGCCATCCTGTGGCAAAAGAAAATAATTTTCAGACACACTGTTCAACATACCATTGAAGCCCTGCCGTTTTTCAGGTGCCGAGGTTTCATTATTGATTTTCGTCATCTTATGGAAAGAGACATGCAAATATTTACGGAGGAATATCCTATGTAAAATAGATTTTGTACAATTTATCCTCTGTAAAATGTCAACAACAAGCCAATCAAAGTTCTACCTGTCTTGCAAAATTCCACTGGCATCCGCCCAGCAGAGCAAAGTGTTTCTCCATGAAATTCCACTCAGTGTAACCTGGAAATGCAAAAAAATATATATATAAATAAATAAAAAACTGATGACCTTTAGTCAAAGTTTTAAGGAAAAAACATCTGACTGTGCAACTGTAGGTCATTTACCAACTAGAATACTGTTGATCTTGCCCAAAAGCATCAAGTCACTTGATACATTACAATATCTTTTCTATTAAAATAGAGCTTGGAAACATTAACAACCAAGGTGAAAGCTTGTGATCTCAAGCAAAAACTAAGTTGGAAGTCATCTGAAAACATCAGAGGAATGTTGGAGGAGAAATGAAAGATACGCTTTCTTATTTAACTGCCATGACTTGTTTTTCTGTGTTGCTAATGATAATTAACATGCAAATGAGCCCTGGGAGCAAAATCAGGGCACCGTGGTTTTCCGTTAATAATTACTGTGGAACATCATGGTTATAAATGAGATCTTTCCAGGTACAAGACAGGACAGTAATTGGGGTTATGACTAAAGAACCTGTAACATAAAAAAAATGTATTGGAAAGTGGCTATAATAATGGTTTCTTTGTTAAAAAAATATTCACAATCCCAGGGGAGAGTAGTCCAAAGTATGTATAGAAAACGATCATAATTACAAATATGTTTTGGTCTTAAGTAGTACCGTACAGTTTGAAATAAATAAATAAATTTATTTTTATCTTTTCCTCATTAGCAATAGGTGGGCTTTAGCACTGAAAAAGGAGCAAATATGAAATTAAAAGTTTAGCAGGACTATTAGAAAGGAGATTCATGGATCCCAAGTGCTCATTTGAAACAAGTTGAAATGCTTCCATACCCTAAAATGCCACAAATGACACAAAATGATTTTTTTTTTTATTCCATGCTAAACACCTAAAACGCAACTCTATTAATTGTGTCCTCTTTCTTATTACTTATGTGACATCATGCACACAAGCTGTCTGCACGTGGCCTGTAGCTGGTAATCATCGCAATTCAGGTATGGGAAAATACAGGACAGAATGTTCAGAGGTAACGTTAATGAATTATGATGTTTATTTTACTTACGGATCAAAATAGCGTTATGTTTTTGCGACCTCCTCTTGTCTGAATGCTGCAGCAGGAGCACACTAGCGCTGAAATCCACAGGTAAATGGACCAAAGTCATATATTTAATCAGACTTGTTGCGACAAACTGAAAGAAGGAAATCATCTAATGTTAGCTTGCATACACAATCATGATTATCAAACTGTAAAGTTACTTTTATAGCTTTTTTGTTCAACTGGACTAAATTTGGTAGAAATGTTGCATTTTAGACATCTAACGTTAACTTCAAAATAGCCGTTCTTTTAACGGTAGGCCTAGTCATTACTATTTCAACTATAAGAATGTCTTGTTTGACACACATTGGCCAAATCTGTAAAAAAAAAATAATAATAAAATAAAAGTAAAAAGTGAAATGTCAATACAGCTAGCTGTATATACCGGTAGCTAACGTTGTTTAAAAAAAAAATCCAGATAATGCAATGATTAGTTAAGTCTCATGAACGATAATATCCTTGAAACGCAAAATACAGCACACTTCCAAGGCTAACACTAGCTAAAGACAACAGTTATTTTGTTAGCATTCAAAGTTCCAACATTAACATTTATTGATAACGTTAAGTCGTTTAACGGGCGAACATCAAATAAACGCACCTACTGGAGGGAAGGTAAACTTCTCAGCGACAGTTTAGGAAATGTCACCTGGAAGCCATGTGTAAAGTTACAAAAAACACCATTCAACATTCAACCATAGACAGTATATAAGAGCATTCAACCAATGGACAAGGAAACAAATTAAGGTACATAATTCAAGATGGCGACCAATTTCTTCCTCGCTATATTTCCGACAGAAGAGCTATTCCTGGAACAGCGACAGGCTCTACAGTAGTCAAAATATAGTGGACATCGTCGAAATTGCAAGTCGTTTACTTGTTTATCTGCTGTTGGCCTATTCTCTGATCTGCAGTATCCATAGCAGGCATTCAAAACTTTTTGTTTGCTTTTATTTGCTAGGCTACCTAAGAGGACTGTGATAGTCTCTATTCTCAAATTTTGTTTAATGTTTTATGCCAAAACCAAAGCATAATTATATTCTGGCTTTGCAAATGAGGGCTTGAAACACAATTTACACCCTACATTTACAGAAAATATAACTTTAACACATAGGTGAATAGGCTATATAAAATGTTAAATGATAAAATATCTACAGACTTTTTTTAGGAAGAGAGACATTGCGTTGGGTGAATTGGACTCATGCCTTCAGTATTTCTGAAATCTTGTTATGTCCTCATGGTGAAATTTAAATTCCATGTAGGCCTATATAAAAAAGAATAAGCAGCAGCAAAAAAAAAAAACACAGTAAAGGGAAGACTACCATATTGAGGCTATATCATTGATCAAGTAGCCTAGCCTATTGACATTTCGATGAAATTCAGATTAAATGTACATTACTCAGATTGTATAGTAGCCTATAGTCAGTTGCATGTTGTACCATGCATATACAGTGATTTTCAGCAATTATGGTACATTATGCTGGTTTTAAATTCAACTTGGCCTTGTTTAGGTCAATATTGCGTCAGCTGTCCCTTAGTCTATCTCCACTTCTGGGATTGCTCTGAAGCAGCAGGAAATTCTAACGGATGCATGTGTTTTCGCCGATGTCCGTTTCCTTCTGCTTTCTGTGTGTTGGAATTTTAAACTCCAGTGGATTTATGAGGACTATGGTTAACTGCTCCTCAGATCTCTGCATTGTAAATTGAGACAGTTAGCTAGACTATCTGTCCAATCTGAGTTTTCTATCGCACGCCTTAAACCACTTTTTCTTTTTTTTTTTAAAGATTAGTTTTTGGGCATTTTCGGCCTTTATTTTTTTTTGAGAGAGAGGACAGATGAAGACATGAAAAGGGAGAGAGAGGGGAGAATGACATGCAGCAAAGGGCCGTAGGTCGGAGTTGAAACCAGGCCCGCTGCATTGAGGAGTAAACCTCTATATATGGGTGCCTGCTCTACCAACTGAGCTATCTGTGCGCCCCTAAATTTGCTGGCAGAGAATAGGAGGCTCAGGAAGTCCTTTCAGTAGCTTTGAATAGTGGGCCTGATAAATACTGATCAAGTGTAATTGCTGGTCATCACAATAAAATGTATTGAAGATGGCATCAGGCTCTGCTTTCACTTATATCCAAATTTCTATTTGGGGAATCTAAAAATGTGTGTAATGTTTACAGCAGTCAGGGAATCTTATTACATTACATGTCATTTAGCTGACGCTTTTATCCAAAGCAACTTACAATTGCTATATATGTCAGAGGTCACACACCGCTGGAGCAACTAGGGATTAAGTGTCTTGCTCAGGGACACATTGGTTGATGTCTCCCACACCACAGGCATGTGTCATATCCACTGGGCCATCACCACCCACTTATCATTTGCTAAAGTGAGAGCTTTCGCATAACAGGCCTTTGATGAAGTAAATGATCCATAACTAAACATGTCACTATAGCTGGAAGTCTTCCAGAGGGTTAAAATCATGTAAAACGGTAAACCTGACAATCATATTTTCAGTAAATGATAGACAACAACTTAAGTTCAGAAGGTTATTTTGTGACAGTTGTCAAACCAACACATACATTCTATTTTGATGTCTGATTAAGAAAACACAGAAGACACTGTATTAGCCACTACATGCTTTATTTGATGAATTTACAGTATATGAAGTGGAACAGCCAACATCTTAGTTTGTGGTCATCACCTGGAGGGAAAAGCGTAAAGAGAACAAATTTAAAATACTCCACTAGAGGGCTCTAGGGTACCTGTTCTTAATCACTCATTTCCACTCCTCTGAGTTTTTGCTCCTTTTAAATAAAACAATTTCTCAGATTTGTGTCCAATATCAAGAGCCATGTAATAAGCACAAATGTCTGTCTTTAAGAAGTTGAAAAGTCTTTCAGCTTTTTGATTTGTCCGTAAAGCCAGTAAACAGTCTCTATCCACAGAGGGAGGAAACTTCACTGCTGTCTGCTCGAGTCAAAAATAACCAAAAAAATTATCTAGTGTATCATGAGCTCTTTTGGACAAATTATTTACTATTCAATGCTTTTTCACTCACGTTGTTGATCCAGGAGATGTAGGCGCTGACCCTGGTGAAGACGGAGGGCTTCTTGGGGTAGTTGCATCCCATGCTGGAGCCGAAGCTCACCACACCGTGGACGTCCCAGGAGCCATCAGGGTTCTGACAGTTCAGGGGACCGCCAGAGTCTCCCTGAGGGGGAACAGAGACAAATAATAGTAATTATTATAACTTAACTTTATTTATATAGCACTTTATTAAACAAAGTTACAAAGTGCTTAACAAGACATTAATAACAGGGCCAACCAACAATGATAAAAACAGTTTAAAACAAATTACAAGTTTTACATTATAAAAAAAAGGGAGCAACACGAGAGAATAAGTATAACAGAACAATATTAACTATTTCAAATATAGGTTTAGATAATGCCATTAAGTATAATATAGATTTTAATAGATAAAAGTATTATTCAGACCATGGAAATCCGGCAACGGAGCAATCCCTGAAGTGGAACGTCGAGGATATAGACTAGTTTTACAGTGACTCTTATTAAATCTGACTTGATTTTAAAAAAATGAAAGGACTCACGTTGCAGCTAGCCAGCTGTCCGTCTCCTCCAGCACAGACCATGTTGCTGGTGACCAGGCTGCCCCACCAGTCAGACCGGGTGCAAGTGGAGTGGTCGACCACAGGGAGGAGGGCCTGCTGCAGGATGTCGGCAAGAGGACCTCCGGCTTTAGGAGAGAATAGGGCATTCAGATTCAGGTCAGCAGTCAAGACTAAGTCTATTCCAAAACTTTACTAGGTCTAGTTTAAAGTGGGTGAAAACCAATTTTCTTAAAGATCAGAAAGTTTTGTAAGGATAAACAGAGAATATAGATAGTGTCTATTTGTCTGAGCTTGTATAACATTTTTCTATCTGGTCAGCACAGAGAACTTTGACTCATTTCACTCAATTCATTAAAATATCTGTGTTGCAGAGTGTAAGCTTCATTTCTATTTTCATTAGTGGGGGGGGGGGCAGGCCTCAAACACTCAAATTCAAGTCCTGTGTAACTCGCAATGTGTCTTTAAACTGTGAGGAGAAGGTGGAATAAGTTGCCGTGCTCACTGCTCACACAACTTTGACAGGAAAATTGATATAACATAAAATATATGAGAGGATATTAACGTTGCCACCCTTTCTTTTTTTTTTTTACTTAAAAGGACTTACTCCAGAGACGGCCCCAGCCGGTGACGTAGCAGGGAGCATTGTTAGGAAGGATGTCGCCAGAGTTGGGAAGGCAGGCGGCCATGATGGAGTCAGAGAAAGTGACAGGAGTTGACAGCTTGATCAGGGCAATGTCGTTACTAGAGAGGCCACATTTAGAAACAATATGTTAATAATAGCATGGACAGAACACTTATCAAAATAGTCACAGCAGCATAATGTGTAGTCTACAAGATGGAGGGGAAATGACTGAGCCCACCGGATTCTGTAAGAGTCCCAGTTCTCGTGGACGACAATCTTGGTGGGGCTGATGGCGATGGAACCAGCCTCATTGTTGGTCTTGAGATTGTGTTTTCCCAGGTAGACTCTGTAGGTGCGACTGCTGCTTGGCCACAAAAAAAGACGCACAGAAACAAGGGTCAGTGTTGCTTTGATCTGGGCACACTTTAATAGAACAATTACCTTTAAACACTTTCAATGTTCAGTGTTTCACATAGGACTACTGCTGCTAACATACAGTACTCCTAAAATTAATACTGCCAGTGTAAATAAAAGTGGGATTGCCAGTTAATAGTTTTTATTCATGCAATTAAAGCTATAGTGTGTTGTTTCTGTCACCCCCATGATGAATTCTAAGTAATGACAACACAACTGTCCGCATGATACAAGCCTTTCGTTTTAGTTAAAGGGAATGAGGGAAAAAAACTAACATTGTGTTTATTAAATGTTTTCCATGGGAAATATATATTTTCTACATTGCACATGTGTGCATATCTTGGATTTACTTGTTATGAGTTCAGCGATGCCAATATATATGATTGTGCTCCTTGTGTTTCTGAGATTCAGCCATTTCTTTTATCTTACTCTATTTAGTCTTTGGGCACTGCTTTTCCCCAAAAAATATATGAGTATATGGAGAAAACAGTAGTCCCATGTGTCCAAAGACTAGATATAGTCAAACGGAATATATCTTTACATTTGTGCTTAGGCAACCCCAGAGAACACTTCCACCAAAGGGAATTCAAAAATGTCAGCTGTGGGCACAAAGTAAACTGCATTGTACTGCCACCTCTGTGTATCTTCCATGTCAGACTGCTAGAGTAAAGTATCCAAACATGTTTTTCCCTCTGTACTGCCTCTATCACCCTGTTGGCCTGGTTCTCTTTGTCCTCTGTGCCTCGCATACCTTCCTGATTTCTGATTTCTTTTTTTTTTTTACGTTTTAGCCACACCTGATGCAGTGAGCAGCAGTGAGGACCCACTGGTTGGAGATCAGGGTGCCACCACAAGTATGGTAGAAGCTGCTGCCACTCTGGTACTGCAGAGACACCTGAAAACAAACAACGACAGAAGCATACGTTTTTCTTATAACTTTAGGAACTGGACAGAAGACAGAATTTAAAGGACAAGTCTTAAAGGGGCCATACCTGCCAGGGCCAGCTGTTCTCACGGACATCATCTCCACCAACCACCCTGGTGATGACGGGAGGGTAAGTGGGCAGGCCGCACCCGTAGGCTAAGAAACAACCGTACAGATTATGGTAAATTTATGACTGTATCTTAACATCGGCAGTCATTTGAAATCTTATTCTTTAACTGTCAAAAATGTTTAAAAGCTTTTTTCAGCATAAGGATAACATGTGAGTCTGACAAACTCAATGCTTCATATCAAATGTACAGACCACTTAATGTATAAACAATGTGGACAGCTGTATGTAGCAACATTTAATTGTCTGGTCAGAACAGTATCAGAGCTTACCACCAGCGACAAACAAAGCCAAGATCACGAACTTCATTGTGACTGTCTTCAGTAGAAGTTGAGGGGGACGTGCACCTTTTTATATAGCGCTTGAACACACCTGTTTAAAGACCTTATATGTGTTGCTTAACGTTTGCCTCAGAGCAGCCAGGAAAAGTTGGTGGGGAAAAGTAATCAACCTTGGAGATAAGTAACCACAAATATCCCCAAATAGACCTTATCTCTCCAACTCAACCTCTGTGTGAACCTCACAGATGTCTCACTTGGACTTGAGTTGGTCAGATCTTTTAATTTTTAACTGACAATATTATTTGGGCTGCTACAAATCCTAAATTTCTTACCAAACTATAGCAATTCAAAAGTTTTTTTGAGAATGATTTCACATTCTAATGGATGAGATCCATATGCATGTACAATGTTTAAATACAGAAATTGCAGTCAAATTCTCCCAGATCCATTTCAAAATATTTTTTCTTCAGACATTTTCTCACATTAAACTAGGCAAAAGAATAATTTCCATTCGCTTTGTCATGAAGCACATTGTACATAAAGACATCAATTTATTATTATACAATTTAGTATAGAGGTCCAATGCTATGGAATGCAGTACATTGAATGGGACAATGAAATTGTTATCTTACTTGCCAGCTTTGAGGACACAGTTATTTTTCATTTCCTATAACCTTATTGCTGGTTTGCCTCTGTTGGTTGTATTTATTGTCTTATTTGAGGTTTGCTTTTTTAATAAATACATTATTTCTGTATTATGTGATTTCTTTGTTTGTTGTATGCTTGTTCTGTTTTTGTTTTTGATAAGTAATAATGCCATTTTGAATCTTGTATTTTGGACTCTCAATAAGCCTTTCAGGCTTCCTTCCTCTCCTGCATTGACATTACTTTTTTCTCCAATTGTATTTATTTTATATCTTTTATTGTGCAAATAAATCTAACTAAACCTTAATTAACAGATGCTGTTCACACTATGGTTATACGCTTATTTAACAAGGGTCAGTCTGTCTGTTTTGTACTATCAAAGAAAAATGCTGTCCTATTTTATATGTGAATAAATACACAATATGAAATTAAAATTAAAGTTGCCAGGCTTTGACTACAGAAGTTAGTTTCTGCACAACAGAATCTGACCTACGGCCCTTTACTGCGTGTCATCCCCTCCCTCTAGCTCTTTCCTATCTATCACTATCACTGTCTAATAAAAAAATTATAATAATAATTAAAAATAAAAAAAACAGGCCAAACTAATTTTTTGTTTAAATTATCTTACTGTATAGGTTTGTGTATAGATATAAACAATCTCGAAGATATATAATAAAGTGTGCACTTTAAATCCCACATCAGTGTTTTAAAAAAAACACTAAATATTTTAGCAAGGTTGGAAATTGATATATATGTGGTAAACTGGTGTGCGACAAAATTGCTTTTTACCCTAATATTTTATAAACATTACAAAAGCAAAAGAGAGCAAAAGCACAAAAGCATTCATTTTTTGCACCGCTCCAACTTGTTTTCCAAGAAAATAATAGATCAAATGCTGACATTTATGTAAAATCACAAATTTAGTCAACTGTTGCAATATTTTTGCTGTGATACAAAATGTAGTGGATCCATGCAGAGGAATAAGACTTTTTGCTGTTTTATCCACCATGTTTAATGAGCAGATATTACAATTAAACCTTATGAATAGACCTGCTTTTATGTAGCTATATGCAAGTATTACACGGTACTAATAAGTACTACACGGCCACAGGAAACATTCAGTGCTTTCATGAGCAATGGAAACTTCAGCTGCTGGAGGAGTCAGAGTAGGGAGGGCTACATTTGGTATGAAATAAGGCTCTTTGCATCCACTGAAGCTCTTGAGGGTTAAGCTAAAAACCTTTCATTCCCCTGACTTGTTTAACAAGTCCAAAAATTATACATAACTCCAGGACACTTTGGCCTTGGCCTTGTTATCCTGGTCAGTTCTGGCTGTTTTGCTGTCCACTTAGCTCCACCCCAGTATAAAGAATTGTCAAAGGGAAAATTTCCAGGAATTTGACACAGTTTTTGTAGGTTGCATAACATCATGAAAGGTATAAATATGTCAGATGTTTCACTGCAAACTGTGGGTATATGGACACGATGAAGTTTGTGGTTTTTGCTCTCTTTGTTGCTGGTGGTAAGGATCTTACACACACGAGACTGTTACATCTGCATTGAGCCATGCAACTACAGTATTTCAGCTTTCTCTACAAACTGAATGCAGATTAATAGTTAAGAGTCTGTCTCTGTCTGTCTCTTCAGCCTACGGGTGCGGCGTGCCCACCTTCCCCCCTGTGGTGACGAGGGTGGTTGGAGGAGAGGATGTCAGGCCTCACAGCTGGCCATGGCAGGTAAAACATGCCCCGAAAACAAGGCGTCAACTGTCGGAAAAATACTTATTTAAGACTGCAGACTTCATGAGAGTATAGTAAATTATAGGCTGTTAAGATATACAGTACAGTATGTGACAAGGACACTAAAACTATCACAATAATAGAGCAAATTCAAAGTGTTTTACATAAGGTATGTTTAAAAGACAATAAATAATCAAATTAATGAATTAAAATAGAATACATTTAGATAAATAAAATAAGATAATATACAAATAGACAAAAAAATAATAATGGACCAATAATATAGTGGTTACAGTGCAATAAGTTGCCCCAAATTCAATAACAATAATTCATCAAAGGCACAGAAAAACAAGACAGTTTTTAATTAATATTTGGCTTAAATCAGGGTGCATTTAATATATGAAAGAGATACAGCTGCATGTGTGCCTGTAAACAGTAAGTCTTTGAGGGCAGATACAGAAAAGAACACTTGTTGATTGTGTTCATATGTACGTTTTAGATTTCCCTGCAGTACAACAGACAGGGCGAGTGGAGACACACCTGTGGAGGTACTCTGATCTCTGACCAGTGGGTCCTCACTGCTGCTCACTGTATCAGGTATGGATCAGTGGAGCCCAAAACCATTCATGATGATAGGTTATTATGACTCAATGCAGCACTGACACAATATTAACAATCACTGACATGGATCATGCTGTGTGGAATTATAGCTGTATATTAAAATATGTGATATATTTAGTTTCCAATACAATTTTACTTAATTCATGAAATTCTTTGAATCCAGAGCCCAAAGGGAATGATCTCAAACCACTAGCACATTTCTCCGCTTTTCTTTTCACTTTTAGGACTTAACAGTAGATTAAAATGCTTGTTAGGAACACCACATTTTCATATAGAATCCACAAAACATGGTTGGTAATTTGGATAGTGATTGTCTTTTAAGCTTACTACAGAAAAGCATCAAGAAACGTAATCTTTGAAGAGGATCTCTGAGCTAATATTTTACTACTTCACATTCTTCTCTCTGTCAACTTGCAGCAGTGGCAGGGAGTACAGAGTTGCCATGGGAAAGCACAACCTGATCCAGACTGAGGAGGGTGTTGTGTTCATGGGCACCGCTAACATTGTTGTGCATGAGAAATGGAACCCCTTGTTCATCCGGTAAAAAAAGAAAAAAAAGACTTGTGGCTATGAATTGGGAGACTTTGCTGAAAACCAAAAAAGATCATTTCTGTAAACGTTACATTTTACAGCAGGTGTATGATGAATCTAAATGTGTGTTTCCTCTCCAGTAATGACATCGCCCTGATCAAGCTGGAGTCCCCAGTTACCTTCTCTGACAGCATCACGGCTGCTTGTCTCCCTGCTGCCGGCTTCATCCTCCCCCATGACGAGCCCTGCTACGTCACTGGATGGGGTCGCCTCAGCAGTAAGTGCCCTGACAAAGTCGGTTTAATTTAATAGATCACTTAAAACATCACCAGATAATAGTTCCTGTGGTGTGCAATGATCTCAAAAGAAAAACTAGCTGAGAAAGCATTATTTCCTGCATAATAAAATATTGTTCTAACAGTTTCTTCGTATTTAGGTTAGTAATACAGTATTATCTTAGCATTTCAGCTTTAAATTTATATGTTTATGTACTGTATACAGTAAATGTAAAGAAGACCTTTTTGTTTTCTGTATTTGTGTCTACTTAAGTTTGATAATGACCAATTTCTTTTTACTGCAGAGTGGTCTACTATTCTAAAATAAAAAAGTTTTACAGTGTGGATGGAAAATAGTTGTTTGCCTAAACCTTTCTAATCAGTGTTTTCCTCAAACATCTGTCTTGTTAAAGGGTAAATACCGTTTGTTTTCAACATGGACCCTTTTTTTCTTATGTTTTTGTGTGACTGATAGGAACAACAATCTTTAAACTTGGTCCAGTATTAAGCATGAATGCTGTAACCGGCAGCCACAGACCGGGCTGCAATGTAACCCTATGGGGCAAATGTGCATCGTCAATTTGGTCCACTAAAAGTGCTTTTTTTGCGACTGAAAGGCTCAGATTATTATTCTAAGTGTCTGACAACATTATGGAAAGGATCCTTACAGAGATAGGCCTTTTTAAAACCTATTTAAGACCTTTCTGTTTAACCAGAAACAGCTTTGAGGTCGCTAGCACTAAACCTACCAGACTCCGTTAAAAAAACAATACTTTTAGTGTGTATAGAGCCAACATATTTTCACATGTAAATCAGTAAACTATGTGTTCATTTCAACCAAAACTAGAGTTGTGATAGTTAGAAAAGTGGAAAGACGACCCAAAACGGCTTTTCATAGTTTCATTTAGTTTCTTTTGACTTTGAATGAAGTGTAGTTTACGAGTCTGGTGGCTTTACCAAACGCAATTTTGCAGATGTTTAAAAAAAGGATCTTACTCTTTAACAGAAAGGTGGACCTCCTTAAAAATCCTTTCCATAATGTTGGCAGACACTTAGAATATTGGCAGAATATTAATCTGAACCTTGCAACAGCAAAACAAGCACTTTTGTGAACGTACAAGCTGCACAATTGCCCTATTAACTTACATTGTAGCTTGTTTAGCCACTGCCCACTGCAGCGATCTCGCTCAATACTGGACCAGTGTCAGATTGTTGTTCTCATCAGTCACTTAGATACAAAAACATAGGAAAATAGGTTGAACAAAAATGGTAGTTACCCTTTAAAGTTGTGTTTCTCACCAGTCTTTTACCTGAGCTGAAGTTATGCTAGTGTGCATCTCTCATCCAAACAGCCGGAGGTCCCATCGCTGACATCCTGCAGCAGGCCCTCCTGCCGGTGGTGGACCACGCCACCTGCACCAAGCCTGACTGGTGGGGTTCTCAGGTGAAGGATACCATGGTCTGTGCTGGTGGAGATGGAATTGTGTCCGGTTGCAACGTGAGTCTAAAACAACACAAAATGACACATCATAGAACCTTTGCTTCTGACATCAGTAAACTTCCTCAACCTGTTAAGTCTGTCATGCATTATAGAGAGGACCATTCTTCTGTTTTATTGAAGGTTTTTTTCTGTACTTATTGGGGAGAAAAGAGCACATACATTTTCCATTTCAATAGTAATTGTACATGTCACACAAACTGTAACAAAACAGAGCTGCAATGATTAGTCATTTCATCAAGTCAGAAAAAAAAATAATTAATTAGCATTTGAAGTCATTTATGTATTCACAAATATTCACTGGTTCCAGCTTCTCAAATGTGATTTTTGGCTGTTTTTAGACTTCTCTGATATTTAACTAAATATCTTTTGGTTTTAGACTGTTGGTCAGACAAAACAAGCTATTTGAATATGTCAACTTAGGCTTGATGGTGTCAGGAAATTATGATGGGCTTTTTCTGACAAATTATAGACCAAACGATTAATAGAGAGAATCTACAGATTGATCAATAATGACAATAACTGTTACACTTAGAAACACTATGTGCTCTGTCCCTTTACATTTTAGTCTTTTATCTGAGATTCTTCCTCTGATACACCACAAATATCTGAAAACTATCTCTCCTAAAATACCTTTATTTATATATAAATATTTATTTGAGAGAAAGAGTGTCCGTTAAAAGGTCTACAAAATGTAAAGGAACGTCTGTAAGGTATCATGAGTAATGTTAGATGTAAACATGTGTTTTTCAGTGACAAGACGTTATTATTAAATGTGGAATTTGCATCATATATTTCCTCTCACATGACTCAGGGTGACTCTGGCGGCCCTCTGAACTGCCAGAAGACTGATGGTGCCTGGGAGGTTCACGGCATCGTCAGCTTTGGCTCCGGGCTCAGCTGCAATTTCCCCAAGAAGCCCACTGTATTCACCCAAGTCAGCTCCTACATCGACTGGATCAGCTCTGTAAGCTCCTGAACCTCTCACTACATCACTGTTGTTTTATTTGAGCTTTTTCATTCAGGTATCAAGGGTTAAAATAGTAAAAAAAAAAAAATCTGGATCAATTAATAATAATGATACCACGTGTTATTACTGAAAACATGACGCTGCACTAAATCTAACATGTCTCTATCATCTCTTCCACAGAAAATGGTGGCCTATTGAGCGGGCAGGCTTTTGGGATCAAAGCCACCATGTGCACACACATGAATAAAATGTGGAACTGTAAATTAAACGATTTTGTGTTCTTTTATGTTTTGTACCATCTTTGTCTTCATTATTGGGTCAGCAAGTTTCCCAAAAATATGAAAATCAATAAAGCATAACTAAATTGTAAGCATGAGGAGTCAGCTGAAATATTACTTTTATTTTGACAAATATTTAATCTATCAAATTTGACCAAGGACACTTAAATAGCAGAAAAAAATGTAATGTTGCCTAATTGGAGTAGTGATGGGAAAGTCCTGTCTCCAACCACATGCTGTGTTCTCAGACTCCACCACTTGTTTGACTTTCTGCATGTCTCAGCCAGGTTTCCCAGGACAGTATGTACAGTACACTGGTAAGAAGTTGCTAACATGCAGTATAAATACAAGCCTGCTCTTAACACAAGATTTAGGCACACACTACATACTCTACAGTCATGAGGAGGCTGGTGGTTCTCGTTTTTGTGGTAGCTAGCGGTAAGACAGTTTCAATTTTCTCACATAACTCACTTAAAACTCATTTGGTGTGGTATAATCCAGACGAATAGTCCCTTAATAGTCTTGTAAAGAGTACTTATAATCATATTCTATTTGAAAAAATATGAATTGTTCAATCCCAGCTGAACGTGTACATTCTTATCTAAAATTACCGTAATCAAAAAACTCCAAATCACCTACTTTTTAACATTAAGTCTGGTGCAAAACTCACAATATACATTACTGACCCTGTCCCAGCCTACGGATGTGGCCTTCCCACTGTGCCTCCTGTGCTGAGCAGGGTGGTGGCAGGAGAGGACGTCAGGCCTCACAGCTGGCCCTGGCAGGTAGGCTCTGCTCTATATCTGTATAAAAAAAGAAATTAAAAAAAATCACTCACAACCACAGAACAACATTACAACACTACATATACTCTCTGAATCTTCTGTAGTTTAGTAATGTTGAATTTCGGATGAATTCTCCTCTGGAGCAGAAAAAGAGGGAGGAGAGATGAAATGGATTTGTAACACGGAGTGAAATTGTAATGTGTAGTAATGCACACTGTGCTCTCTCTGCTCTGCTCAGATCTCGCTCCAGTCAGACAGAAGTGGGCACTGGAGGCACGTCTGTGGAGGCACCCTGCTCTCTTCTGACTGGGTCCTCACTGCTGCACACTGCATCAAGTATGTTTAACTCCACCCGAGGGGAAGGGTTGTCAATATAATCACAATTACAATACAGCATGTTCTTTTTAAAAGGCTTCCCAATCTGGGCTGGGACAGTTTTTGTTTATGATTACACACACACACACACACACACACACACACACACACACACACACACACACACACACACACACACACACACACACACACACACACACACACACACACACACACACACACACACACACACACACACAGGTTGTTTGAGTATTTATTTTGTTAAATTGATGATCTTAAGAACTTTCCCACTTTTCATCATCTATTTATACTTAGTACTGTGATTTAATACGCCCAGTTCACAGTCACAGTTTATATTTACTATGCCAAACCAAAGGTCTGTGCCAGGAAATACTCCTGTGCCCAACAGGAAATGATGATTTTTGCTTTGTCTGTGACTGTAAGAGCTGTTTGTTTTGGGACTGAACAGAAGAGCAGGGCAGTTATTCTAGATTCAGCATAACCTCACCACCATGCCTGAACAGACAAAGAAAATAGTGATATGTAGAGAAGTTCAAAAAGCTTTTCTTCACAGTAAACCCTTTTTTTGAGGAGGACGGGGTTTTTTGTAATCAGAATAAAAATGCTTACGAAAAGTAGGAAATCTCAGATATTACTGCTTTAACCAGTGAAAAACAGCTTGGTCTCCTAAGCAACCATGCATCACCTCAACAGGACGACTTAGCATTTGCAATCCAGCATCAGCTTAATCAGTTTTGTACATGCAGGCAGAGAAGTCGATACTACGGTTCTAAACGCGGTGTCATCTGTTATCACACAGTGGCCGCTATAACTACAGAGTGGAGCTGGGTAAACACAGCCTGAAGACGAGCGAGGAGGGCTCGATGGCTCGGGGGGCAGCCAAAATCATCACTCATGAGGACTACAACACCATGCTCAGCCGGTAAGAGCCGGTCAAGAGTCAATATCGCCTCAGGAGTCCCAGTGTAAGCATGGTCAGCAGGCCACCTTGTGTAAGCAGAGTGATGAGTGATCAGTTAACTGTTTGTTTTTTTTAAATGAGGAAGCTGATGAAGCAAAACATGAATATAGCATGAACCATGTTTTGTTTGTAATTACTTCTTAAATGTGGGTGTACTGTGTTGTCTTTTGCAGTAACGACATCGCCCTGATCAAGCTGTCTTCCCCTATCACCTTCTCTGACACAATCATGGCTGCCTGCGTCCCAGACCGCGGCGTCGTCCTGCCTCACGGGGCTCCCTGCTATGTCACCGGCTGGGGTCGACTCTCCAGTGAGGGAATGAGAATGAATCACTGTGAATCTGCTTTACAAAGTTCCTTCCTGGACTTATTGTATGCCTGCTTAGTGGTGTCTAGTCAGTGTCTGTGCACCTGTCACTCAATTTAGGTCAAATGTTAAAGTCAAAGCCAAGAATATTTCACAACCATTAATTGGTCAGAAAAATGGGACATGTATCCATCAGCCTGCTAAATAAGAAGAGACCTAACCATATCTCGGGTAGGGGATTTATTTTCATACTGCAGCTACCAATTCAATCTATGATCATCTTTTGACATAAATGGTATGTCAAAAGAAGTAAAAAATGTCTTAAGAGGAAATACATGAAAACAAAGCTAGGGGTAGATACAATGCATTATCCTAGTAAAAAGAAAGCTTTAGTTTGAAGGGAAATGCTACACTGCTGCACATTCTCACTTGACTGAGGTGAGCTTCACAACCAGGATGAATTTTGTTTTAAAGAAGGGAAACTCACAGTTTACTCAGGTAGGCATGAAGGGTTCTGTTGAATGAAACACACTTCATTTTGCTCTGCTTACTGCCTTTGGCCCAGATGTAGTAAAATCTGATAAGAAAGCATGGTTTACAGCTACCCGGGAAATCCAGAGTTCTCGCGAGAGCACAATTTCAATTTAGTAATGATGCTCATTAACTATGCCCTTGTAGCCGAGCTGCACCAATCACATCGGTGTATCTGATATAGGCAGGCCAGAGGCGAGCTAAACAAATGACGACAGTTTAATCTACCAGTTAGCTCCGCTGGTAGCTAAGCGTATGGGGCTCTGGATACGTCACCCCGTGTATTGTTGTGATTGGTCGTAGTGTTATCCAATTGCGGGCAGTTTGATTTTCAAATGCATGCTTGGTGCCGCCTTTCGAGTTGGGCCATTTTCATTACTCAATGCCAGACCCTTAATCTTTTGGATTTGGGTCTGGATTTCCAGGCTAGTTTACAGCCCTCTTATCAATCAAACATATAAACATGCATTTTACTCGAATTTGAGGGCCTAAACTCTCTTGTACCATTGGACTGTTTTTAAGCTCAGTTAGAAGTTGCAACAGACGGGCAAGTTTGTTATTACTACAGCTATCTTTGAAGTTAAGCTATACACAACTATAAATGGTAGCAAATATAATCCAATATATCCAAGGTAGCGCTCTTGCAGCTAAATGGCTCAATAGGGATTCCATGTACAGCACTTGGGATACCATTCGTTTTGGTATTAAATGCAATCCTCTATGCTCTCTACCCTGGACACCATCTGTAACAGCAAATAATATCTCCCTCAAGCACCCCACCTGTCCCCCGAGTAAACCTGTCTCTTCCCCACAGCCAGCGGTCCTCCGGCTGACATCCTGCAGCAGGCTCTCCTGCCAGTGGTTGGCCACGCTACCTGCTCACTGCCTGACTGGTGGAGCGTCCTGGCAACAGACAAGATGGTCTGTGCCGGGGGTGACGGCATCACTGCTGGCTGTAGTGTAAGTTCATACGAGGAAGGGTCATCTCAAGCTGCAACAGTAATGTAATGGTCAATTAAAGCAATGAGTTATGTCATCTGTAAAACTTTCATCTAGCACAGTATAAAAGTCTTAAGGTAAGTAAGATTCAAGGAAAGGGCTTTTACTTTGAAATGGTGTAAAAGGAAAATTCTGCGTGACTACGAGATCACTAGTAGCCATACCTCCTTAGTTTGTGTACATAAGCTTCACGCCAACAGTGTGTGTGCTGGCCTGCAGGGAGACTCTGGTGGCCCCCTTAATTGCCAGAACCCTGATGGCTTCTGGGAGGTCCACGGCGTGGTGAGCTTTGGTTCTGGTCAGGGCTGCAACGTCTTCCAGAAGCCTACTGTGTTCACACAAGTCAGCTCCTACATCAACTGGATCAACACAGTGAGAACATTTTCATTTTGTGATTACCTTGCCAGCATAAACAACATAATACGAAGCCAACAAAAGCCTCAGCTTTCAAAAACAGGAAGTGTATTATAATTGTTTCTATTGTTTACTCTGCAGGCTATGACCAACTGCTGAAGAAGCTATTCAAGTGCTTTTGTCAGCAATAAGAACAACTGTGATTTATAATGTGTTGCCTCTTTTTTTTTACTGCAAAGTACAATGAAATGTTTATTAATGCAAACAAATGGACTGCAGAGCCATTGTTTGTTAATGTGAAGCTAAAATACTGTTCATGCCCTGGACACTTAAAAACAAGAAGCCCTTTTTAAACTTGGCCATGCAGGGAGGGGCCTTGACAACTATATCCAGATGTTTCTCTCAGCTGTCAATACAGCAGCTGTGTATTAACTCAGCATTGGTGAACATTACCAAAGTTAGAAAACATTGATGTTTTAATGTTCAGGGGATTATGGCATACAAGTCAACATGGAATTATACACAACTGTTAAGGAATCCAAATACACTTCTTAAAAACACTGTTAATTAACAAATACTTCCTTTTATTTCTCATAAAATATTCATGAGATACATGTTTTTACTCTAAGAAAAACAGCACAAACAAATTATAACTATCATAGAAAAGCACATTTTCACAGTACATAAAAGAAATATAGATTTAAGTAATAAAATAAGAAATTATAAATGAAAAAACAGCATGTGTTCCAGACACTCATCTGAGTAAAACAGAAAGTGCTAAAAACACTAATTTCATCAATGTAAAACATTTTAACTACATTGTAATAAAAATCAATCATGTAGTTAACTGGTCCTTTGAAAATGAGGTACGATGGCTATGTCTGCAGCACTGAACATTACCACAAAAAAAATAGACCATGTGGCAAGTTTCCACTTTGAAAACAAGTGAGAAAAATGGGGACATTGACCTGTTGAATTTCAATGACAAACTTGAAGGACCCTGTTGCCATTTGTTTGACAGAAAACTTGGCAATATACACATTACATGTCCAGCTGACGATGACTGAGTAGCTTTGTTTCATTAACTACATTTGTGTTGTTAACACAGTGCAGAACTAGGTAATGGAGTCACTAATAAAAAAGTGCCTTTGAATGACTGGTAAATCCATTCCTTTGGCTTCAGCTGTTCATATCAAAACAACTCTAACCTAAAGAAGAAAGGAGAGTTTGTTGACAGGTCTTTATAAAATAGTGCATGGGGATTAAATTCAAACTAGTTATCTGAACAGCTGTCTTTCTTCTCTGTTCGGCTCTTTCTCTGCATATCTCTAAGTGAAAACAGGCAAGTCAAGCTGTGGCTAGAGGAATGGTGATGAGCAAGTGATTGAGCAATAGTTGCTCTTGTTATGGCACAGCTGCACAATCAAAGAGTCTTTCTGTTGGTCATCTCCAGTACGAGAATAAACGAGCCCAGAAAGAGGCAGACTACACTACTGCCGGTGTTCACCATGACTACAGGAAAAAGGCTTTTAACTATTCACGAGCTCCATCCATTATGCTCTCACAGACTTCCTTCTCTACCTGCTATTTGCAAGAGTAAGAGCAACACTGCATTAGAAGAGCAACATTAGAGCTCAGGTTCAGTCATAGTGTTTTTTGAAATGTTTTAGGGAAAGCAGCAATGTTGTTATGAACACAAAGGCACTTGTACTTTAGTGTGTAGTGTACAACTTGAGGGCAAAACTCCAGTTTACTGCAGGCAATTAGCATATAAGCAAACCTCCTCAAGGACTTCATGAGATGAGACCGTCAACTTCCTAGAAATAGTTTCTTCCTAGAAAGTAATTTGTCTTAAAAAGTAACCTAATGGTGACCATTGATGCTGCACTAAGAAGTGTAAACATTTCAGCCAGAAAATCCATCACAGAGCCCCTTCCCATTCCCTCCCCAACTGACATCCAAATAGTTTACACTTTTGAATGGCTATTTGGTCATTATCTACAAACTCTGAAGCTCATTTAGGTTTTTGCGCAAGTAGACTGTATGGTTGAGTCTCATGAGACATGAGTGTCGACGGACAGCACCAACAAGCGACAATGTTAACAAGTCAAAAATGAGCTAAAGTTCAAGACCCAGCTAGGTTTCTCAAGAGGATGTGGAATCCAAACCTGAGCTACAAAAGCAAGGGACATTTGAAATTAGTTTAAATTAGGTTTTCTAGCCCGTTAGTCATGAACATTTGATAATCTAATGGCATATCAGAGCTGTGTTTCTGTAAGTTTGTTTTAGCATC
Source organism: Perca fluviatilis (assembly GCF_010015445.1). Lineage (NCBI taxonomy): Eukaryota > Metazoa > Chordata > Actinopteri > Perciformes > Percidae > Perca > Perca fluviatilis. Next base: position 25,427,320 of record NC_053116.1, on the reverse strand, counting down.
TTTGTGCCCTTTGAAGAAGTAAAGATATTATTTTGTGGTATTTTTAATGAAACAACTGATACTAAATTAAATCATTTATTGATTTTGAACCATATCCTGCTCAGTAAAGAAATAGCTACCAGACCATGTACTGAACAGGGGTTTGTCTTTCTAAGGGGAAACGTAAAACTTGGGTTTTCTCTTGAATATGCTGCTGTACTTGACGGTAACATTTGACTGCCTTCTCACTAACACAAGTGAAATTTTGTTTGCATTCAACTATTACAATTCCCATTAGGTTTTGGTTGAGTGCCTATGGCTAAGAGTCATGGGAGCTGTAGCTGATAAATGCTAACAAAGGTTCACATTGTTTTAACTATGATAAAACAAAGTTGGTCAAAAAATTGAAGTTTGTGCTGTCCAGTAGAAATCTTGTCTTAGAATATGTAAAGGAAACCCCAGTACCATGTTTCAGCTTTTCAAGGAGCCAGAAACAAAAGCTAGTGCAACAGAAGCTAATATAGAAGTAGAGGACCAGGAGAGACAATATTGTTGACAATGAGAGAGAGTTTCTGTATAGCATACCACATCAGGTCAAGCCAGCTGAGCACATACAATGCTCAGTCACTCACCATGAATCCTGCATTTGGTGGCAGTAGTACTCCCAAACCGCAGCAGCTACTTCACAAAATGAGTGCCCTGCACATATCTATTTAAGTGTGCACACAAATGCTAACTATAACCGCTCATTGATGTCCTATGATCTCTTTCACCGTCAACTCACATCTTTAGTCAGTGCACAGTGGAACAGATGCATGAACAGAAAATGACTTTGACATAAATGAGAACTGCATATGTTGTTTGCTTTCAATGCAATGTGCCACAGTGTGACAGAGTGAGCAGGGATCCAGCAATTATTTACGTCACTATCGGTTTCAGTGGTCCAAAATAAAAAAAAATAAAAAAGATTAGTGCACGTTATAGGTTTACAAAGTGAAAAAACCCAAAGTCCACCCCAAAGGGACTTACCATCTCCAACAGAAAACACTGTTCACAAACTGCTCCAAACAGCTCTATTGTAGTCCAGCGTTTACTTCCGTGACAAACGTGCGTCACTTTGTAACACGTTATAATGCTCACCTAGCTGCTAGTGTGGCACGCCCTCACACTCTGCTTCTGACTGGGTAGTAGTCCTTACCTAGCTACTGCACATGTGCGACTCCCAACAAAGATGGAATTGAAGTGAGATGCCTCACTCTGCATCTAAAACAGAGAGCTCAATACACAGGGTGAAAAGAGGAGCTGCAGCAATGTGCAGTACAACAAAAATATGGTGTTTTTTTAAAATTAAACCATGTAAACCTATTCTGATATAATCTTTAAATACAATTATGAACCTGAAAATGAGAATAATATGAGCACTTTAATGTTTCTGTGTTCCATGCTTTGGAATGATGAATTAGAACAGATACTGTATAAAAAGGTGCAAATAGAGCCATCTTCAAATCTTGGTTTAAAAACACAGATCCACAAAATGAGATCATGGAGGATTCAAAGGAATTTCTGTAGATTGTTGTAAACAAGATCAGCTTGATCTTAAAGCGGAGGCACTTTATCTTCATACTGCGGCGGAGGGGTAAGTGGTTCTATACTGAATCCAGGTGCTTCCTGAGCGTTATCAATGTTTTTCATGTGCAGCTTCTCTGATTTTATCCGGCGGATCTTGATAGGGAGGAGTTTACGGCTATTTTTCCCAGCTCTGTGATTTGATGTGGAAGCAGCAGCAGCGGGAGGAGCGGAAGCAATGGAAGCTGGAGCAGGCTGTGATCCGTTAGTTGTGGCCTCTGACCCTTCGAATTCATATTGTACACCATCAACTTGGACAAGTTCATCATAGGAAGGTAGCTGGGAGGTGCTTGGGCGAGGGTTGCTCTGACGGACAGGGTACTGGCCACTGCCTACTACCTCTTCATAGCTGGGTACAGCATAACGGTGGGCTTGTTCCTCAGCACTGCAGACATTCATAGAAACATACAGACATGAATGACACAAATCATTATGTGTACTCATTATGTGTGTCAGTTCCTGTTCTGAAGCTAATAAGAGGGAATAATATATAATCAATATATTATTATTCTCAAATGCTTTATGTAAAATCTATAGTGTATTGCCGGTTTAATCACACATCACTTCCTGTGGTGAGAAATATTCAGGACTTGAAAGCTTGCCACCCAACAGCATGGACTTGACTAGCTATGATGTCAGTAAATAAAAAACTAAGCAAACATGGATGTATTTATGTAATGTCAATTTGTTAGCTTATTGAATAAAAAAAAAGGCTGCTGTTCGTCATCGTTTATTGTGTGTGGATTGTGAATGTTGTTTAGCTAGAAAGCTACGATTGGACTCACGTTTCTCTTTGTTCCTGCTCCCTCGCTGCCACTACTCTGTGGTCCTGGGCTTGTTGGAGCCTCTGCTGCTCTCGCTGTTTGTTCCTCATTCCCAGACACAGGGACAGCAGCAGCATGACCACCCCAGACCCCACCAAGACAAAGGCCACAGAAGACGCTTTATGTTTTCTGCCACTAGTTTCACCATCTCCTCCTGAACTGCTGCTGCTATTACCGGCCGCGTCTGCAGGTACCACGCTCCACACAATCATCACGATGCCGAGGGCAACAAGCCCGACCCCCAGAGCACATAGTGCATACTGGGAACCTGAATTTCCACTGTTTTCACTGCTGCTGCTGCTGCTGTTGTTGTTGTTGTTGTTGTTGTTGTTGTTGTTGTTGCTGTTGTTGTTGCTGTTGCTGTTGTTGCTGCCAGTGCCTCCCCTACCAATGGCGCTTGGCGGTCCGTCCACACTGGAACTGGAACGCATCTTGTCAATCCCAAACCCTTCAGTCAGACCAGCTCCACTGAGGTCAACAACTGTAGAGAGAAAGATATGTGAGGTTGGGCACAAACTGAGCAACATACCACAGAATGTAACCTCTGTAAAAAAATAAAAATAAAACACTCACACTGAAAAGACACAAATATGCCCCCTTACTCCCTATCTGAATTGGTATGGCTCTCACCAGTTAGAGCTAACCTGTTAAGAAATGGAGAAAACAAACATGTCACTGCCACTGAGAGATTTGTTATTTATGAGAGAGCCAACCCATTTTAGTGAAAATGACATAAAACATTTCACAGAAGTAAAAACACCTATGTCAAGGCTTCTAGGAATGGGTGTGTTGCAAGGTAAAAAATTTACAGCAGCATTTCAAAGTCACTAGTTAGCCAATGTCAACACATTATAAGGGTAGATAAAGACAGCCACGGCCACTGTAGAAAATAACCTTGGCTATGAAATATAATTATGTGTTCGTGCAAATTCAAAACCAAACAATAAAAGGAAAAAATATTAGTTTAGCATTAATTTAACTGTTGCACACACTAACATTATTCTCTCAAATGCAATCAGCATGCATACTTGCACACTGCACACTTAGACCATGCCATTGATCACAAGGCCAACCTGCAGTGTTACTACTATCTTTACTAGATCTGAGAGTAGATGAGGACTGCTGGGAACTGTAACTAAACTCCAGTCCAAGGAATCAACTTGGGACCATTTAATAATGCACCCACAAAGTAGGCTACTCTGCAAAACATGCCCAAACCTGCTGGGAATGAGGGGGAAGCAGTCTAAATTAGGTAAACCCCAGCTCCAATTTAGGAATACCCTCGAACTAAAGAATGCATGGCATGAGACCGAGTTATGCGTGTCATTGCAGCTGGACGTACACTAGCGACGTGAAGATGTCACATAGGCTACAGTATTATGAACTTGTGTGGGGCGTGTTACAGTTCAGCCCTAAGGTTATATTTCACCACATGCCAGGTTTTAGAGTAAATAAGTAAGACATGGACATTCTGATAAAAAAAACTTCTTTCCACCAAGCTCTATAGCCTACATCATAGTGTGATCATGTCAGAAACAGCCCTAGAGCCAAATGTTTAGGCAACCTCTAAAGTAGTCTTTTATTATTTTAATAACCAGTATCGCTTGGGTCAAATTTTGATATAACATGGCTGTTTGTGTAAGGCTGGACCCTGTTTGAGCAATACATTCTCATTAAACGTATTTTTATTTGACCGTTGTTTCGCTAACACATACCGTGCAGTACCCGTTGGACTGAAACAATACTGGGCGGGCTGCTTACGTTGACCACAGCAGGAGAGGCTACGTAACGCAGCGCAACAAAAACTTTCCAGAACCTTGAAGAACTTCGGCTACTGCATTTACTTTTAGTAACATTTCAGCGATACAAATAAATAATTCAGCGAACGGCTTTGCACTCACCTTTCCATCGTTTTGATATGCTAGTCTTCGCTTCTTCTTCTTCTTCTTCAAGCTGGAAAGTGTGACATTCAAACGCTACCGACACAGACAGGACGAGTATGTGGCATAATTTGGTGATAAATAGCAAATGATCAAGGGTTAGTAGGAACTTTGCTACAGAGACGGATGCGACCAGACAGACAGAGAGAGAGAGAGAGAGAGAGAGAGAGAGAGAGAGCAGGGAGGGGGCTGCACTTCCAGTTTCATTAACCCTTTCACTCTCGGGCTTGTCGATAGATGAAGAATGCCGGGAAATATTTTTGTTATTTTACCTCTGCATATTTGGCTATAGTCCAATTGTCTTCAGTCTTCAGCATCTGTAGACACAAGCTAGTATTTAACCTTTAAAAACGCTAAATGATTTGCAGTGAGTTTCACTTTTTTGTACCGGTCCCTTTATTTGTGCTGCAGGGTGAATTGCCGGGAAAATACACAACAGTAAAGAGTTATAATATCTTATGACGATAAAAGTGCCTTAAAATATCCGAGGGACCTTTCCTGTAAATAATGTCATTTCACGCAAATTGTATGCAAATTAGAAACAGCATTCATTTCCAATTAGAGTTTATGCTAATTATGTCTACCAGGTCACAATAAATAACTTGAGATAATATGGAGATGTCTGCTGTTTTAAAGCAAAAGTTACATAGGGGATACACAAAATACCAGGCCGTTTTTCACCTGATATTTTGTATATGTGAAAAACGGCCTGATTTTGTGTAGGCCTATCCCCTCTGTAACTTATATGGCGGACAGGTGAACAAAGCGGTTAATTGAAAAGTCATATTAAACTAAATTAAATTAAAACAGAAATCACGTTAGATGGCAGGGTGTAACGGGTTAGCAAAGACAAGGAAAACATATTGTTCATTAACCTGCATGACTAACGTAGATAGGCCTATAAGGAGCATGTCAATATGGAACTTCGGAAAACACTGTCAACAAACGACGCATTAAACAATTCACACGTCGCCTTAATGTAACAGACAACACGTATTTATGTAGATAAATGAGACCCTTGCTACTATGGAAAACCCTGTCGAGTCTTCCACTATGTTTAGCTGTAGCTGTAGTTCCAATGAGACAACCTGTAGGGGGACCGAAGCTCCGCTCCGAGTGCACACGTGCTCCCGCGGCCAGGGGATACAAATCCTGGCGGGGATAAATAGGCCTACCTTGGCACGACACCTGTCGGAGGTGTGCTAACAGGGCTTGCAACAGGTGAATTAGTCGTGCTATTAAAGGAATATTTCACCGCTGGAAAGCTGAATATATCTTTAAATTGGGTCACTTATGTAGTAGACATGTGAAAAAAAATTGAAATTGGTGCCTTCTAGGCCGAGAAAAGCCAGAAAATGTGTTTTGGTCTTATATGGATGAAAAACACCAAATCCCAGAATGCACCTGCTTCGTTGCTTTGAGTCCACTCCCAAGCCACGCCTACCGCTTGACAGACCGACAGAGGCATTCAACTCAACTCAAGCGTGTTTTATTGTCATTTCAACCATATACCGCAAACAACGTTTCCGCGTGACTCAAGTGGTGTTACACATTTAACATATATAAAAACGACATTATATAAAACGACGCATACGAAACAGGCTACATTTAGAACTTTATGGGCTCCGTAAGTTCAGCTAACGCATACTAGCATTAGCGCGGTGGGCTGTAAACAACGAGCATAAACAACGGCCGTGGGTGTAATGTAGAATGGTCGGCATTTAACAGTCACAAACTCCACCAGCAGTTAGCAGTTAAATGGATACAAATCACCACATTTCTGGCGCCACTCGGTGTTAACACAGCCCACCTCTTTTACCTGGCGACAGAGCATCTCTAGCTCGGAGGGCTAGCAGGCCTGGTAGCTGGACAGTCCGGTACACTATTCAGGCAGGTTTCCACACAACAAAAACACGGCAGTCTCTGAACTCACGTTTGGAGTGTCGTTGAAGTTGGATGTAGTCCAGTTTGTGGTCTAAATGAGCGGACACTTGCAAGCAGGATCCGTAAAGTTCAGCTAACGCATACTAGCATTGGTGTAGCTAAACACAGAGTATAAACACAGCCGTGAATTAGCGGGGAATGTCGAATGGTCGGCATTTAACAGTCACAAGCTCCACCAGCAGTTAGCAGTAGCTAGTTGGATTTTATTTCTACACCAGTCCGTTTAACACAGCCCACCTCCAAGCGGGGGTGAGAGCAGCCTGGTGCGGATAGTCCCGGTTCCGGTACACTGTTGTTCAGGCATGTTTCCACAACAACAAAAACACAGCAGGAGTTTCGTTGAAGGAGGATGTAGTCCAGCTTGTTGTTTAATGAGAGCACACACTTGCAAGCAGGATGGCTGGGACAGGTGGACAGCTAGCGTTAGCTTTCCACCGCGCCGATGAGGATGTCCCCTAGCCGGCTCGCGGCATTGAGCGACACCGCTGGTCTCCGTGCAGGCGAAGCTCACGTAGTGTGCCGGTATTGCGTCTGTAATAACGTTTCCTCCATATTCTCCGATCTGTACCGATGTATACCCGGGTTCACACGTCCGGTAGTTTGAATGCAGATAATTGTTGTAAATGTTTTCTGCTGAAAACCGAAAGCCTGTTTAGCGAAGATTCAAGATGGCTGACGGTCGTTTTCATTCGGAATACCTCGCCAGACTCGGCAGTCCAACCCCCCCGTGGGCGTGTTGAAAACATACGGAAGTAGATCCTACTACTGGCTGTAGTCCTTTGCCTCTGGCCCAAAAATATTCCAATGACGCAAAAATCGTCATTTTACGTCATCGGAAGATTTTTTCCAGGCCCCAAATGCAGAAATCTCTCGTCTCAGGGGGACATGAGGGAGGGAGGCACGGTCATTCAGAAATACTATCGGGTTTCTACTGATACAAAGCTGAATGCTAAATCGGTGAAGTATCCCTTTAACGTCATCGCTACACAATTTCTTAGTAAAACCAAAATTAATTAAACTGCCTTGTTTTCTTTTTGTCATGGCTATATGATGCTTAGGCCTACTGCAGAATGTATTTCAAGGACTTTGCGCGATTAATGGCCTCCAACGTTTATTTTTCTGCGAATCTTGGAGTTAACATGTAGCCTACTAAACATGAGTTGAATTTGCACCGCAGCGCCGCCACGCCTTGATGCTCATAACAAGAATAGCATGTATAGTTATCTTTATTGAAGTGAATTAGGTTTAAATCGCCATCATGCATGATGAATGATATTTTTGCAGTTTTACACATAATAATCCACGATGATCACATTACACAAAACTGAAATTGCACGTAAAAATGATACATTGTCAATATTTTTAGAGACCCCCCAAAATTTCACAAATCACATTTTCAGGGGAGCCCATGTATTATTAAGGGGAGCCGAGCTCCCCCTAGCTCCCCCGTAGTTCGCACTGGCTTTAGGGAGGCCTTGGCATGGGGCAGGATATTTTCATGGCACATGGGGGGCAGCACGAGAACTTAAAGGGGTGATAGAATGCAAAACCGATTTTACCTTGTCATAGTTGAATAATGACAGTTTAGTGGGTAACTACATACATAGAACCTCTAAATTCCATTGACATCTCTTTCCTCTGCAAATCTCACAATTTGAAACTGCCTCTGAAAACGGGCAAATCTCAACAAGCCCCATGGTTGACGTCAACTATGGGGCTCCTCCTCATTTGGCTCTAGTCTCTCTCTTTGTCACGCCCCAACATTTGCATAGGCTACACAACTGACCTGAGATCAGTTAGTCTTCTGACTCTAGGTCGGGCAGATCTCAGAAATTGTATACGTTGTTCATCTGCTATTTTACCATTCAATTCACTTCTGTGTTTAGCCTGTTTAGCGAAGATTCAAGATGGCTGACAGTCGTTTTCATTCGGAATACCTCGGCCAGACTCGGCAGTCCAACCCCCTGTGGGCGTGTTGAAAACATACGGAAGTAGATCCTACTACTGGCTGTAGTCCTTTGCCGCCCAGGGCAGGATATTTTCATGGCACATGGGGGGCAGCACGAGAACTTAAAGGGGTGATAGAATGCAAAACCGATTTTACCTTGTCATAGTTGAATAATGACAGTTTAGTGGGTAACTACATACATAGAACCTCTAAATTCCATTGACACCTCTTTCCTCTGCAAATCTCACAATTTGAAACTGCCTCTGAAAACGGGCAAATCTCAACAAGCCCCATGGTTGACGTCAACTATGGGGCTCCTCCTCATTGGCTCTAGTCTCTCTTTTTGTCGCCCCAACATTTGCATAGGCTACAACTGTACCTGAGATCAGTTAGTCTTCTGACTCTAGGTCGGGCAGATCTCAGAAATTGTATACGTTGTTCATCTGCTATTTTACCATTCAATTCACTTCTGAGACTTTTTAATGCGAGAAATCAACAATGTAGAGGTCAAATATGGGCCATTTTACAAAAATGTATGTCTAATTGCAAATTTTGTCCGACTGTGTGTCGGAGTTCAGCGGCCGGTGCTGCCTGTGTTGCTGCCTCGCCGCCTGGTCTGCTTTCCTTCCCAGACCCTGGCCTGCTGTGAGCTCGATTGAGCTCCGTTAGGCTGGCAGCCCACAGCACTCCATACCCGCGCAAAGTCACCACTTTGTGGGCTAATGGACTACCAAACGCCGCTGCCCTGACAGAGCTCCAGGGCCTGCAGTTCCCCTCTTCCTAATGCCAGGTGTGTGTGAGTGAGAGTGCGGTCAGCGAGCTTGTTACGCCAGCAATCTCTTACCACAGATTCCAGTTAATCTTAAAATGTGTGTAATTATAATGTGTTGAGTTATTTAAACAAACGATGGGGGAAATAAACGCCGCTTGTCCGAGGAAGTGATTCGTTGCTGTTGTTGCTATTTTCGGGATTCTGATTGGCTTACGTGGGCTTGAGCTTCTCGTTACACTGCCACCTACAGGTTTGGCATGCTCTTGGCTGCATTGACGGCATATATACACGGGTACGTGTAAACGAACACTTTTCTGAAAACGATGTTATTTTTGAAAACGGAGAGGTTGGAATGTCCGTTTATGAAAATAGCCGGCCACGTGTAAACGTAGCATTAGAATCAGTGTATTGTGTGCACTATGGAGACAGTCAGTTGTGTTTTGTGTTTTATGTCTGTTATATGATTTGGTGTCCCTGCTAGACAGTGGTGGAAGAAGTACTCAGATCTTAAGTAAAATAAGCAATACTACAGTTTAAAAAAATACATTGTTACAAGTAAAAGTCCCTAAGTACCAAAAGTAGTCATTATGTAGAATGGCACATTTTGGAATAATATATATTAGCCTATATTACTGGATTCTAATTATTGATAGATAAATATACAAGCCACTTTAATGTTGCAGCTAAAGTTGGGGCTAATTGGAATTACTTTATATGCTGATGGGTAGCTTAACCTACAATAATTCATCATCATTTATTAGCTGATTTTTGTATTCATTTTTAACATCTGCAAAGTAACTAGTAACTAAGCTGTCAAATAAATTTAGTGGAGTAAAAAGTACAATATTTGCTTCCAAAATGTAGTAGAAGGATAAAATAGCATGTAGTGGAAATTCTCAAGTAGAGTAAAAGTCTGTCTGAATGTATTCACCTTCTGTCTGAAATGCTCCGTTTTAGCGCCTGTCTCTTTAAGCCCCCCTCCCAAAAAGCCCAGTCTGCTCTGATTGGCTTGCGAGAAACATGGCGCACCTTTGCAAAGGTAGTTCTCAAACTGCATAGATATATACTCAAACTGTAGGTGGAGATACTCAGATGGGGGCGGTATATTCTAATGAGCCTGCATGTGCCATAGGAAGGGGAACCACATCTGAATGAATCCCATGATTTCTGATTTATGGCAGCCAACTGAATGAAAATCCCAGAGTGAAATATTTTTGTTGTTGTGGAACTGACTTAAATGAAAATGTGTTCATTGTGTGTGATTAATCATTTTGTTTATTGCCAGGCTTCATTCTGAGTCCAACTGCTGTACGCCAAATGAGTCTCAATGTAAGGTCTGAGGGCCAGCAGGGGTCATTGAAAGGGTTCAAAAAGATCTTGAGAAAACACGTGGTGGCGATCACTTGAATGTAATGTAACAGTCGTTTTCTCTCTACTTGCTATTGTTTTGATGTTCACCACAGTTAGACAGATTGGCATTAATATCTTCTGAGTCAAATCTCCCCACAAAATGGTAGAAAAGTTTTTGATGTCCATGATTAATATGTGACCTTCTGTCTTATACCATGCATAACAAATATAATAAATAACAAATTAGCCACTGACTCAGTGTGTACGTAATCCTTCCCCATGCAGTAAACACTGACAAGTCAAAGAGTTTCATATCAGGCTTATGCAAGCAGATTTTAACTTCCTCTTTGGAAATTTACAACCTATACTACTGTCACTCCTTTTGAGCCCTTTGGACAGAACCAACCACAAGGACATACCTTCATAACATTCACATGACACATTTACAGAGCACAGACGTCTCTGTGTTTGTGCTTGTATCCATCTAGTTTACATGTTAGAAGAGAGTTACCCAAGACAGTAAAAAATGGGCTCCACTTGGCACCAGTTTCTTGTCCCAGAGTCCTCCTATGTATCGGCCTGCTAGATTGAGGACTGGACTATTTCATGTAAATGAAAAAAAACAAAAAAAACTGTATTGTTTGTTTTGAGTAACCCTGTTGTTATAGGGTCTGGGGAGGTTTTCTTCCTCCTAATCTTATGACTGACACACACACACACACACACACACCAGTCCAATCACTGTCAGCCTGTTATTAAATTAAGTAAATGTAATAGATAAGCTTGATATACATGGCCTCATAGCCTTAAGTGTAAGCAAAGTCACTTATAGATGTGGCATTAAATAATTCAATGCAGGGTACCTTTCCCTACTATTAAAATCATAAATAACTCAAATAAAATAACTATTGCTTTGCAATCCAATTTGCAAGCTCCTTCTCGTACACTGACGTGTAATAATTGATCTTGGTTTTATGGCTGCTACATGAGCATGTAATTACATGTTTCTGCTGAATGTTTCCCTAATGAGTAGAGTGGAACTCAATAGTGGAACTTCGCCTGCAAATCTTCCCTCGTCATACCTCTCAAATTTCAGAGCACAAATGGGCATCATATAATCAATTGCCAGATTTGTTCCAAACCGTGGGTGGATTACTAGAAAAGGTTTTAAGTGAGGTAGCGTAGCTGGCTCTCTAGCTTGGTGCTGTGTCATGCTTAGCTTGCCACAATGATCGAGTTACTGTGAGTAAGAGGAGGAAGTTGCACCATGTTGTAGCGTGTGGAGGTCTAAACAGAGACTTGACTTAACATGCCAGAGAGGGAGCAGAGAGATAAGAGATTACTGGAGTGACCCACCAAAATACTGCCAAAGTAATCAATCAAGTGTACAGAGTCAGTATTAGCACACAGCGGTAACCACTGAGTTTAGAATGGACCCGTCATTTGCATTACAGTGGAGGAAGTGAACCACACACTTCCTCATGCAAATGAGCTCAATAAGGAGCACTGTTTCTCTCACATTTACTCTTTAATTCTTCCGACGGTGGATTTTTACATTCCCACGCCCTGCTGCCATCCTTTATGTAAACATTTACAATGTTTTTTTATGATTTCCTTTTTCTCACAAGCTCATTCATAAATTGCGTTCACCAGTCTAACCAATTAACTTTCTTCTCACCGTCTACAAACTAATCAGTTGTATGTTGATCTTTAAATCTGCAATAATCGTGTGGGAGTTTTGTTTGTTTTGTGGTTTGTGGTTTTGGTTTTTTAGGGGACAGAAAAAGTCCAAAACAGCCTGGCAAACATAGAACCCTTATATTTATAAAGATTCTATTTCTGTTTTTACTTGTTGTTTTTTTTGACCACCTAATGGATTTAAGTCAAATATTCACTCTCCTTCTTGCTCTGGTTTGGTCTCCATCAACTCCTGAGAAACGTACTTGTCTTTTTAGCTGCTCGATGTATAACTTTCTTTACCAGCTAGTTGCAAACTTTGTTGTTTGGTGCAAGACAGGCTGGGATTTTTGTTGTTGAAAACAGGGTTGTTGAGATCTGTAACATAGTGGTGCATAAAGGTGCATAGAGTGTTGGTCGTCAAGTTTGTAATTGTGTGCAATCCCTTTCACATTACATGTAGTAAGTTTATCTTTATTTTTACACTGAAGATGGGTGCAACAGGTCTATCAGATTAGAGACGTTATCTTTATTTCATTTAAGGAACTCTCATTTTCACATTTATGCATCCTCACACCTTTCAGCCCTGAGGCTTCTATCGACATACAGCTCTGCAGTCATCTTTTGTTGGCATTGTTCAAATATTTTACCATGTTTACGGCACAGTATAAAACATCAAATGAGGGTGCTACATTTGTTTAGACACAACTGTGTAAATGTGCAAGATGAAAAATGACTATCAAACATAAACTTGAGAATTTAAAATTAAATTTGTCTTTTTTTTTTTTTGTCCACTGTCCTCAGTTACATTAACAAGGCATCACAAACAGCAGTGTTGAATGAAACAAGAACAGTTTACACTGATATGAAATTTTTTTTCATTTTGTCATCAAGTACCCTGTATAATGCAAACCGTAGTTGTTGTTTTTTGTTGTTTTTTTTTAATTAAATTTTCCTCAGAAAACAGTAACCAGTCAACAAAAACAAATAGCCAAGTTGCATCCAGATTCACAAAGAACCATTTACACACAAAGTAATAGAAAAATAATCATTTAGCTAGAGTCCTTCATCTCTTGATTCTGGCGCTGTGGAAGGGAAATAACATCAAAATATCACCTGCTCACAATGAAATGTTTTCTTAAACCAGGAAACTTGTAAAAAAGAATCCTGTGGCGTTTTAAAAGTGCAATCTGTCCTCTAAATTCTCATCTTTAGAAAAAATAACCATCCCATGTTCAGGTGCACATGACAAATGTCCATGATGTGATTTAGATTTAGTTGTGATGAAGCTGACAGCTGGTGTTTCGTCACACTCTGATGACCTCACACGTTGGTGACCTCGATGCTGGTGTAACCGTGGATCGGGCTTCCCTCGGCTCTGGGCGGAGTCTGGTCTCGACCCTCCCGAGGCAGGGAGCCATAGCTGCTGTGGCAACTCAAGTCTCGCCCATTGCGGGCTTTGGGGCTGAAGCCGGTTGGAGGCTGAAACAGAAACACACATTCATTTTTACTACAAATACTCTCAAACAAGGCCCTATTTACAAAACGGAAGAAAAATGATGAAGAAAGAAAGTCATAAAAATCATGTCCAGGCACTCCAAGGTTGCTTACAAAAAGTTATAAAAAGGCCTTTAATAAATAGGGTCGACGCGTGTCGGCTTGAGCCTTGAGGCCCTGTTTACTTGGTGCTACTGATGGCAAGATGTCTCATGGGGGAAATATTCTCTGCACCTTTTTCTATTTCATCAGCCTAGTTGTAGTTTGTGTCTATTTGGTATTCAGCCTGCTGCCATACGGATTGTCTTGTCTGCACCGATCTCATTAATGTTGTACACCTGCTGTGTCAAATCCCAATTATGTAACATTCTTCTAATGTCTTGTAATGTGTTAGCACTGAGCTCCATTTGCTCTGCACTACGAGGAAGTGACAGAGCCTGATTTTGATTCTTATATCAAAACATAGGCTGAAATTGAGAGAAACAACTGATGAAAGTTTCAAGAAGAGTATTCCACCCCCCCCCCCACCCCCACCTTGACAGCCCTCCTCCTCAGCGAGCCTTCGTCATCAGTGTGTCGGCTGGCAGAGCTGGGCGGTCGGCCCAGGGAGTTCTGGCGAAGGGGGGTTGGCGGGGTTCCCAGGTCGAGACGCTCGTATTCCTGCTTTGCATCCGTTCTGCAAGGGAACATGGGAAAACGAGCAGATTGTTGGGGACAGCCAAACACTAGACACTAGACTACACCTTTGTGCAACATTGACAGACATATACAACATCTATCATCAGAGATTGTCCCTTTCAGGTTAGGGAATCTCTTATCTCATTTAGTCACACATAAACAGAGGCTACAGTAAGTGGATCCATAGTGGGCTCTGTCTCACCTGGCCGGGCCAATCAGGTTTTTCATCTCCTCAACAAGGTGTCGGCGAACCATGTGCTTGTTGCTAGGAATCCCCAGTGCTGTTGCCATGGCGTCAGTGTTAAAAGTGGGGTCAAGAACCATGACAGCGCCATGAACTCCACTGCTTAGAAGACTTTCAGCAAACTCCTGGACATGTGGGTAGAAAGACGGCCTAGGAGTGACTAATTTTCATTCATAAGATATAAATAAGTCAATCTAAAATTCTCTCATGTAATACTGTGCCAATTACTGGCTAAAGGAAAAGGCACTGATATTAACAGCCTCTCATTAATGATGTTAAATTTGCTCCGAGAAAAAGAACACATTGATTAATTTGTTGATCAATATAAAGTCACACTCCCTGAGGATATTACCAGGATGTCAGTCCAGACAGCCTTATCTCTCAACACCCTGAATGTGGTCATGCCTCATAATGGAAACATGTTGTCTTATGCCAGGACAGTAGACAATGTTGACTGGGGATGTATTCATATTGCAGCATCGCCATAGAGGCAGAAATCTGAAAAGGCTTTGTAATTAACTAGCAGCTTACAAATACAATAACAAAGGCCTTCTATCACTCTGTGGAGATAGGGAGCGCTGAGTAAACACAAGAGCCTCGATCATCTACAATACCACCTGATAGTGTTCTTATAATGACAATACATTAATATCTCTTGATTATTTAATCCAAAATATTGGTTTTGTTGCAACGACTGTAGCTTCAGTTTTTGTTTTAAGATGTGAGTTTAAAAAGGATAACATATAGTTTACACAGAAGTAAGACCTGTGAACTGAATGTTTTACATTTCTTAAAGTTGCATTCACTTTCTCTCTGTCCCCACCTTCAGGTCAATATCTTTGATCCATTTCATGACCCGATGAGAGGTCCACACCAACGGATCCACGTTCTGGTGCTCACACTGTATCCGGCGAGCCTGCAGTGCCTGGAAAGCATTTTAACAAACACCTTTTACTCAACTGTTCTGTTATACACAAGTGTATCCACTGCCGTCCTCTGCCTGTGAACACGGTGCAGAATCTCACTTACCTCCTTGTCGAAATTGAGTAAGTGCAGCAGTTCGATGCCCAGCAGCAAGCTGACCTGGTGGAACTTCTTGGTGATGTTTAGGTGACGTTCGAGGTCACGACGTGTCAGGGAGTTCAGCAGGCGCCCGTCTACCAAGTTGTTGTGAAAGGCCTGCGAGTACTGAGGCAAGCCCACGTCGCTTAACCAGGCCTTGGCCACCCAGTGGTGGTCCATATCTGCAGCCTTGGACAGCCTGCACACAGACAAGTTGTTAAAGGCTCTTATCACCTAAATCACGAAAAAAAAAAAGAAGACATTTTCTTACTTACTCTTTGTGTTATCTAGCCATGAAAACATACCAGTATTACATCTTGGTTAGTTCAGCACTTTGATCCAGCCTTTTCCAAACTACTGAATGGCTTGCCATGGAATTTTGTACATACATTCACGGTTCCCAGAAGATTACTCCTACTGACTTATGGATCCCCTGACCTTTGCTCAAACATCAAAATGACATTAAATCTGCAATAATCATGTGGGAGTTTTGTTTGTTTTGTGGTTTTGGTCACTAGGGGAGAGAAAAAGTCCAAAACAGCCTGACAAACATAGAACCCTTATATTTATAAAGATTCTATGTCCATTTTCACTTGTTGTTTTTTTTTTACCACCTAATGGATTTAAGTCAAATATTCACTC
This sequence comes from Perca fluviatilis, assembly GCF_010015445.1. Lineage (NCBI taxonomy): Eukaryota > Metazoa > Chordata > Actinopteri > Perciformes > Percidae > Perca > Perca fluviatilis. The sequence continues at coordinate 25,411,137 of NC_053116.1, read as the reverse complement.
TCCTTCTTGCTCTGGTTTGGTCTCCATCAACTCCTGAGAAACGTACTTGTCTTTTTAGCTGCTCGATGTATAACTTTCTTTACCAGCTAGTTGCAAACTTTGTTGTTTGGTGCAAAACAGGCTGGGATTTTTGTTGTTGAAAACAGGGTTGTTGAGATCTGTAACATTAAATAGTGTAAAAAAGGTGCATAGAGCTGCAATGTTGGTCGATGATTCTTTGTAAGTTTGCAACTGTGCGCAATCCCTTTCACATTACATGTAGTAAGTTTATCTTTATTTTTACACTGAAGATGGGCGCGACAGGTCTATCAGATTTGAGACGTTATCTTTATTTCATTTAAGGAACTCTCATTTTCACATTTATGCATCCTCACACCTTTCAGCCCTGAGGCTTCTATCGACATACAGCTCTGCAGTCATCTTTTGTTGGCATTGTTCAAATATTTTTGCATGTTTACTGCACAGTATAAAATATCAAATGAGGGTGCTACATTTGTTTAGACACAACTGTGTAAATGTGCAAGATGAAAAATGACTATAAACTGTGACAATGACATTTAAATTTAGGGTGAAATGTCTCAAATTTGGCTCAGATGTTCACGTTACTTTTAGGATGAATTATAATAACTTTAGTGGTAAGTTTTCAATTAATCAATAAATCAATTTGAACTCGTACAAGGTACAACTCCAGTGAAGTGTTATTTCACCAACACTATCATCAGATGAAAATCTTAACAGACAGAAAAATTTGTCCGTTGCATTTTTGTCTTTTTTTTTTATCTAAAAAATGCATAATTTTATTTGTTAGTCCTTTATGACAGTAAAATTAATATCTAGTTAGTTTTGGACTGTTGATCAGACAAAACAAACTGAAGATTTCAACCTGGGTTTATGGAAATTATGATGTGAATTTAGACTATCCAGACTCCAGAGTATCAGGGACCCTGATTTTGGAAAGGCACAATGCTTTAGATTTTTTCAAATGTCATTTTTTTTTCAATGCTTTGAGGCTGCAGAACTCAAAACCCAAACTACAGTAGCTGCATGGTGTACACATATATGGTAAGTGAGAATATATATATATATATATATATATATATATATATATAAAACAATGAAACATTCAAAACAGTGAAACCGTTGTATTTATTGTATCTCTCTATTTAAAGTCAATATTATGACTGAAAAAAGATGATCCCACAATGCATGTTGTTACTATAAATCACCATCAGATGGCCTTCTTACATTACCACAAAATGTAGGTGACAAGTTTTTACAAGAATACTCTGTTTCCCTTCCTCACCCTCTACCGTTCTCAGCATCTCTGTAATCCTCAATGGCCAGGCGGAGTTTCCGGCGATGCATTAAACTGCTGACACCTAAACCCAGCTCCAGGTCTTCATCTGTTAGCCCAAGTAAAACCTGCAAAATGTGATACAGTTTACGGCAACCAAAGCCACAAAGTGCCCTATAAACAAATGAAGGAGGATTGAGTTGGTAATTTACACATTTCTGCACAATAATTGATGTAAAATGCAAAGTGAGTCCACCTGCATCATGTCAGTGGTTTAATCCTACCTTTCCACTCTTGACATTTTCTGAGCAAGTGCGGATGTACATGGGCATCGCCATGACAACCTCCAGCCAGGCCTGCACAGTGCCTGCTCTCCACTGGGACATGGGCGTCATCCTAGCCAGCTCTACTTGCTGGAGGCGGTCCAGCTGGTCCTCGGATCCGTCTGACAGGCTGAGGCTGTGGCGGGTGGGGCTGGAGAGGCTGTCTGAGTCTGGGTGGGTGGGTGGATGAGGGGAGGCGGGGGAGGGGAGGGGAAGGAGACATGTGGGTGATGTAGTTGAGGGTGTGAGTGAAGGCAGAGGTGGTAGTGGGTATAGTGAGCAATGAAAAAACAAAACGTTAATTCCAACATACTGCAACAAATTAAAATCACTAACATAAAACCAGCTGAGCGGCAGAAGGGAACTAGACGGTGAGTGATTTCTTCAAAACAATCACGCTTTTAACAACATCCTAAGGTTTTGGCTGTGTGACAACAAGCCAAGCGTTTGCCAGCGATGCTGCAAACAAAGTTGCAGCTTTAATATACATGCTGCTCATCACTTAAGAAGTCCATTAAACAGCCAGCTGTTCGTTGAATTAACATGACTCATCTGTTTAAATTAGCCTGCAGCAGCAGCTCGCTGAAAACAAAATGCCTGCAATTTGGAAAATGATGTTACATTTTGATGCAATATGAAATCTGCCTCACATTAGTATAATTTACTATGGGGTAAATTGTGCCTTGAAATTGTAATTTGTCCTTTAAATGCTCCTTAAGTTATTCCTTATAGTCTTGTACTGCTTACCTGTTATGTAACTATGTTGCGGCCAAATGTTTCCTGTTTACCCTTTTCTCAAGATTTCAATATATTGGCCAACAACGGAGTTCACTTTGTTTCACTGAAAACCAATATTCTGTCTTTACCAGCAGGTGGCAACCTAGTGCCAGGTTTGTGGTCAGCAGTTGATATAGCATCATGTGATGCTTTCAATATTGGACATATTATCATTGTTCTGATTACTCACGACATGCATGTGTGGAGTATGCTCATCTGCTTGAGGTGTTGTTTGGAGAGAAAGCCCAAAGTACAAATAGCCTTGCCTGTGCAGCAACACTAACAAAAATAACTGCTATTTCAATTGAAAAATAAAAATTCTGAGATTGAATGATGCTCCCTATGTGAGTCATCCAGTTTGAAATGTTGCCTGGCGCCCTCAACCCTAAAACAGACCACAAAAATAACTCAACGGGTTCTTTGTCTCTTTATGTCTCCTTGTTTTCACCAAAGACAGCAAATAGAAACCCTATTTTATGGCATGTTTTACTGCACCACTGTGCGTTTAGTCGAAATGAGATTCACCATTGAATGATTGCAGGGTCCAAATAAACAGTTTTTTATCACACTTTAGTAATTCATCTAAAGCCGGATGCTTTTAATGCAACCTCCTTAGAGCACTACGTAAACTGAAGGTGCACTTGTAAGTGTCCCTTTGAGAGCAATTCCTATTAAGCTGGATAAATCTGCTCTTTGGACAGCAGTGCACTCTTGTCCAGATACAAGGTCTGTTTTTTTTTTTTTTTACTCCAGAGAGTCCTTACAAAAGGATGTCGCATAAAGAACTGCAGAATTGGCTGTCTGACATCCAGTTGAAGATCAAACTGTTGGAGACTGGACTCTGTGTGACCTGAGAGTCGGGTCCTCCTGTGGGGTTAAAAATCCCACTGAAAGCGGAGAGGGTCAGAAGAACATCGTACAGCGCTGCGGTCATACAACTGTGAAGAGGTTTGATCCCTTATCTGAGTGTCAGGCGTTGTTTTGTAAACACTGTGATGGATCGTTAGTCCTTTAGTGTGGAGAAACATACAGTGTGTACACTTGACATACTGTAAGACACAAGAGACTGTTCTGTTTAAGCAATCAATCCTTAAACACATCCTTCAATAGCTGGTGTAATGGATGTTATCGCTACAACACTGCAGCGTTTCTGATGCGATGTCACACTCAAGATGAGAAATGGAGGAGCATGTAGTGTTCTGTCATGGACATTTAAGATAAATGAATACACCCAAGATAGCTAGCCAGTGATGAATCTGGTGCATTATTCCTAGTAGCTATCTATTTAGAAGGTAAAGTTCCTTAAAGGAACACATCCATATGTTGGGAAACGTGCTTATTCGCTTTCTTTCGGCTGTAACTTGAAAATGTGTTAAAGGACTTTAAAGCTATCGTGTGTAGTTTCGGTCGCCCCCATGAGAAATTCTAAGTAATGACAACAACACTGTCAGCGCGTCCACATGATACAGCCTTCCGTGATCGCGTATGCGCCCCCACCCCTCCTCCGCGCAGTTGCTAGTAACCAAGAAGGACACGGAGGATTAAAAAACATGATGGACTTTTCAGAAGAGGCAATTATCTTCACCCGAGCTTCTGCGTGGTAAAGTCACCGGACGACACAATCTTCTGAACATAGCCATACTCAGAAATACAGAGAGAGTTGTGTGGGGCTGATAGTCTTAATTAACGTTATTTATATAATTTATTAATATCAAAAAGTTATGCACTAAAGCTTTAAAAGAATAGTTTAATAATTTCCTTGCCGCAAGTTAGATGAGAAGATTGATACCACTCTCATGTCGGTGCGCTAAAAAAAGGAAGTTACAGCCAGTTTCCAGCTTATGCTAAGCTAAGCTAACCGACTGCTGGCTGTAGCTTCACATTTAGCTTTCAGATATGAATGTGGTATTAACTCTCCACAAGAAAGAAAATGTGTATTCCCAAAATGTAAAATTCATAGGAATCTGTAACGTCTATCTGAAGTCTGTGTTGAGCTAATATAAATGTGTCATAAGAGACTTCAGTTCAAAGGGATGCTGTTGGAGTATTATCAATAAACAAGGAAAAAAAAAAAAAAAACACTTGCTGTTGCCCCCAAAGGTTACATTATCATATGGTGGCACTCAATTGTTTTCGGATGATTTGCATCAGAATTAGATTGAACTTGAAGAAGTGCTTAATTCTAAGGTCCTTTTGTGATGTTGTTTGAAGAGTTAGGAGGCATCTGCAAACACAGTTTGCAACCCAGCGCAGCTCATTTTTAAAGCAATTGGAACTTGTGTACCTTGGTCTTACTGAGTCTGATTGATTACTTCTTGGGTCACTTCACTGTGTTGGGAGTCCGGTGGAGGTCAGGCAAGAGGGGTCAGTGTTAGAGGGTCAGGGGTCAAACCAAAGCAGAACATTATTGACACCATGTGCTGACACATTCTGTTCCAACAATCTGACATGGCTTCCTTTCCGCCCCCCCCCCCCACCTCCTCTCCTCTGTTTTCTGATTATTGATTTCACTATCAAAAAGGGCAGAAATGCTTTTCAGGGTGAATAAGGAGTTTAAATTGGGAGAGAGAGAGAGAGAGAGAGAGAGAGGAAATGAGGCCATTTGGAAGCTTTTGGGATGCAGTCCTCTCACAGATGGACTTGCAGGGATGAGGGAGGCTCACTCACGCATATGTTAAAAATGGCAGCACCCGCCCCAGCATAAAGGGGTGAATCAGGGTTAGAGCAATACCACGACAAATGAACAGGTAAACACACAAACAATAACACAGGGAAAGAGAGTACAGCCACATAGAAGTTCAACGTTATTTATTTTATTTTAAAATAATCTTATTCTTCTCATTTAGTTCTGTTGAGCGTAATTTTGTTGCCATGCCTTTAAAAGTTCGCTACTATCCACTTCTAAACAACTCAGGACCTCACAATAGAAGTCCTCCACTGAGGCCTACATCTTTGACTTTAAATAAAAACTCTTTAATAATAATAATAATAATAATCATAATAATAATTAGAGTTCTGTAATGTTATCTCATTTACAAAAAAGTAAAATACTTGTGGAAAATAAAGGACAAAGAGACCGTGGCTCAAAACATATAATTATACAATGTTATTCATTTGATATGTTTTTTCCCCATAAGCAGAAGTTGGTTAGATGAAGAAATAAAAATAGCCTAGGTTCTCATACATTTCATTAAATGCTTAATGAAATAAACTGGTTGAGTTGTTGTTCCTATACATACAATTTAATACATGATGACTTATCTATGAATTACCTTAGTGATTCACCTCTAAATCCAACATCTGCGAGCCCAAATGTAGTTTGAGCTAATCCCCTGGCTGCTTACATGGACGCTCTTTTGACAAGCACTGTGGTTAAATACAGCTCCAATGTAATCTGTGACTCTATAGTGTTTCAGATGAGACTAACAAATACCCAGTGTTAGTTGAATATCAGGGAGAGAAAAGATTTCCTGGGGGTGGCAGTGCAGACTCCGGCTCAAGCCATTGAAAGGATGAAAATAATCCAACATCTGTAGCCATTCTTTTGCCTAAAGAAACACTATTAACCTTTGGCATCAAATTAATTGCTTTTTTTTTCAGCAATGGCCTGAACTGTGAAACAGAATTTGGGGGTCATGAGAGAAGGTATGCATTTGCTTCAGTTTGGTTAACCTGCTTAAATCTGATTTTTAACCTCCTGGGTTGGCACGTGTTATTGTTATACCAGTTCATTTAATGTAGGCTCTGCGCTCAGGGCTCTAAATTGAGATTCCGATTTTCTGGTGAAATGACCTAATTCCTGAGGTTTGGAAAAGAACTTGACCATCAGTCTAATATCCACAATGTTAGTATAACTGATGTCTATGCTCTCACTTATGCTATGACAATAGCTTTTTTAGAATATTTTTTTCCCAGAATATTTCTACTCCCAGCAGCCTTTTTAAGTATTATTAAAATGATAGCTACAAGGTACTGTAAGATCCTACAGAAAGAAAATTGTTCAAGGCCTCATGAATAAGTGGAATAATTATTGAATCATTCAAAGTGTAGTGCTGGGTTTTCTTTGAGACTGTTGACTTGGCTGACCTTTAATATTTCAAAATGTAATTTGCAGCAGATTAAAACGCTCTATGTTTAGTTTTGGGATGTTAAGCTTTTGAACATTTATAAGAATGCTTTTATTTTCTAAATCTACGAAATCACGAATCAACATAATGAAATCAGTAACTGACCTCTCTTTTTTTGTCGTTGAAGCATCTCCTTGACAACATTCCCAGAGAAAAACATTTCTGTTTCATAGGGTTTGGTTCAACATGCATTTGGGGACTGGGACTAAGTGCATGCATGTCACACATGTACCTCAGGCATGTACCTTCTATCTTAACAGATAGAAAACACGTTTCTTAAATTTCCTGTTTGGCTTCATGTTGCCGTGGAACAAACTGTTCTGCATAGAAAGTTTATTCCTCGCTTAGCAGCGTCTTTGAAGTCTCATTTGAGCGAGCATCAAGGTGTGCACAGTTTTCTTGGCGGTTGAGGGATGTGTTGTTCAACCGAATTAGAGGCGGATTTGTGGAGTCTGCATGTTGCCGACAGGAAACGGTTCTCATCGTGGCAGTGTGGAAGGAGGGGGATGGACCAAGCAGGACAATAAACAGGGAGGAGTTCAAGTTAAAAGGTAGTGAGAGGAGGGGAGTACATGTCAAAAATAACAAAAAGGCATTCAGGACAAGGAGACATTTACACGCACAAAGTGCACATCAACTGTTGTTATTTACAAGTACAGCAGTCCTTCAAGTTTCCAGTTGAGTGAAAACAAAAAGTCAAAATGTAATGCACAATTCAAAAATCCAATAACACAGCCGTTTTGGAGGGCAGATACAATAAAACATATCCACAAGGTCGCTGTGTCACAGTGTCCACTATATTTACAGGACTGTACATACATACATACATACATACATACATACATACAGGTGCAATTTGCTCGTTAAGGTTCACACAAGCAAGACGCGCCTCCCGCTTCTGACATGGCCTCTGGCCATGGACGACACACGCATGCACACACTCTCACACACATACACACACACACACACACACACACATAAGTATGCACGAGTGTGAGACTGCGCAGGCACACACATTATTATATATGTACACACTGACATCAAACACACACACACTCTCTCACACACAACACAATGTTGTCTTCTGATAATTGCCACAAAAGGCTCCCCAGGTGGTTTTCTGGGAAATGTGTGCTTTACCAGTCTGCATCTTCCTCTATGTAATAATCAGGCGTTGAAGTACCATCAAACAAACCAGGGTCGAGGGACTTGCGCTGCTTTCCCCGGGCGAAGACCCGCGACAGAGAGCCCAGCCCCATCTTCTCTTTCTTCTTCTTACGCTTCGCCTCCTCCAGATCTTCTAGGGACTGAAGGAAGAAAGGGAAAGAGGGAGCAGAGGGAAGAAGAAGATGAAGAGATGGGCAGAAGTTACAGAGAGATACAAGAGCGGAGAAGTCAGTCAAGTCATGCAGAGTGGGCGATAAAGATCAGGAAAGATAAAGATCACAACACAAAAGGGGAGGTGTCACTTGACATGCTGCCAGGCATGCACTTATTCAACAACCACAACTGGTTTGCACATAAATTCAAGTCACAGCTGCAGAGTGAGTACACGACAGACTGCGTGGGGGCAAACATGAATTCAGCCAGAACGATTGCGGAAAGAAACGACAGCGGCCAGGGAGCAGGACAATTGGCAGTTACTACAAAGGAGGTGATTACTTGGGAGGGTGCTGGGGTGGGCAGCTCTTACATTGCAGAGGGAGTGAGTCCGATGGCGTGGTGAGTTGATGTCACTGGGTGTGGATGACCGGTCTCCCTCCACCGCCGAGGCGTCGGAGATGACGGAAGGCTGACGCAAGTGGCATGGGCTCACCCGCACGGCAGCCACTAAACGGGACGAGAGGAAAAACAGATACGATTGTTTTTCTTATGGGGTGTGTTTGGGCACCACAAGTAGTGAACAGGGAAAATCGTTTTTTCTCTTTCTACAACATCCTTAATTGAAAATATATTTTAAAAAAAAGCCCCTGACCAAAAGCCTGAAATGATTTGCAATTATCTGCAGTTGCTTAGCAACAGTGAAAACAGCTTCAAAGAGGTTTAGCGTGTGAGTGTATCAGTGAGACTGATACATACAGTACAACAAATTGCATAGCAATTTGGGGGTCCGTGACTGTTCACACGTTTTCCCTGTTTTTGTGTCATTGTGTGCTTCTTCCTCCAGATGTCCCCAATTAGTGCGCAACCTGTTTGAACCAGTGGCTCCCCTTTAAAACAAGCTCTAGGAAGATTGACATGGACTCTTACTCTGGTATAAGCAAGCTCATCTTAGGCTGAGAGGGGCTAGTAGTGCAGGTTTTGCACTTAGGTTTAGAAACGTATAGTCTTATGTTTTTTGGAAGTTTTGGATGAAGCTTAAGATTAAACCATTTACTAAGGATGCTACTTGTAATTACCTATATAACTATAACCTATCACTATAACCTATAACTATATAGCTCTATGTTGCTCACTTAATTTTCCACATACTGAATCCTGTGTCCCCATTTCATATAAGGGAATGCCACGATTGGCTAGCTGTACTGCTGCAATGCAACACAGGAAAAGAAAGGACACATCTCTTTTTTTACCAGCGACAAGGAGTAACATAAGTCAAAATGGCTGAGTTTTGCAAGGGAAAGCTGCCTGTTTACTGTATTGTTGATTTCAAATGGGAGTCAATGACTATTCATGCTTTGGCTTTTGGAGCTCAGCTGCAAATGTCGGCCTGTAGGATGAGCCATGGTTCACTTAAGTAGTGACAGACAATGTTATCTCTCCTCCTTCACCTGTGGTGTATGTCCACACAAGTCAGTTAAATGGTGAATCTACAGCAGAAAAATGTTGAGAGGGGCCCGGAAATAATAGAAATAAGGGCCAAAAAAGTCAGGTGAAAAAACCTGCAAAACATAAACAAAACAAAAAAAGTTTCCCTTAGAACCTGGGTCAATTTACTGCAACATCTCAGACATTTAACCCGACAAAAACAGTACTAAACACCCAACTGATCCTTAGCTGCCACCATTTTCAAATACAGCGGAAACATTTGTGTGGGGCAAAGACAAATGGAAGCTGTAAAGCAAAAGATATGTTCACTGTAACTGCTACATAAAGTGCATGAAATGTAACGACTGGAGCGACATCAGTGGCCAACAATGTGATCGTACTGAGCAAATGGCAGGAGTGAGTGCGTGTGAAGCAGGTTCGCATGATCATGCAGAGGCTAAATGACGGTAAAACCACCTTGTGTGTTACGGTAGGGGTGCTTCTGTCCTTCCTACCTTGTCTGTCAGTGGGATGCCCCGTGTGGACATAGAGGGTCTGCTGACTCTGTCTGATGGCAGCAGTCAGGGGAAGGTCAGCATGCATCACCCACTCCTGGTTGTTGCCGTTGACAACCGTTTCCGTGGGCATGGCCAGGGAGTGACGCTTGGGCACGTCCTTGGTCAGGGTGGCTAGTGACTGTTTGGCCTTAAGAAGGTAGACAGACAGATACAATAAGTCGGAAAGCAAAATCACATCAAACAGCGATTCCGGACAGAAAATGTTTCTGTTTTTTTTTTTTAATAAGTTATCGTTGTTTTTATTTATGTGTCATATGTGTGCGCACATGTACATGTACCCAGAATCCTACTACTAAGTCTCTAAGTGCATGCGGACAAGCGAGTTCTCCCCTGGGCTCCTCATGTGGTTGTTGCCTCATGAAAAATGCAGCTGTATTTATGTTCCTCTTTTGTTGTGTGAAATCTGTTTTTACCACTCCAGAGAGCACAGAGGAGGGGGAAAACAGAAGGAGAAGAATATCTGGAGGAGGTGTTTGCTGTTTGCTTCCTTTCAGGGGAGGACGTTAGGGGTTGGTGGGGCGTAAAAACTTTTCTAGACGTTTAATGAATACATTTGCTTGGTAGAGCCTCGTCACGAAGCACAATTCACCTTCTTGTAGCGGGAACCACAATGAGCTCCTGGAGCCTTGGGCGATGTCTTTGTGCAAGTGTATTTTGAGTTCTGCGGGGTTTTTTGTGTGTATGTCTTTTGATTAGCATTGAAATATCTGTGTTTCACAAATGCTTGAAATCTTGTTAATGTGTGACTCTTATCATCATGCCAAGCGACAGCAGACTGCAACTCAACGCTGGCCCAATCAGCTCTGTTGCAATCATCTCTACCTACCAGCCGTAAAATGATTATCAATCATAGTGGCTGACATGCAAAACAGAATACAATCACAAACCTCTGGAGTAAACATTAGTTGCCAGAATATCCCCCCTCACCCAAAGCATTTCTTCGCTCAATTAAAAACACATTCAGATCAATCACAGCGGGAATTGATGGGATCACTGGGATCAGTCAGGGTCGGCTGTGGGTTAGTCAAAAACATGCAGCTGAGGTGGGGGGCTTTCCTAAATGACAATTATGTCACAAGTAGGAGTGATTTCCAGGGAGCGGGAGGTTCAAGAAAGAGCAATTATTAAAGTGCTCATATTATGCTCATTTTCAGGTTCATAATTGTAGTCAGAGGTTGTACCAGAATAGGTGTACATGGTTTCATTTTCATAAAAACACCATATATTTGTCGTACTGCACATTGTTGCAGCTCCTCTTTTTACCCTGTGTGTTAAGCTCTCCGTTTTAGCTACTGAGTGAGGCATCTCACTTCTATTCCATCTTTGTTGGGAGTTGCACATGCGCAGTCCCTAGTATCTTCGGGCCTCCGCTCTAACTAGCTTGGTATGAGGGCATGCCACACTAGCAGCTAGGCGAGCATTATAACGTGTGTTACAAAGTGACATAAAATGACACGCGTGTGTCACGGAAATGAAGGCTGGACTACAATAGAGCTGTTTCGAGCAGTTCGTGAACGGTGTTTTCTGTGGGAGATGGTAACTCCCTTTGGGGTGGACATTGGGCTTTTTCACTTTGTAAACCTATAACATGCACAAAAAAGATATGTAACACAATAAAGGAAAGGGAAAAAGCCAAAAAGCATAATATGAGCACTTTAAAGCTGGGGGCCCATCTTACCGCCATGACCCTAGGCGAGTAGTCCCTGTCCGCAACCCGCTCAAACATCCGGTACTCCATTCTCTGATTGACACAGTTACTCATCTGGGGGGTTGGAGACATGGCGGATGGCTATACTGTACATTCAAAGGCTTTCTGTGTTTGAATATATGCAGTACACCCAAAATAGTGCATAGTGACAGACAGGCATATACTGTAACTTGTGCTTTCTTATTATCTGTATCTGTATGTACTGCTATTAATATACACATGATGAATATGTGTCTGAGCCTTGATAACTCTACTTTGTTTGAGTTCTCTATGCATTACATATCCTTTCTTTCCCTTGTTCTGGCTCTTTTGTTGGTGACTGTATTCCACTTACTACAGTAAACATGGAAAAAATCAGAGTGTACAATGGCAAAGAAATAAATAAAATAATTTTTTGTTTAAACATTACATAGTTTGTTTCTCCACCTGCCTGTCTGTCTGTTTGTTAGTCTAGTTACACCCCGCCTTTTTTAAAGTTTCTGTCTCACCATGGCCAGTTCAGCCTCCAGCTCCTTTATGCGGTTCTCCTTGAGGTCGAGCTGGGAGCGCAGCATCCCTGTGTGCTCCGTGGCTTCCTTGGTTTGCCGCCGCAGGTCCCACTTCTCTCTCTCCAGCAGGTCCTTCTCTTTGGCCAGTGCCTTCACCGCATCCTCGCTCTCCTAGTAGACACAGAGATCCTGATGGATTGGTTCACATTTCATTTAGCATAGCATACCTTTGCAATTGAATGAGTCAAACCTGCTATATAATGGCACTGAAGCACATTCAGGTAAAATAGAAGGGTCTACATTACTAATTTCATCACTTCCTGTGTTGTGTTGTCAGTGAATTTTAAATAATTTTTTTGTTTGAGTTGACATTAAGGCTGAAACAGTCCCTTTGCTTGACAGCCTTCCTAAACCTGCTGTATATGTAACGTCACAGATACTTCAATCGGTCAGGTCAGCTTGGGAAAACCTGCTACTGATACCATGTAGCCCAGTACTACCTGTCTCATTGTCGAGCACTCCGGCGACTAATCTGGAGCCCTCATGTCCCTGTATAGGGAATGAGGAGGGTGGGTGTTCACCCTGGCAAGATTAAAAACAAAACTTGCCTCCAAGATTGGATGAACTCTTTGAGTCAACGGCCATACATCAACAATGGAGTTGGGATCCCATTGAGGCAATTGTACCAAGCATAGCTTATACTTTTTGGCATTCTCTGCATCTGGATCTTCTTGCAGATGTACTGGCTGTGCCTTTCCTCTGATCCCGAGAACTTCAGACAAGAGAAGCCCTTGATAAGTGAGAGGACCAGCCAAGGCAGCTTTAATAAAGTCCTGGCAGCAATTTTCACATCCATGCATTTACGCGTCAATCAACCAACCAACCAACGCAGAGGAAACCTGCGTCTGTAACTCATCCTTGCAGGAAACAATACCCAAGATGACATAGTTACCGGTTATAAGCCAGAGTATAGATAAGGACACCCAGGCACCAGGGATCTCATTCTAGAGTAGGAGGGATTACTTAATCTCATGGTAACTATCGCCTACTAAAAGCCAGGCAGCCCCTGGCCAGTAAGGTGCTCCAACTCACCAACAAACTGTCAGATGGGGTGGTCTGACATGTTTTGACATAGTCACCTCAGAAGATCAAACTACTTTTCTCTACATGGAACATTAGGACAATGATGACCAGCATGTCAACAGACCATGATTTGGACCCTGAGAGAGATGGTGCCAGGAAGACCGCTGTCATTGCCACTGAATTATCCTGGCGCAAAGTTTACATAGCTGCTCTCCAGGAAAGAAGACTCACTGGTGCTGGAAGTATCAAGGAGCAGAACTATATCTTCTTCAGGTTTGGCAAGTCTGTTGATGAACCCCGTCTATACGGCACTGGATTTGCTGTGAGCAACAGCCTCATCAACAGCATACAGACACCTACCGCTGTCAGTGATAGAATATCCACTCTTAAACTCAACACGCGTAAAGGAACGATTAAAGTCATCTCTGCTTATGCACCAACATTCGTTGCTCTATCTGCTGACAAGGACCTCTTCTACCACCAACTTGAAGATGCAATGAAGACCTCCACCAACTCTGAGCGTTTGGTCCTCCTGGGAGACATGAATGCTCGTGTTGGTGACGATTACCAAAGTTGGCCTGTTTGTATTAGGAGGTTCGGTGTGAATGAGAATGGCCAACGACTGTTAGAGCTCTGCTGCAGAAACAACCTGTGTATCGCCAACATGTTATTTCCCTTAGGAATAGACACAGGAAAATGGCTTGGTGTCACCCTCGTTCTAAGTCATGGCATCGACTTGACTTCGTCATCGTATCTCAGAAGCAAAAGAAGGAAGTACTGAACAATCAAGCCTACCATAGTGCAGATTGCAACATGGATCACAGTAAGGTAGTGTCAGCAATGCTGCTTGAACCTAGACCATATCACCACCAAGTCAGACAGTCAAAGAAAATCCATGTCAGCAAAACAATGCTACCTGATCAAAATAAGAAATTCTGCCAGAAACTAATTCAATTCAATTTTATTTATAGTATCAAATCATGACAAAAGTTATCTCGAGACACTTTACAGATAGAGTAGGTCTAGACCACACTCTATAATTTCCAAAACCCCAACAATTACAGTAATTCCATCAAGAGCAAGCATTAGCAGTGGCTGTCGCGACAGTGGCAAGGAAAAACTCCCTTTTAGGAAGAAACCTCGGCAGACCCAGACTCTTGGTAGGCGGTGTCTGACGGGCCGGTTGGGGGTGTGATGAACAGTGCCAATAATAGTCACATTAAAGGTCACAGTGACTTCGAAGGTTATCGTGGAAGTTCATGTCATAGCAGGGCACATCGTGTCATACTGAGTAGTGCAGTCCCCTATACCGGATCCAGACTACTCTGTGCATAGGAACATCACAGCAGGACGTTGCGGGATGTAGCGTGGCGCTGCAGAGCATGGGTGGATGCCGCGGATGCAGCAGGACGCGGCCGGGAATTGCAGAGAATCGCAGAGCATAGCTCTAGAGGACACTGAAGCCGACTGATGAAACCTCCGACCTGGACACGCTCTGGAACTTATTGAAGAACACAATCTATGACGCCGCATTACAGACCTATGGAAAAAGAAGAAGCAAGATCCTGACTGGTACAAATCATCCTTGCACATCATTCAACCTGTGCCTGAGAACAAGAGGGATGCACTGGTAAGACTTAGGTAAACCAACTAGACAGGCCGAAGACAACTATCGCTCAGCCAGATCTACTGCTCAGGCCACTATCCGTATGTGTGTCCAGGAGTACTGGAACTCTCTCTGCTCTCATATAGAAAGGGTGCGTACTGGCGCCTACACTCTTCGGCATATACTTTTCATATGTATTCCAGAAAGTCTACAAAGATATACATAACACCACAGGAGTCTCATTACGATCCCGAGATGATGGAAACTTTTTCAACTTGTTCCGCTTCAAGGTTATCCGAGAACTACTCTATGCTGACGATGCTGCTCTCTGTGCATCATCTCCGGAACAGCTCCAGACCCTACTTGACAGCTGTGCTGAATCATGTGACCAGTTCGGCCTTACCATCTGCCTGAAGAAAACTGTCACCATGTCACAGATATGTCTCATTCAAGATAAATGATATCGCTCTCGAGGATGTGGAAAAGTTTACCTATCTGGAATCCACCATGACACGCAACACCACACTAGACCTGGAAACATCCACTCGTTTAGGAAAAGCAGCCTCTCCTTTTGGTCGTCTAACCAAACAAGTCTGGAGGAATATACATCTATCTGTACGAACTAAAGTTAGAGTGTACGAAGCATGTGTACTGAGTATACTCCTATATTGATCTGAAACCTGGCCTACATACAGTATCGCCCCCAAGAGAGTAGAATCAGTGCTTTCCACACAAGAAACCTGCAGTTTATTACTGGAAAGACCTGGGAGGATAAGATGACGAATGCAAAACTGTTCACTATCACAAAATCTGAACCCCTGTCTTCAAGGCTGAAATTCAATCGTCTGAGATGGGCAGGCCATGTCAACAGAATGCAACAATCTCGCATTCCCCACTTGGCACATGGCTACACCTAAACTGCGCTTCAAGGATGTGTTAAAGAGAGATCTCAGACTTTGACATAAAACCTGAGAGCTGGACAACACTGTCACGGAATCGTGACCAATGGAGAACAAGCCTCTATCATGGTAGAGCATATGACCAAGATAGGAACCTACAGAAACTGAAGGAGAGACGTCTTCGCTCAGCTAACAAGAATGAATATGTGAAAAGCGCAACGCATTGTCATTCATGACAGAAGCATGAAAAAGGCAGATACTTCGACATGTTCTCTTGCTGTTTATGCTTGAATGACAACATACTGTATAATACAACAGCAACACACAAACCTGAACATATCATCTTAATGCCAAGAGAAACTTCTCACTGGTAGTCATGTAAACATCCTCACAGAAAGTGTAACAGTTATGTAATTTCTATTATCTCTCCTATCCACAGCATGCAGACACATTTAGTTTTTAAGACTCATTCTGAGAAACAATACAAGTGCTCGCTTATTTATAAAACCAGTCATTGTTGCTTGGACAGGCCTTTTTGTGCTAATGTGCATACAACCAACACAGTTACACGAGAAGATAATTTTTTTATATGGATCTTTTTGTGCATGCACTTGTGTATGACTATTTATGGTCAGATCATGGGTGCCATACTTTTCTGTGCTGCTCATAGTTGCGTATGAAGTCACGGAGCTGCTCTTCCCGGCTCTCCAGTGTGGCATAAAGCTGCTGCATCTGGTTCACCAGGTCTGCTTTCTCCGCCTTCAGACGCTTACGGTCTGACTTCATGGCTGTGGAGGAAGGATCGGAGAGAGAGAGAGAGAGAGAGAGAGAGAGAGATAGAGAAGGGATGGATTATAATAATAATAACAATAATAATAATACATTTTATTTATAGGCGCCTTTCAAATCACTTAAGGTCACCTTACAAGAAAAAACACTTTACTAAGTTAAAAACAATATAACAATTGTTCATAAAAGGTACAGGACATATTTACAAAGCAAAAAATCAGACCAGCAATTGAGGTGAACATATATACAGTGATCAAAGAGAATAAGCCAGTTTAAAAAAGTTGTGTTTTTAGGTGAGTTTTGAAAATGGAAAGACAGTCAATGTTAAATATCAAGTTCCCACCTGACCTGCCTCATTCATGGACTGTCAATCACCACTAAAACCACGCCCCTATCCAATCTATATAACTCCGCCCTTCAGGCCTGTGGCCCTCTTTTTCCTCCAAACAAACCAGGCAGAACAAAGAGAGGAGTGATATTTCAGGGTGACATCCTGCTTAACGTTAAGAGAAAACCGTAGTACAGATTGTGGATGCAGTGCAGACTGTGGATGCATTACTGATACAAAATCATCCATTCATCCATGCATCCATTCATCCATGCATCCATTCATCCAATAACCTGCCACCAGTGTAAACCTTTCCCTGCCTTGACAACAATAAAACCTTGGAACGGCACTGGATCCTGTGTTTAAATGTGCACACCACATTAGATGTTCAGTGAACCAACACCATCAGCGAATAAGAGTTTTGAACATGGTCCTTCGAGCCAGAGGAACATCTATGTAGGATGACGGACCCAGAAGCCGTTTCAGCTGGAGAAGAGGGGCAGCATGGAGGAGGAGGAAGGCCACGCAGGGGGAGTGTGCCTCCGACATATCTACAAGACTACCAAACCGAGTCCTATGGCAGGCCATCCAGACCCATAACCGAGAAGAACATGTGTCGTCAGCGACTTCAGAGACAGTTCTATTACGTCAGGAGGTATCACAATTAAAGGCTATGGTTAAAGAACTAGTAGGAAGAGTTCAACAGTATGAACAACTGAGCTACTCAGAGGAGGACTCGGAGGCGGAGCCACTGATTGGTACTGAGGACCAGGACAGAGCCCAATCTGAGCCTAACCTGCAGCTGTCTGAGGCAGTACCTGTAAACCCCGGAAAAGTTTCCCAATCAGCCCAAACCATTTATCCTTACGTCCCTAGGCCCTCTTTCCTTATGGAATGTAAGCATAACAGACTTGCTCCAACCTCCTATGCAAGACATGGTCCAGAGCTTCCACTGCAGGAACACTCGGATCTGTTACCTTTAACCTCATCAGCTCATGGGCACATGCCTGTAATTCAGCCTCCTTTATCCCCACAAATACATCAGAGTCCTATATAAGTGCAAACAGACCATATGCCACCAACCTCTTCTGCCCATGACTCATCCCACCAAATATACATCCCAGTACCATCACAGGGGGTTAGCACAGCCCCAGTAGGCTACGGCCCTCACGGTCAATCACTTTTTCCCCATCCTAGAACTCAGGTGACATCAACCAGTTTACAGTCATCTGCTTACTATCCTAGATATGTAGATCCATACCAGTTTCAGCATGTGACTCAGCAACCTGTACAGCAGTCTCAACCCCAATACCTCACGTCCCGGCCACTTCCAGTGCCATATGCCCCACGGTTTACTGGAATTCCCCCTGGCCCAAGCTTTTCAGCACCTGTGGCTCCTGTACAGCAGGCTTCAAGGTATCCATCGAGAGTAGAGGAACTTTCATTCCCTTATTTCATTCAAAATGACCCTCATGAGTTTATCATGTTGAAAATGGCCTTTATAAACCTTCTACAAGATGAACCAGAATTGTACAAATTTCATATCCTATTGGACCATCTACACCTTCCCTCTGCACGCCATATCGCCCTTTCATATGCCCATGATCCACGACCTTTCTCCATGGCACTGGCGGCCTTGGAGCGACAATATGGCCAACCTCATCAATTGGCCCTTAGAGAGATCCAGACCATATTAGATCTCCCTAAACTGGCTCATGGGGATGCAGAAGGGTTCCAAAGTTTTGCAGTTAGAGTGAGGTCATTAGTGGGCATGCTACAATCCCTCAGATCAGGAGAAAGTGCTGCTGAACTGGCCTGTGCTTCACATGTTCAGCGGTTGTTGAGTAAACTCCCTGCAGAGCTAGTTTCTAGCTTTGCTAGACATGCCCGCTTAGCCTCTCCTAATGCTCATTACGACTTAGTGGACTTCTCTGCATGGCTTGAGGGTGAGGCGGAATGTCAAGCTGTTGTAGCGCAGGCCACTACCCTTCGTATTGGTGCTCCCCAGGCCCAAAGGAAGGGTACAAACCAAAGATTCAGGTCTCCTTCAGTTACCATTCTCCACGGGGCTGATCGGAAGTCTCCACATGGACACAATGGATCCGGACATCAGCCACAATCCCAAATGAGGTACCCATGTGTATATTGTCAGTCAACCTCCCACTACCTGACTCACTGTGAAAGCTTCAAAGACTTGAGTGCAGATAAAGTAGTAAAATGGTTGAGGGAACACAACAGATGTTGGAAATGTAGTAGAACTCACAAAGCAGCAGATTGCACTTTGAGAAAACCGTGCCCCAGATGTAACGGTCAGCACCTAGGCATATTACATGATGTTAATAGAAACAAAAGCGCATCTAGAGTGTTGTACATGAACCCACAGAGCATGTCACCCAAAGTACTACTTAAAGTAGTCAAAGTTAGACTTTGCAACAGGAATAAGACATTCGATACCTATGCCATTTTAGATGATGGCTCAGAACGTACAATGCTGCTACCCGGTGCTGCTAAGTACCTTGGTTTGGAGGGAGAGACAGAAAAACTTGAGTTGCGCACAGTGAGACAGCAGACAGAAACATTGGAAGGAAGAACCGTAAATCTCCAAGTATCTGCTGCCTCATTTCCAGAGAGACAATTTGCAATTGATGGTGCTTTTACCTCTGACAAGATCATGTTTGTTGAGCAGAGTTACCCTATTGATAAACTTAAAAAACGCTATCCACATTTACATGGTCTCCCATTGAGCTCTTTCTCAAAAGTTCAGCCACATATCCTGATCGGATCAGACAATCCATTCCTCATCACACCTATCGAGAGAGTCCAATGTGGTCCAAAGGGATCACCAGCTGCGGTGAAGACAAGGCTTGGATGGGCTCTACAAGGACCTACTTCCCTTGGTGAGTTATCTGACTCTGCTCACTGCCTCTTCACATCACAAGCCAACTGTTACACCGAGCTGAAACACCATGTAGAGAAACTGTGGCAAGTTGATATCTTCCCCTTTAGAAATGAGAAATTGATCACTAGATCAAAGCAGGATAAGGAGACCATGGACCTTTTGCAGGCAAAGACCTTACGAGTAAACACAGATGGAACTGAACGTTATGCAACCCCTTTGTTGAGAAGGAAAGCTGCACCTGAGCTAAATGCACCACTCCAATCTGTAATGCCCTTTCTTCGTGGATCTGAGCGTAAACTGGAGAGAAAAACCCTGGATTGGCTGACATCTACACTAATGAGATCAAAAAACTAAAGTATGCCGGTTACATTGAGGAAGTTGATGCGGGACGAATTGCCGACTCCCAAGAATCCTGGTATATCCCCCATCACCTAGTCGAGCACAATGACAAACACCGTGTTGTATTCAACTGCTCCTTCACCTATCAAGGCCAATCACTTAATGACCAGCTCCTTCCCGGCCCCATTCTAGGCCCATCACTACTTGGTGTTTTGCTCCGTTTCTGCCAACACAGGGTTGCTATGAGTGGAGATATAAAAGGAATGTTCCATCAAGTGAGGCTCCTATCAGAGGACAAACCGCTTCTCAGGTTCTTATGGCGTGACATGAAGCGCGATGAGACACCAACTGTCTATGAATGGCAAGTGCTCCCATTCGGTACCACATGTAGCCCCTGTTTCGCAACATATGCTGTTCAAAAACATGTGCAGGATCACAGGGAAAGCAACGAGGATGTGGTTGAAACTGTTCTTGAGTCATTTTATGTGGATAATTGCCTCAGATCACTCCCCTGCCCAAACAAAGCTAAAGAGCTCCTTCTCAAGATAAGGGCTTTGTTGTCCGCTGGTGGATTTGACATTAGGCAATGGGCAAGTAACTTTCCATCTGTAGTTGACCACCTCCCATCAGCCGCCAGATCAGATAGCACTGAACTCTGGCTGAATCCAAACCGTACGGATCCTGTGGAGGGTGCATTAGGGCTAAGCTGGCATTGTGTTTCTGATACGTTGGGCTATAGATATAGACCGGTTTCCTACCAAACCTTAACCATGAGAAATGTCTACAAAGTGCTTGCCTCACAATACGACCCCCTAGGTTACATTACCCCATTCACCACTAGAGCAAAGGTCCTGCTTCAGCAGCTCTGGCTGAGTAATAAGCAGTGGGATCAGCCAATACCCACTGGTGACCTGCAACACGCCTGGGATGAATGGGAGAGTGAACTCCCAAACCTGGTGCACATCTCCATCCCCAGGTGGTATGATGGCAATAACCCCCAAGTTCCTTGCAGTGTAACTGACAGAGAACTACACGTTTTCTGTGATGCGTCAGAAAGAGCATATGGCTCAGTGGCATACATGAAAACAACAAACCAGAGTGGAGAGACTAACGTCTCATTTGTAATGGCCAGATCACGTGTAGCTCCTTTGAAGCAACTGACGATACCCCGCCTAGAATTATCTGCAGCCCTGACTGGAGCACAGCTAAGCAAACTGATCAAAGCTGAACTGACAGTTCCTATTGACAGAACTTTCCTGTGGTCTGATTCCACTGTGGTACTAACATGGCTTTCCTCTGAGTCCTGCAGGTACAAGACCTTTGTAGCTAACAGGATAGTGGAGATTCTTGAACTGACCTCAGCCAATGAATGGAGGTATGTGGACACAAAGCAAAACTCCGCTGATGATATAACCAGAGGTAAGCCACTGAAAGACCTAACAGCTACATATCGATGGCATAGAGGTCCTGCGTTCCTTCACCTTTCTCCTGATCAATGGCCTGTCTGTCCTGCTCCTGCCAAAGAGTTAAGCACGGAGTTGAGAAAACCCCTGTTTTGCGGCCTCACACAACCCACTAAGCCATTTGATCTACCTAATCCCAAAGACTACAACACTTGGACAGATCTTGTAGATGCCACACACCACATAATGCAAACATCGACCTGTCATGCAAATTCTGAACCTACTCGTTTATCAAGATCCAAAGCAGAAACTGCTCTAATATCACAGGCTCAAATTGAGACTTTCCCCCAGGAGTTTCAGGCATTCAAAACTGGTAAAGAAATTACCCCACATAGTCGCCTGTTACCTCTCTCCCCTGAGTTTGATAAAACACTAGAAGTCATCAGAGTGGGTGGTAGACTTCGACGGAGTAAAGACCTTGAACCTGATACTATCCATCCCATAGTGCTTGACCCTTGATCATCAACCTGATTAGGGATTATGACGAGCGACTCCTTCACCCAGGACCAGATAGGGTATTCGCTGAGCTCCGACGTGCCTACTGGATCCTTTGAGGTAGACAAGCTGTCAAAAAACATCAGTGATCATGCACTGAATGTAGACGATGGCGGGCAAAACCAGTTTTTCCAAAAATGGCAGACTTGCCTCCTGCGAGGTTGAGGCTAGAAAAACCCCCTTTTTGGTCTACAGGAGTGGACTGCTTCGGACCCATTACCGTTAAAGTGGGGCGCCGGGTAGAGAAACGATGGGGGATACTGTTTAAGTGTATGACAACCAGATGTAGTCATATTGAAATATTGAACGGTCTTGATTCTGACAGTTTCCTTATGTCCCTTAGACGTTTTGTGGCACGTAGAGGACGTCCATACGAGCTCCTTTCTGACTGTGGCACTAACTTCAAAGGAGGAGACAGAGAGCTGAGAGATGCATTCGCAACCATGAATCCGCACCTGAGAGAACAGCTGAGTAAATCGCAAATACAGTTCCACTTCAATCCTCCAAATGCCCCTCACTTTGGGGGAATGTGGGAAAGGGAAATTAGGTCCATTAAGGCTGCTCTCAGGGTGTCAGTGGGAAGTCAAACTGTTTTTGAGGAAGTCTTACACACCGTGCTAGTGGAGATAGAGGGAATCTTAAATTCCAAACCACTTGGATATGTATCATCTGACATAGCAGACCCTGACCCCATAACCCCAAATCTCCTTCTCATGGGGCGGCGAGACGCTTCTCTTCCTCAGGCTGTTTATGCAGATACCAACTTGCTTGGACAGAGACGATGGAGGCATAGTCAGATACTAGCCGATCGCTTTTGGTCCTGTTTCATCAAAAATTACCTTCCCAACTTACAGGTACGAAATAAGTGGCATAAGGACACTCAAAATCTGAAGAAAGGAACCGTAGTACTGATAATGGACCCCCGACTACCTAGAGGACTGTCGCCCGTGGGCAAAGTGTCACGCCTCGTACCCAGTCAGGATGGAAGGATCCGAACAGTGGAGGTCACATCTAAAGAAAAGAGGTTAATGAGACCAGTGGCCCGACTGGTCATTCTATCATCAGTTCAGCCTGATGGTGAAGACTAACTTGTTATTTGTTTAGTAATTTCAAATGCATCATTTGAAGGGGCGGCTGTTAAATATCAAGTTCCCACCTGACCTGCCTCATTCATGGACTGTCAATCACCACTAAAACCACGCCCCTATCCAATCTATATAACTCCGCCCTTCAGGCCTGTGGCCCTCTTTTTCCTCCAAACAAACCAGGCAGAACAAAGAGAGGAGTGATATTTCAGGGTGACATCCTGCTTAACGTTAAGAGAAAACCGTAGTACAGATTGTGGATGCAGTGCAGACTGTGGATGCATTACTGATACAAAATCATCCATTCATCCATGCATCCATTCATCCATGCATCCATTCATCCAATAACCTGCCACCAGTGTAAACCTTTCCCTGCCTTGACAACAATAAAACCTTGGAACGGCACTGGATCCTGTGTTTAAATGTGCACACCACATTAGATGTTCAGTGAACCAACACCATCAGCGAATAAGAGTTTTCAACAGTCAATGTTGCGGCTATTTGATGGAAGGGAGTTCCAGATGCAGGGGGCTGAGCGACTGAATGCTCTAAGCCCAAAGGTGGTCAAACTGGCAGAGGGTTGAGTGTGGTGTATGGAAGTGGAAGACCTGAGAGCACGGGCGGGTGTGTTGTGAACGAGATCAGTGATTATTGGTAGTTAGCATCATAGACTGGGCAACATTTGGTTGTGCGTTAAAGTCAGCATCTGCCCCATAGATATAAAACATAATTGTTCTATATCTATGGTCTGTCCAATGGGTTAAGTAGCTTGCTGATGTTTAGTTAAATTACATAAATTGTTAGAAAAAAATAGCGCTCTTATGTTTTGACAAGTGTTTTACACCATGATTGAGAGAACGAAACATTCTTATTTTTTAAATTGTGGTGTCCACAAGTCCAGATTATAGCAGTTTATTCATGAACAATAATTAAGTTATTAGACTTTCAGATATGAAGCGTGGCTGTGTGCTGATAAAGGGGTGAATCACACATGAACCCTTCTGTCAATCTCCTCTCTGCTGCTGGATTCTGTAGAGGCTCTTTTCATCTATCTTTCTGCCACACACTCTCTCTAATCCTCTGGCACCTCACCCACGCATCATGATAAAGAATATGGTTTAGCGTAGTTATTCACAGAAGCTCTAATTTCCTTAAAGAAAACATTCTTTTTCTCTCCCATCCATCTCCCGCTTTCTCTTGATGTTCTCTCCCTCTTCATGCAAAGCCGTTTCCTAGACATCTGCTTAAAGCCCAGTTCCCCTCCAGATATCTTCACAAACTGACAACATATGCTTTATTTACATTTTATGTATTCTCACTGTGTCTGTCCACCTTTGTCTTCTTCATTTTGGCATCTATTTCCTTACAGCACAGCAGCTTTGAGTGCTGGATATTTCATAGCATCACACGGTTCTCCGTTTTCCTCTTAATGCTTGTTATCATGTGTTCACCTTTCTTTTTCTTCCCTCTTTTTTCCCCGCTCCAGGCCAGCTGTGTGTCATTAATTAACTTATATCACAGCCTGGTTAATTGCGTGACATTCACAAGTTGTTGTCAGGGGATCATGCTCGGCCAAGTGGAATGGAAAGTGCAGTTTTACAAGGACAGATTCACCCTCTCGTTTCCTCTCCTTCATTTTTCTCCTGTCACCCTTTCATATCGCTCCCTTTCACCCGTTCTTCAGAGGTGGAATTCCAGAGCAAAAGCGATATTCAAGCCAAACTAGCCGGCAAATGAAGACAAGAAATGTCTCTCATTGGCCAAGAGAAACAGGAAACCTCCCAGCACCTGCCTCGGGAAGTGAAATCAAAGCTGTCTTTGAGATGAGCCAAAAACACTGCTGCTGCCTCACATCCTGCACCTGCGACCTTTTGGCAACATCAACCCTCCTGGTGTCGGATACAAGAAAGCACTCACTGTGACTCTGTAAAAGGGTCCATTTACATTCAGTGGAGAGTTAGCACTGTTACTTACCATTTATAACCCATGTATGAGCACTTTTAATAAACAAAGATGGTCCTGAGGCTCATTGCAGTTACCTTCGACTTAAGAATGTACAGTAGGTGAGATGGGGAGGCACGAGCATGTCTCCTTCTGCTGACAGCCATATTAATGACTAACATACTCTCTGGCTTGGTCCAAACCTCTAAGAATTATTACCAGATGAAACAAGAGGGAACCACTTGGGAACTATACAGAGCTGAGGCTAATGTGTGTGGAGCTGAAGGAGGAAGACATGGAGAGGAAGCTATTGAAGAGGCTTCAATTTAATAGTCTTTTCATGGAGGAATGATATCCGTGTAAGCACCTATCTTCTGTCTTGCCATGCTTTGAAGGAATATATTATGTGTATGTGGATACTTTTTCGATCATATCTAGATTTCCTCTTTGTCTACAAAGTGCATCAGTGGTTGTCTTTGTGCAAAATTGTGTGTACCTGCATGCCCATTTATATAATAAAAGCTACTTCAGCCTGTTTAGGGAGAAGAGCCATCAGGACTCATGCAAAACAAAACATTCACCATCAAAAGTCCAAACCACTGTTCCCACTGCTCAATGTTAAAAACAAAAACACTTGACTGTATCATGATCTCCTAACACATTCTCTAAAATCCGCATAAGTGGTTTTTAGCTCACCACACAAAGGCTCTTCTGATAGCATAGTGCTTTAAAGTAGTTGAATATGTTGCATCTACTACTGCAGTGGGCTGAAAGCCTTTGTCTGCTGTTCTCTTCTATGACTCTTTGCTACTGGTAGACCAGCTCATTAGTCACTACACTGGACTCCTCAGGGAGTTCCTACTGGCTGGAGTCACTTTTGTATTAAAAATAACTTGGGAAATACGCTTATTTGCTTTCTTTCTGGGAGTTAGATGAGAAGACTGATGCAACTCTCATGTACCATTAACTTTGAAGCTACAGCCAGCAGCTGGTTAGCTTAGCCTAGCACAGAACATGGAAATACTGGAGTCTCCACTGATTGCCTGGCAACATCATGGCTGTGACAAGACTCCGGGAAGTTACTGCGGTCAGCCAACAAACAGTCCCTTGCATAACCCTAATAAAACCAGTTTCTGTACGGATTAAACAAACAAGATATAACATGTTAATTTGTGAGCTTTAGAGCTGCTTCAGACAGAGCCAGGCTTGCCGTTTTTCATCTGCTTCCAGTCTTGCTATACTAGGCTAAGTTAAACCAGCTGCTGACTCCAGCTTCATATTTAGCATACATATATTAGATATATTAGATCAGCTAGCAGCTGAGAAATTAGCCTGCACCCTGGATGGAGTAGTCGAGTAGCTAGACCAATCTTGTCTTACTTTAAATGTAAGCAAAACAAAAGGCATGTTCTTTTCCATAACCAAGCTCCACACTGCAGATGTAAATATCTGCATTAAAGGTGAACAAATTGAGACTATCACTGAATTTAAATATCTTGGTGTTGCATTGGACTCAAATCTCAACTTCAAAAAACACATTAAAAAAATGACAAAAACTATTAAATACAATATGGCAAATTTTTCGACAGGTTAGATCCTCTCTTTCCACAGAGGCTGCAAAGATATTCCTCCATTCCCTCATCTTCTCGCACATCTCGTACTGTATTACCTGTTGTGTTGGGGGCAGGCCAGTTCTACAATAATTAGGCCCTTAGAATCTTTGTAAAAACAGGCTTTGAAAGTATTTGATAAAAAGCCGTTAAGGTATCACCACTGTGGAATACTACGCAAACACAATCTACTCACCTTTGAACATTTTAGATTGTTTTCAAATGTATGTACAGTTTATAAAATTTTAAAAGGTTTGGCTCCTACCTGCTTGCGTAAGTTTGTCTCTTACCGCGCTGCTGGCTCTGTAAGGTCCACTAGAATAGCTTCCATACACAACTGCATTGTACCTTTTCGCTCCTCAGCCTTTGGGCAGGCAGCCTTCTCTTTTAAAGCCATTATCCAATGGAATACTATGTCGGATAATGTAAAAAGCTGTGGTTTGTTTGGCAGCTTTAAAGCTAATCTGAAAAATTATCTAAAAAATTCTCAGCAATGCTCGCACACTGCCAGTTAATCACTCCTTAATACTTTGTCTCACTATTCTTTTGTGTGTGTGTGTGTGTGTGTGTGTGTGTGTGTGTGTGTGGGGTTGTGTGTTGATCATGTTGTGTGTGTGTACCTGTAATATGAGATGTATTTTATTGCTATTTGTTATCGGGTTTTTTTTACAAACTGAGCATTGTTTGGTTCTTAAATTGTTGTATTTGTGGTTTCTCTGGGACTACAGATGCAAATTAGCCTAAGGCTAACTTTGGTGCAATGCATTAAATGATTACATTTATGTTTAAATTGCTCACCGTCCCTTACAAATAAAATTGAAATTGAAATGGAAATTGAAATAGAGTGGTATCAATTCTTTCATGTAACTCCCACCAAGAAAGTAAGCGTACTTCTTTTAATGTCAAACTATTCCTTTAAATAAATAAATATATAGATAAATATATAGGTTAAATAGAGTGAAACTAAATCTATATTGCATAGATATGGATAAACAATGAATGACTGGATGTATTGTTGTTAGAGAGAGCAAAGGATAGGTAGTGCGGGAACATGGCTGGTATCTAATTGAGTTGTCTATATCCACGACGTTTCTCTTGCAGGATTGTTCAGGTGCTGCTGGAAATTCCGCCGGATGTCTTTCATTTCAGCCGGATGTCCGGTACTTTCTGCTTTCTTTGTGTTGACATTTTAAACTCCGGTCAATTTATGAGGACTATGGTAAACTGCTGCTCAGACCTCTGCAGGGTAAATCCAGACAGCTAGCTAGACTATCTGTCCAATCTGAGTTTTCTGTTGCACGACTATAACAACCTTTGAACGTACACATGTTCCACCGAAACAAGTTCCCTGCCGAGGCTATTTTGCAGCGGCACCGTGGCTCCGTGCAAGATGATTGTGATTGGTTTAAAGAAATGCCAATAAACCAGAGCATGTTTTTCTCCCATCCCAGAATGCTGTGTGGACTAACCAGACCCTCCTCCGCAGCGCTGTGGAGGAAAGTCTGGCAATGTGAGACTACTAATCGAGGAGCTATACTCTTTTTTTATATAGTCATTTTTATGTTGATTGATGTGTTGATTTGTCTGATTTAGTTTTTTTATTTTGTTGTCTGTTGTTGGTCAGTGTTGTGGGTGTACTGTATAATTTGCCGGTCTGCTTCCTCTTAGTATAGTAGTAGTAGGGTTACGGTATGTTCCAGTCACATTATACAAGAGGAGACATTTCTTGTATGTGTTGGTACTTTTTTCTTGCTGTGAAACCATGTCACCACAGGAAGCCTTTGTGTAAGTGACAAGAATTCAAACTGACCAGAGCTGCTGCTGTTTGTGAAGAAACAAACTACAAACTGTTTACAGCTGCCTTTCAAGCCTATGGGGGGGGGGGTGTCACGGTTTGATTTTCAAAGGTATTTTTTGGTGGGCTATCACTTTAAAACTCTACATGATTATATATATTTATTGTTATAAGGCCGACTACTCTGTGGGTAATTCCAGTGATAATCAAGTGTCAAACATTATTCAGCTCCAGGACAAAAGGCTCTCTGATGATCCTTGATTGTGAAGAAACTCAATCAAACTCAGGCATATCGTTAACTGCGGTTCCTACCTATCACTGTGGCACGCATTTCACATCCCACTCACTGCTTCTCTCTGGTTAAATAGCAACCCTCAGTGCCTCCTATTATGGTACAAATATAACAAGATCCCAGCCATGATTTCAGCTGAATATTATTTTTCTGCTTTTCGGTTTTCAACTCGATCTAACAATCCCTTCGGTCTCTAACAGAAGAAGTATAAGTGTATGCTAACAATACAGGGGTCTTTGAGGAATTAATGTTCGTAGCATATGGTATAATGTAATCTTTTATGCATTTCAGTGAATCAAATACTGTGTTTTAACAAAGACTGCCATCTAAGTTCAGTTCACCTGCAACAACAGAAAACAGGATAACAAAGATAGACCCACTTATGAACACCTCCTCAGATAACGATGCTCTTCATATTAATGCATGAAACCACTCCACATAGACACAACTTCATATAACTGAAGTCCTGAAGAGAAGGGACAGGCTTTTAGTCGGCTCTCAACATAATTATTTGGGGGAGAGAACAAAAGAGACATCGGCTCATTGGAGGGAGTCCATTGTTCACGGTTTGGGATTTTAAATCTGCCATGCAGCTGAATAATGAAGTAGGAGCCTCAGAGCTGCACAGTGTGCTCACCTCCTCACTTCCTCAGTAAAAACACACTCGTTGGTTGTATGAAGTTGATCTGCTTTGGTCCTTGTTAATGAAGGCAGTCCTTATTGTAGAGCAGGTCATGTTACTTCTGTATTAGATTTCTTTGCAGTCGTGTTGATATTCAAAAACATTAATTAAAGTTAATTATCATTTTATCATGAATGTACAAACCTTAGCATTGACATTTGACTCTTATTATAAGTTGATGCACAACCTAGAAGCTAGCCATTAAAAATAGATCAAGCATTGCACACTAATAGATGATCTGGGTGTATGAATTAGTGTGTACACAAGCTATTTATGCAGCAGAACTGACACACCAGGGAATCAGGGGGAGAATCACACTTTGATCCCATAACAGCACCTCATTACTCACCTCTCTGTCTTCACTGGATCCAAAACAACATTTACTGGCTGTAATCTTTAAAGAGGCTGAGCCTAATTTTTCAGGTACAAGCTACAGTATGTAACACCCCTGTAAGAGGCGAATGCAAAGACTGGGTCAAGTGTGACATAGATTCTGATACAATGGTACTTGCAAAATGTCTCTCTGTCTTACTCAGGTGCACTTGATTACCACTACGGGGGGCCACTGTGATGCACGAGTTCTCACACAAAATTGAATAGCAAAACCATCTTCATTACCTGTTATCATAAAGTGGTTGATAGTGTAGAGGAATTAAATCAGTAAAGACATTTTTTTCTGGATTAAAAAAGTTATTTTTCAAAAAGTAAAAGTCTTTTTCAAAAATAAAAAAGCCTTCATTTGTTTAAAAATAAAAGGTAGCAATAAAACTGCTGCAATTACTTGATTGTAATCAAGTCAAGTAGCCTAATGAGATTTGGCTGCACTGAGTGTGCGTATGTGTGTATTGATTTGTGAAGGAAGAGTCCTTGTAGACAAGGAAAGAGCTGCTTTCTGAGGACGGTGTAGCATGAAATGACACCAAAAAGAGCAGGCAGACTGCGCTTTGATGATACATAGATGTGTGCTGCTTTCATTTTAGCTCTGGATTGACTAGGAGTCCCACAGTGATAGTAATTAGCCAAAGCGCAAATAGTTAATTAAAAACACTTAGTTACAATCCATTAGATGTTGATGAGAAGTCCATACAGTGGTCTTTTCACCTTTCAAACAACGTCCAATTGCACCAGTCAAAGTGTGGTTTATTTTCTCATTGTTTCTTCACTTTGCGCTTTGGAGATCGCCAAGACGTTTTTGTAGTTCATCGTCATTTGTGTACTTTAATGTCAGGGGGATGAAATCACCCCACCAAGCTGACACCAAGCAGCAGTGTTTGGGTTGGATCGAGTGCCCACAGGCATCATAACAAACCTGCAA
This sequence comes from Perca fluviatilis, assembly GCF_010015445.1. Classification (NCBI taxonomy): domain Eukaryota; kingdom Metazoa; phylum Chordata; class Actinopteri; order Perciformes; family Percidae; genus Perca; species Perca fluviatilis. The sequence goes on along the minus strand of NC_053116.1, from coordinate 25,380,473 downwards.
TTGAGAGAGGTTGGCAATTATCCAATTATTAGTCCCACACCTCCACCATTAAACTCCACCTTAACAGCTACAGTGTGTCCACATGACACAAAAGCGGGGAGACACAGGAACGGACTAAAGACAGCAAGAAAAAATGAAGACTAGCAGACTGAAAAGTAGCGTTCCTCTCTGCATTCTCCATTTTGTATTCACAGGCACCAGAAATGTGCAGTTTTACTACCTACAATATTTTCTGCATGAGGTGGGGGTTTGGTGGGTTTGGGGGGGGCTCATTCAACAAAAGGGTTTCGTGGCAAGCTAAAGGATGATTTTTTTTCACCTTCCATGCCTTTTTCCTCCAAAACAAACCAAAATTTTTTATAAAAAACACAAAACACTCACCCCCCCCCCCCCCCCCCCTTCCCCCCCCCGGTTTTTTTCAAAGAGAAACAACATTTTTTTTAATAACAAATTATGGCGGCCACTCCTTTCCTTCACATACTTCATGGTCTTTTTTGTGCTTTGTTTTTAATTAAAAAAATTGCTGCCAGTGCTCCTTCTATCCCCACTCCACCTCCATCCAGGTGCCTCTGCGGGGCTTGGGGGTACAGTTCTTTGTGCCTGTTCTTGTTTTAAAACATCCTTGCGCACAATCTATTTCCTTCCTTCTAAAAAACACACCTCCTATGCCATCCTTTTGGTTATGCTGTCAAAACTTAAACTGTGGCCCGTGACCTGTGGGCTGTGGACCTAACCGTTATAATCTGCCTTTAACGTGTGTCCTGTGGCCATTCTGGCTGTTGTTCTACCATTTTGAACCACAATAAACACACTACCTACAACTATTTCACATTACAAACTTCATCTATTATATGGCTACATGTCTGTCTGCGTGCCTCGTGGTCCATTTTCTACAATTCTCCGTCATGCTGCAGTTATCATGCGTACTTATTTTCTCTGCTGTTTCCGTGTTCCTCTGTTGTCTGTGGTGCTTGTGTGTCAGTCTTGTCAGGGGCCCGCTTGGGTCATGGGCTGTGTGTCATGGTTCAGATATGTGCTTCCTGTACCTGCATATATATATATATCTGTATCTCTATATTCTTTCTTTTCTTTATAACTCCTATCTGTCTATACATATGTCTATACTGTGTATGTACATATATATATCATCACATATACACATGTTATATGCATATATTTTATATATATATACATATGTCACATGATATGCATATATATATATATGAGCTTTTTGTGTGATTTCAGGTGCTGTGGCGGTGGAAGGGGGTTTGGGAGGGGACTCAATCCGACTCTAACAGCGCCGGGGGTCTGTGGAGGTCAGGCCGGGTGAGGAACACAGGCAGCACCAGCTGCTCAACTCCGACACATTTACCATTGGGCCATTTACAAACGGGCATGTTGAACTTTATATAGTTGATTTCTCGCATAAAAGTCTCAGAAGTGAATTTGGTAGCGAAACATTGCAGTGTCTGGAATATGAGATTCTGTCTAATGTCTGTGTATTGGGGATTCGCTCAACCAATCAGCCACGGTCTCTAATGCGTGTGTGCTATCGACAAACTACAATCAGTGTGCGTTCTACGTGTGTGTGTACGGGGATAAGGCTCAACCAAGCAGCGCGCAGCTCATCTAAATATTCATGACCATACCATATTTGGAAGAAAAGCTCTTGTTACAAATAGGGCCAAAACACAGGGATGCATAAGGGCCAATAAAATATCAACCAGGCCATTTTCAGCCCAACTAATGTTGCATACCCCATTAGGAGACCATAATGAACAGTGTGAAATACCCTATATAATCATTCTATCACCCCTTTAACACCTGAGTCCGCAGCTCTACACAGTGAGCCATCGAAGCTCTATATGAAGCCGCTTCCAGGTCACGTATTTATCAGCTACGTCAGCAACTAGGTAACAATTTGTTTTGAGCTGATCTAAAATAACTGGTTACCTGGGCTTAGTTGAGGAAATACCCGATGATAGTTTTCACGTTTCTTTCCTCACATCTACAGCCATATGGACTACTACTACTTCATCACAGCCACCTACTAGCTACACATTGTGACTGATACATATTTTTTAACAGTAGGCCTAACGATAATTCATGGTCTAATGTTGTCGATATACACAATTGTTACCACCGAGTCACAGAAAAGTGGTAATACACGACGAGTTTGAATGCATGGTCTTCATGATTTACAGTCATTGTCTCTCCTTTTGTGTAACCTATATGGTATGGGATATAGTAATATATACCTCAGAATTTGCAAAACAACGGCTTGTAATACAGTGTTAACCTACTTGCAGTTTGGCTGCGAATTAAGCGAGCATGTTAATGAGTCTCTAATCGAATCATTCCATTCAGAATTATTATTAATTATTACAAGCCTTACCTCGGTGGTAACAATTGTGTATATCGACAATATTAGACCACGAGTTATCATACTGTTAAAAAATATGTATCAGTCACAATGTGTAGCTAGTAGGTGGCTGTGATGAAGTAGCTCATCAGTAGCTCATATAGAGCTTCAATGGCTCACTGCGTAGAGCTGCGGACTCGGGTGTTAGCTAACTATTATATTTATGTCACAAGATCGAAACCAGCTCGAACCAAACTTGAATGATTATATTGTGGGTTTTTTTGTAGGTGGCTGTGATGTGGTGATTACTTAGACAAACATTTTGGTGGCAGTAGATCTGGGAAACGATTTGAATGTCGCCAGTAATATGTTTGTGATTGTGTGACGAATCTGGTGACAGAGACGGACCACATCAGCAGCTGTTAGATAAACACAACATACGGAAACCAGTTAGGGTGGAAACCAGTAGGGCTATAACACCGGCCAAAGAGTAGTACATACCTGCAAACTAGTCGCTTTTCGACGAAAATCGCCGTTTTGAATGGGGTCCGAGACCCGGTGCTAATACGGCACCGGTGCCTTAACGACCGTTATCTACCGGACCAAATAGCAACGCGGATTTCGGTGCCTTATTTAGGTGCCACTTAGATGCCTGCGCTTCTTTCTGATGCTCCGAAAACGGACGTTATAGGGAACTGAAACATTGCCGCACAGGAGGCCAGTCAACACTACACTTAGCAGCAGGTAACGTTAGCCTACCGTTAGGTAACAGCTGGATTAAACACGGTTAAACAATTTTACAGCTAAACGGTGTAAAGTGTGTCTGTATTTCACTAGAGAGGACTCCAACACCGGACTGTAGCTGCCGTTGTCTGAAAAACACAGTCATGATGTTATGTTGCTCGCCTCGCCAGCCTCGTGGTGCATTCACTGTAATTGTAAAATACCCTTTTCCCATCCAGTGGTTGTTTGCACCATTTTGTGCTCCTTTTTTTTAGATCAACTTTTTATTGTTTTATATTTTTGAACATACAGAACAGACAAATACAATTGAACATACCTTTTTTAAATATATATATCTTTCGGTTCAGGCACCGTTTTAAAAGTATCGTATCATGTTGATAAGAGCTTTAAAATGAGAAAAAAATAATGGGACAAACAGAAATCAAGGGACATTTAAAATAGATAAAAATGTGCGATTAACTGCGAGTTAATTAGGACATTAATGCGATTAATCGCGATTAAATATTTTAATCGTTTGACAGCACTTATATATATATATATAAGTGCTGTCAAACGATTAATATATATATATACACAGTAGTAGAAAAGTTTGGGCACCCTGTAAATTTTCATGATTTTCCTTTATAAATCATTGGTTGTCTGGATAAGAAATTTCAGTTAAATATATCATATAGGAGACAAACACAGTGATATTTGAGACCACGGTTGTTTGCACCATTTTGTGCTTTTTTAGATCAACTTTTTATTGTTTTATATTTTTGAACATACAGAACAGACAAATACAATTGAACATACCTTTTTAAATATATATATCTTCGGTTCAGGCACCGTTTTAAAAGTATCGTATCATGTTGATAAGAGCTTTAAAATGAGAAAAAAATAATGGGACAAACAGAAATCAAGGGACATTTAAAATAGATAAAAATGTGCGATTAACTGCGAGTTAATTAGGACATTAATGCGATTAATCGCGATTAAATATTTTAATCGTTTGACAGCACTTATATATATATATATAAGTGCTGTCAAACGATTAATATATATATATACACAGTAGTATGCAAAAGTTTGGGCACCCCTGTAAATTTTCATGATTTTCCTTTATAAATCATTGGTTGTCTGGATAAGAAATTTCAGTTAAATATATCATATAGGAGACAAACACAGTGATATTTGAGAAGTGAAATAAAGTTTATATGATTTATGGAAAGTGTGCAAGAATTATTTAAACTAAATTAGGCATGTGCATAAATTTAGGCACCACAAAAGAATAATTAAATCAATATTTTGTGCATCCTCCTTTTGCATAAATAACAGCCTCTAAACGCTTTCTATAGCTTCCAATTAGAGTCTGGATTCTGGCGGAAGGTATTTTGGACCATTCTTCTTTGAAGAACATTTCCAGTTCAGTCAGGTTTGATGGTTTCCGAGCATGGACAGCCCGCTTTAAATCACACCACAAATTTTCAATAATATTCAGGTCTGGGGACTGAGATGGCCATTTCAGAACGTTGTACTTGTTCCTCTGCATGAATGCCTTAGTAGAATTTGAGCAGTGTTTAGGGTCGCTGTCTTGTTGAAAGATCCAGCCCTGGCTGATATTGAGTGGAATCCATGCGACCCTCAACTTTAACAAGATTCCCAGTCCCTGCACTGGCCACACAGCCCCACAGCATGATGGAACCGCCACCAAATTTCACTGGAGGTAGCAAGTGTTTTTCTTGGAATGCTGTGTTCTTTTTCCGCCATGCATAACGCCCCTTGTTTTGCCCAAATAACTCTATTTTAGTTTCATCAGTCCACAGCACCTTATTCCAAAATGAAGCTGGCTTGTCCAAATGTGCTTTAGCATACCTCAAGCGACATTGTGCAGAGAAAAGGCTTTTTCCGCATTACTCGTCCATGCAGCATCTCCTTGTGTAAAGTGCGCTGAATAGTTGAACGATGCACAGTGACACCATCTGCAGCAAGATGATGTTGTAGGTCTTTGGAGCTGGTCTGTGGGTTGACTGTGACTGTTCTCACCATCCTGCGCCTCTGCTTATCTGAGATTTTTCTTGGTCTGCCACTTCGGGCCTTAACTAGAACTGTGCCTCTGGTCTTCCAATTCCTCACAATGTTCCTTACAGTTGAAACTGAGAGCTTAAATCTCTGAGACAGCTTTCTGTATCCTTCCCCTAAACCATGATGTTGAACAATCTTTGTTTTCAGGTCATCTGAGAGTTGTTTTGAGGCTCCCATGTTGCCACTCTTCAGAGAAGAGGCCTCCTTAAATACCCTTTCTCGTGTATGGAGGTCAAGGGTCACTGAGGTTACCAAACCAATTTTGAGTTCTAATAATTAGTGCTAAAGGTATTGAAATCAATAAAATGACAAGGGTGCCTAAATTTATGCACATGCCTAATTTAGTTTAAATAATTCTTGCACACTTTCCATAAATCATATAAACTTTATTTCACTTCTCAAATATCACTGTGTTTGTCTCCTATATGACATATTTAACTGAAATTTATTATCCAGACAACCAATGATTTATAAAGGAAAATCATGAAAATTTACAGGGGTGCCCAACATGTCCCACTAAGAAAAGTGCCAATTCTACAAACAGTGAGTTTTTAACAATATTTACTATTATTTTGTGGTTGCTCAAAATGTGTCCCACATATTCGTCACCACCGTCAGATATTTATAAAAAGCAATAAAATCAGTCAACTACAAGGTTAACTACATTCTTGAGGACCCCATTTTCAAACCTTCAGCTCTACTGCATGCTTCAAGATCACTCAAGCTCCCTTAAGTTAGCTATTTTCTCTTAAACTTGTTCATATTTTTGGACACTGCTACTGTCGCAACCATAACACGTCAACACCGTCTCTTTTGTATGAAATCTTTTAGATTAGATTATGACATAAATGTATACTTTTAAGAAGAGGTCTGAAGTAGCTAGCAATAGAGGGGCAGCAAGATGGCCAATGTGAACAACTCATGCATATCATGTGAAAGAGTAGGTTTTTGTCACCACCGTCAGACGTCACCACCGTCAGGTTTTCGTGAATATCCTCACGGCTGTGGTTCAACCTCGAGGTTGCGGCCGAACCACAGCCATGAGCCCGTATTTATTGTAATCAACAATTATATTCTAGCCTCCGTTAAGGACCATTTGGAGGTTTTTGTCACCACCGTCAGAATGTACGTCACAGAAAACCTGACGGTTGGTGATGTCTGACGGTGGTGACAAAAACCTACTCTTTCACATGATATGCATGCTCAGGATTGTTATTTTTTTGAACCCAATAGTTAAATGAAGTTGTTAAGCAAGAAGCCATCTTGTGTGGTATACATTTTGGAATTGTTTGTTGTAATGAGGCCACTGTCACCAGATTAGTGTCACCACCCTCAGTTCTAAAGTCACCACCGTCAGAGGGAGTTTTATTTGTTTTAAATGAATATGCTTACAATATCTTTCTTCAGTGCTGTTGAGTTATTAAAGTAATAGTCTCTTTTAATACAAATATATGTTTGTTAAATAAAAAAAGTTTTTTTTCTATTTAGGCTTAAAGTAAACGTTGTATGATGTTAGATCTTTTAAAGGAGTACACGTGAAACAGTATAAAAAAGGAACAAAAGTGAATATTAAACATTTAACAGCATATATGTGTACTAAGAATGCCAGATAATGATTTAAAAACTCTAAATACATATTAGACCAAATAAATAAAAAATTATTTGCTTTTTATTGTGTCTGACAAAAACAAAGTAATAACTGTAAAAACGGCTATTTTATGAAACAAAATACAAAATGGGGAGGTGACACCGGTACATTTCTGAACAGCCAAGACCTTGGTCTATAATGATATACCTTCAGATGTTGTAATTTAACCAACTTTTTATTTTCAAAATTAAAACCGGTTTTTGCCAAAGTTTCAAGAATCAGTGATATGTATATATATATATATATATATATATATATATATATATATATATATATATATATATATATATATATATATATATATATATAAAATCCATGGGTCACTCTCTGGCCAAAAGCTACTTAAACATCAACTTCTGATTTATTGCTTATATAAAAAAGCTTTAAGAGCAAAAACAATTAAAAGATAGCAACAAGAATGTCTTTTCTTGAATTTGCCTCTCTGACCCTATTGCAACAGAACCATACTTGAATATGACAACAGCCAATTTCCTGTTATCCTTCCACACACCCCATCTTAATTGCAGACCAGATCCACCCTGCTTAACGTTTATGGACCTTGTAAGCCAACCAAAGTACCCCTTTATAAATCTTTCATTTGCCGCTGATTGCTGTCAGTGCCTGCTGGGCTCTGTAGGCTTTGGCCTTCATTAACAGGCCTGAGTCATACAATTGACTGTATAAGCCTGTGTGCAGTCTGTTCAGACAGCCAAACATCCCGCTGAAGAAGAGATAAGTGTTTATTTGATATGTTGCTCTATTCTATTCTGCCGCAGTCTGTTTTGCTTTTGTTCAATTCTTCCAAAATGCGTAGGCTGCAAGTGTCAAGTGAAATGTCGCAGCAACAAAATCCCCTGACAGCATGTCGTGTGTTTGTCTGTTACCAAATGGTGGTTTTGTGCTCTGCCTCATTCCATGGGCGATTCGTCTTTGAAAAGAATGATTCACTGCCACGCTGATGACATCTTTGCTTGATGCCCTGCAATCCGCTGTGCACTGACTAGCAGAACTGACTAGCAGAAGTAATGAACACAGGTTCATTACTTTAACCTGTGTCTCTATGAAGGCAATATGTATGTATGTGTATTCCCATTTTGCATTCACTCATGCTTAAAACTACAGTGGTTGTTCATTAATAGAGAGGAATCTGTACTATACATTGGTACTTCATCATTTCTGAAAGAATAATCCAAATTGCTCTCTTTTGCTGATGGCTTTTTTGTGGTGTCTTGTAGTAACAACATTAATATATATCTAATTACATTTAATCAGTATTTGAACATTAAAACCAATTATTCATAACAGCTAAGACAATAACTATAATTGAAGAAATTCCTGTGCAAAAGAATAAAAAAAATAAAATAAATTCACACCTTATTCTAATCAAGTAAAAAAATTTTTTTTAAATTTAAATAAAAAAAAAAAAAATAAAATTTAAAATTTTTTTTTTTTTTTTAAAAAAAAAAAATTAATTTTTTTGTGTGGTTTTTAAAAAAAAAAAATATTTTTTTTTTTAAATATTTTAATTTTAAATAATAAATTTTTTTTTTTTTTTTTTTTTTTTTTTTTTTTTTTTTTAAAAATAGTCTCTCTAATTATTGAATATTCAAGGTGTCTAGAAATGCATGACCTGCCTATTACTGTCTTAAATGTTTATTATTGTTCATTGATTTTGCCAAATTAAAGACTTAAATGTTCTTGCTTTTAAATCAAATCTCAGTCAAGTCTCAATAAAGTCGTTTTACAGCATTCAAGTCCAAGTCAAGACCTAATTCCCTATTATTGTGAAATATTAAGTCTTAGTCTGAAGTCTACAGATGGTTTATAAGAACAGCTTTTGTGTAAGTGTAATAAAACATTGAGCAGAAAGGTTTAGGTGAAGCTAATACAGACATATTAACATTTGTTTAATGACATCTTCCCCTGATCTTTAAATTCAAAATTCAGCGTACAGTGGTGATACAGAGGAGCTTCTACAGTACACTGTGCTGTAACGTGGGCTGTGCAGAGTGGGAACAGAGTGAAGGCGTGATATGCCTGTAGCTTCACGCTGCAGGCATATCACACCGCTCCCACTCTGCGTAAAGCTTTATGAAAAGTCATTGCATCGGTGTCCTCTCTCACCCCAAGATACCACTCCATCTCTCGAGCGGAAAACATGCTAATGTCACCATAACGCACCTAATGGGCAGCATTAACCACACTGTTATAGACACTCATGTTAACGTTATGGTAAGAAGTAAAAATGCACTGGTTTCAGCCCTATGGAGCAAAATGCAGCAGATTTTCTCTGAGTGGCAAACAGAAAAAACCTAAAGCAGCTGGGAGCAAAATGATAACAGAATGTTTTGAGTTTTGCAACGTCACTCTGCTTTGCATACTTCTGACTTTCACAATTTTACCTTAAAGGGCAAACCCACCCACAACTACTTGTGTTGTGGTCATCAAATATACAGTTGGTGGATATCAATTGTCATTTGTGAATTGTAATAATTGAATAATTTCTTTATGTTTGTGTGTGTACTGAATTGTCTTATGGATGTTTGTTGATAAGCTCTTTCGCACGTTAAGTTTAAAAGAAATGTTTTTGTTTTATTTTGTTTTTAAAAGGTGCCCTTTCCGTATGTCAAAATTAACAGGAATATTAAGGAGAGAGAGAGAGAGCGCACATCAGAAAATTGGCCTATCATTCACTATGGTCGCAATTGATTATTCCCTTTTTTTTTTTTTAAAGATGTTCAGGACAATTGTTCGCTTTATTTGACAGCTGACAGTTTTAAGAAAAGACACACAACACATGTGGAGAGATAGAGAGAGATGTATGAATGCAACTATGGTCCCCATGCAGCCCGAATCAAACCACGACACAGGTCTTAGACCACTGGGGCATCTTTATGTTAATTGCTTAAAAATATCCCATTAAAATGAATTCTAATTTCTTTTACCATTCACAAACCATTGAACTGAACTGTTAATATGATCCACTAATACTACTTCTTCTATCTCTTGCAACATTGTTGTCCATATTTTTGATAATAATGATGTCAGTGTTTTAAATCACACACACAGCTCCTTGTTTCCTTACCTTGCAGAGCCTCCTTGGCTCTGTCCAGCTCCTGCTCCTTCTGGGCCAGCTGCACGCGGAGCTCGGTGGCGGAGAGCACGTCGGCCGAGCAGCCGCCCTGGGTCTCCTCCAGGTCCTTACTCAACATGTCCTTCATCTGCCGCAGCAGGTGCACCTCCTCCTGGAGCTGGGCCACCTCCTCACGCAGCAGGACTAAAACACACAGAGACAAAACAGAGCTTTAGCATCCTGACATCAAAACATGTCCCAATATATTCTTGGTAAAATGTGAGTTATTTTGATTTTGCCAGACAGCCTGAGCAGTGAGTCAGTTTTTTGAGGCCACAGTAACAATGGAATTCCAGAAGCTGGAGAAGGGTTGCAGAGATGGTTATGTCTGAAATGCAAAATTGATTTAACGTAATCATAGGAGGTTATGGTTTAATTTGTAATTGAGATAAGAAGCATCACAGGGATGGGTGAGGTCCAGTGGATAAGTAAAGACATAGATATTATAACAAAGTTTATCTTTGCTGCTGCCTTTTGAACCTGCTACGTGTTGGCAGGAACTATGAGAAAAGAGAGAGAGGTGTATCCATTCAATATTCAGTGATTGGTGCTTTAAAGAGCTCCTCCCTGTCGTTGACACAAAGATGCAAACTACAAAATGAAAAGAGCAGCAGAGAGAAATAGATTTTTCCAACAATTTGACCCACTGGAAAATCTCTCAAAGAATCAGCAGAAGAGAGACAACTTCACTCAGTCTTAAAACAAGCCACAACAGATAAATGTCACACTTTAAAGTCTCAAATAAAACCTCAAAAAAATAAATACTTAATCTAGAAATAGGTCATTTTTTTCTGCACACTGAATGTGCTTGTTTAGGTGGAGCATATGAAGAGTAATTTATATAAGGATGAGTAGAGTCATTCTGTTCAATTTCATGCATCCTCAGGGCAGGGGGTTGGAGGGGGGGGTGGGGGTAAGGAAAACTGCTCAGCCCCATCTCGCATGGCTCTACTATCAAGTGCCGCCCATAAATCACACTTGATACTCCCACACCCCAGCTCCAATATTACTGTCTGAAAGAATAAAATCAATCAGCGATGAATGGGAGAACTTAGAATAGGAGAGTGAATGTGCCAAAATGCTGCGAGAGGAACAGAAGAATTCAAAATAAAATACAGATTGAACTTTAGCTTTTTAGTAAAGGGTATGATTAATTTGCAGTGTGAAAATGTATAGTAAGGATCAACATACAGAGTTAGAAGAAGATTTACAGCAATGTTAGTCAATTAAGTTGCTTTGCATTCTGCAGAGCATCAGTGGAAATATTCCTCACATACAGTACGTTTGCCCATAATGCCCATTTAATACTTTATGTCTTTCACCAGTATTACACCAGCCTTGAGATTAAGAAATCCGTATATGATCATTTAGAAAATATTAAGCAACTCTATATTTCCACCAAACAATCTAGCTTTTACGGTCCAGTATTCTCCATTTAGAATTAGCAATAAATGAGCCTACTGTGCTTTAGAGAGGACCGTACTCTGTGAATGTATTTGTATAGTTCAACTACAGTAGTTCTCTGTGCATAGGACAATAAAGGTTTTGCATCTTTTAGATGCAGTACTTTTAGATTTTTAACCTCTAGTGTCACAAAATTGGACGGGTCACACTGGAAATGATCTCTACATAGTAACTCTGAAAAGTAATCCAACAGTTTATCCCACAGTTAGGATTTCTGTGTAGTATAAGTAAGTCAGTCCACAGGATGATTGTAGGTCCCTGAACCACTGTCAAAACAATATAAAAATGTCTATCTCTGTCAGACATTTCTATGTCTATATCGTTCTAAGCGTCCGAACTGTGTTATGGCAATATTAACGTAATTTGGACAACACTTTATGTTGCACTGATCCTTGCACGTTATAATAATTTTGTTCTTAATAAAATGAGAAAATACTCAGCACTTTTCCTTTGTCAAGTATTTCATTTCACCTTTATCGGTATAGAAGACTTTGGCCATATCGCCCTACCACAGATAGATCTTTTCTACGAAAACAAGGTAAAAGTCTGTCATCTACAGGGGGTGTTTCTGTTATTTTTTCCAGACAAAATGCAAAAACCAAATACATAGATAAGCTTCACAAAGCCAGTATTTCTGTGTATTCCCTGAATGTGTCACCTGTGACAAATTTATTGTTTTTGTATGTTGTTGACTGCCAACTATGTGAATGACACACGTATCTTTAATCCTGCAGTTCGGCCATGACACTAACAATTCACTCCTCTTACAGCAGACCTGGTGTGATGCTCCCATTTTCCCCTCCTGCACCCACAGTTGTGAATAATATGTCGATATGAGGACAGTGGAGATGGTTCAACACTACAACAAACTGTGACAACAAACTATAATGGAGGATATGTGGTGTATGCAGCCTTGCTCTGATGCATTTTTAGCACCATATGGATCACTAAAGCTCACACCTTTTCTCCCCTGAAACTAAATCAACCTTTAAAACCATTTCACTGATTGTACAACGTGCACCTGCTTGAGTCCTTTAATTTGTGTTCACTGACTAAATGTGCTAAGGATAAGAGCTACCCGCTAAATAACGAAAATGAAATGTAAAAGGGGTCATTAGGAGAAGGGTCGAGAGAAAAACGTTGGCGTTGGAGTGTCATTACACAGAGGTATACTTAATGGACCCGATAATAGAACCACATTTTACGGAGCAACTCAAGCAGCAACACCCTTATTGGCAAACCAAAGAGCTGGCCCGTTCTGGAAACCACCGACCGCAAGATACAGTTCATTGGTGTTTAAAAATCCTATAATAGTCACAGACTCAATTTGATTACTTTTTCATTAAGCTTGCATGTATTGACAGAGTCAGAGACAGAGACAGAGTCATAAATAAAGGACATGGACACTGAAAATGTGGGTTGTATATATTTTTAATAGCCAACCTATAAATGCTGGCTAAAAATTTTGGTTTACGGCTCATACCCTTATAGAATAAAGTTGCTTCTTTGATAACTGGGGCCTCATATGTTTAAAAATGTGCAGATAAAGTCACCGGTACATATCTTTGAATACAAACTATGGAGACATTGATTTAAAACCTCCCACAGTAAGCTGTAATAACCACAACTTATCCATAAAAAACATTTCAGCCAGCTGTGCAATTGATCAATGCAGAAGGATAGATACTGAACAAAACACAATTATATAAAAAATGATTTCACCGCTGCAACAAAAAGGGGAAACTTCACTTGTTGTTGCAAACTGCTAAGGTGTAATTTTACACTGTCTGCTGTTTATAACAGCGGGACATCACATAAGTGTAAATAAAAACCATTTCTACAAGGTAACAGACAGTCCAGATGATATAAGACTCTACCTGAACTACCCTCTATTTGTTACTTTTTTAGTCTTTGTAATAAAAAAATAAAAAATGTATTCTTTCCTTTCAATTTGTGTTTAATGTTTTATGGCATTATGTGAAGTACTATGCATTACTTTGTGTATTAAAAGTATATCAATAAACTTGCCTTGCCTTACTAAATGTCATGCATACCTATGGCAAATTACAAGAGAATGTTCAATCCTACTGTAGTCTTACATCAGTAAGTGCTAGACCGAGGTGTTGATGTGTACATAATGGACTGCATTTATATAGCTGTGCATACTGTTTGTGTGATGTAGAGTATATGTTGCAGACATATACAGTACACCAATTCTCACCTCTTCTCAAAAGACTCACAAGGACACAGATGCTTCATGCTAAAAATAAGCCTATGTTAAATATGGTGAAGATGTAGATTTGACATCCTCATACTGATTTAAATGAAACGCTTGATCAGTCATGTCATAACACTAATAAGACAACCAGGAGGTCTTCGTGAAAACGGTTTGCAGCGATGATTCAATATGTGTACTTTACTTGCAAGAGGACCCTCAGCATCTATGATAGGAAATGCAAAATGAACTAAGTTATTAGCAGAGTGTGCAAGGTGGAAACAGATATGTTGGTCTTTCCAGCTTTGTGCAGGCGAGCTCAGTGCTGGAGCTCTCTAGATAAGACAGTCAGAGGTTGGGGGGACGGTGTGGTGGAGGGGAGCGGAGACAGCCACCTATTTTTCAACATCCGCATTGTCTCTAGGTTGGCAAGATGAATGCACTATAAGCTCTGCATTACAAATGACAGTCAGAGTGGGAGCCTTCTGATAAGTGCAATCTCCCCTGCTCTCCCCTCCAGGACTCTGTGCAGTTCATTCCCATGGAGGGTCCTCCTGTCTGCCAACATTTGTATCATGGAAGGTGTGAGGCTCATAATTTAGCAGGCTTATGTATATGCAAATTAACATATTCATCTTCTTACGTGTTTCAGATATTACATTTTGCCTCCCATTTTTTTGACTTTTTACATCATATTTGCTATTTGTTTTAATTTTGTGCAAATAAATAAACACATTCTTGCTAATTGTATATGATACTGTGCACTATTGCAGCCATTGAATGTTTCTGATTTTCTTTGGATTTAAATCCATTAAATGACTTGTGTAACACATCTGGTGGAAAGAAGCCATCGTAAAACATCTCAAAGCACATGTATATAGAGAATCGTGTATTAGGTATTGATGGAGAAATCTAGGGGACTAACAACTTCATTGCAAAAGCCCTGAAAAAAAGCATGAAATATCACAAAATAAAATATGAGCTAAATAAAATGGCCGGTATTCATATTAAACATGGACCTTGGGTAATTTCTGAAAGATTTAAGTGAATTCTAAAAAAAAAAAAAGATGTAAAGTAGAAAAATAATATGAATATGTTTTTCAGATTGTATTCATGAAATAATTTCAGCACATCAACCAGTCAAATGTTACACATGCCAACCAAGGACGCTGTTTTTAGCTGCACTCCTGCTCAACTGTCAAAAAAACCCTTCTGACTTTAATTACATCTCTTCCCAAACAAAAAAAAAATAGATGACAAATATAAAAAGAGATGTTTCTGGCACACGGAAAGTTTGACAACACAGGGTTGTGTTTCAGTTCGCAGTGGTGTGACTGTGTTGCCATCACAACCTCGGTACTAGTAGGGATGAGAGGATGTATCAGGGTCGGATGTTTGCTGACTCTCTGCTGTTAGCTCAGCCTTCAACACCACCTGTTCCCCACTGGCTGACGGAGGCAAGACATTTTCTGCTCCTGCAGCTACCGCAGTCTGACATACAGTTAACATTTTAACTTAAAGTGGGCATATTATGCTTTTTGGCTTTTTCTCTTTCCTTTATTGTGTTATATATCTTTTTTGTGCATGTAATAGGTTTCCAAATTGAAAAAGCCCAAAGAGAAATACCATCTTAAAACAGAAAACAAACTGCTCCAAACAGCTCTATTGTAGTCCAGCCTTTACTTCCGTGATGAACGTGCGTCACTTTGTAACACAAGTTGGGGGGGGCACACAATATTCACTCTCTTTTAGCTCCATTTGTGGTTTCTACAGAACCAACTCCTGGGGGAAATACCTAGCTGTATAGATGTTCTGACATTTGGTAAACATAAACATCATTACCACTTTGAACTCACACATGCACTGACTTCACAGTCTTACCCCCCCAACCCCCGGACTTTCTTCTACCCACCTACTGTGCAATATTTAATATTTAATACTTTTGATTATTTTGATAATACTGCCTACCTGTTCTTAATACCCAGAAATATACAAAATTGTGAACAGGGAGTTTTTTATTTATTTATTTTTAAATAGTACAGGCTTAATGTGTTTATCTGACTGCAACTGGGAAGTCCCACATGGATTAAGTTGAGGCTAATGACGAGGGGAAAGAAATATTAGCATTTATTGACCCTCCCTTCATATCCATTCCGTTCCAATTCCCTAAACAGGATCGCCTCTAGTTATTATGATTCATCGAAACAGTAAATAAAATCTCCATCCCCGGCCATTGATGTAATGACTGCTTAAATGTGTGCATTTGCATAATAGTGGCCATGCATCAGCTGACATGCATTTGGTAGCAGTGAATTATGAATCTGATTAATGTCATTTCCTATTTGTATGATTTAAGCAAAATGGCTGAAACTGTCTTCCTAAATAATCCTGCAAGCCTTTGTGTTACAGCTTTGTAATGCTAGAAACCTAATTAAAATTGTTCCAAAATATCAGCACTTCTGCAAATCTGTCATCTCCTGGACTTAATGGTTCAAAAAAGGGATTAAACATTTGAGGAGAAAACATCAAACCACCGCATTTTTCAAAAATGACAAAATTCAATTCAATTCAATTTTATTTATAGTATCAAATCATAACACAAGTTATCTCGAGACACTTCACAGATAGAGTAGGTCGAGTCCACACTCTATAATTTACAAAGCCCCAACAATTCCAACAATTACAGTAATTCCCTCAAGAGCAAGCAGTGCGACAGTGGCGAGGAAAAACTCCCTCTTGGGAAGAAACCTCGGACAGACCCAGGCTCTTGGTAGGCGGTGTCTGACGGTGCTGGTTGGGGATGTGATGAACAGTGGCAGTAATAGTCACATTAAAGATAATGGAACAGTGACTTCAAATGGTAGTCGTAGTAGTTCATGTATGTCATATCAGTGCGCTGCAGGGCGTTACGGAAAGCTTCTTACTGTGTTATAACACATTTTAGACCCTACATTTTGACCATTTGTTTTAAAATCTGCTATTTTTCTGGGTCCACAAAGACTACTCAGACATTGTTCTCAGTGTATCTCATTCCATAGTAACACATAATAGCCTCTCTCTGTCTGTGTCTCCATGTCACTCTCAGGGCCCTATCTTGCACTCAGCACAATTGCCTTTGTACACCGACGCATGTATCATTCCTATTTTGCACCCGACGCACAGCGGACTATTCCTTCCACAGACGCACGTCGGTAAATTAGGGAAAGTATTTGCGCTCCTGGGGGCGGTTCAGCGAAAAGAGAAGGCGTGTTCCGGCCGAAACGTTACTTGGTGCTATTCTGCAGTTTCAGAAAACAATTCCGCCACTGACCAGGAAAAACCTAGTCTAAAGTCAGTGGCGCTAGTCTAAAGTCAGTAGCGCGTTATTCAGATGCTATTTTAGGGGCGATGCTTGGCCATACGAAGGCAGCGGTAACAACGCCGCATACACTTCTCTCATCTAAATGGATGCAGCAGTTCCACATTTTGCAAACCATACATAATTACAAAGGAAAATATTACTGAAAATGCGCTTCAGGTGTTTGGATAGATCAGGAGGCACTTTACAGTACAGTCCTCAAAACGTCGCAGCATTCTTTGTGGCTTGTTGTGTTTTACACAACATTTCCATGAATTACGGATGTGTTGATGACATAAATGAGGAAATATTAGAGGACTTAAGGAGACGTGATATTGAACTACGGCGGGATCTGGTCCGGGAGTAATGCGCGATGTGTTCCTGATGGAGCGGGTGGACGGAGATGGAGTGGGGGGAGGAGGAAGGGGCACAACAGGACCAGGTGGTGCATTTGGAGGTATGCTCCATGGCTGCAGCAATCCTCTCCAGACTTGAGGAGATGCGCCTGAGGGGCCGCAGCAACATCGCCACCCGGCCAAGACAGGCATTTATTACTTTGCTGCATCCCAGACAGCTCCCGCTGGCGTGCGCCAGGCAAATCCGCTGTCATAATAGCAATCCGCCATGGAACAAGCGCGCCTGCTCTTAAAGGGAATGTGAGATGACACTCTGATTGGTTATTTTCACGTTACGCCCAAACCACACCTAGCTACTTCAGACCAACCCATTTTAGATTTTGCATCCGCCCACAAAGCGACTTGCGTTTTGCGTTTCATACTTGCGTTTCAGATCGTTAAAATAGGGCCCTCAGTGTCTCCCAGAATCTCTCTTGTCCTGCACTGTTCTTCCAGTTCCTCCTCTCCCACTTCTACAAAAACAGCAGGACTAAGAAACCAAAGTTGAAAACAGTCCGGCAATGTGTCAGCGAAGCCAGTGGCCATGAGGCAGCTGAAATCGGACTTGGCTGGAATGTGA
Organism: Perca fluviatilis; assembly: GCF_010015445.1. Classification (NCBI taxonomy): domain Eukaryota; kingdom Metazoa; phylum Chordata; class Actinopteri; order Perciformes; family Percidae; genus Perca; species Perca fluviatilis. Next base: position 25,362,531 of record NC_053116.1, on the reverse strand, counting down.
TTGGAGGTCAAAAATTGATAAGTAATGACAGTAAGTGTCTAGAGGGGGGACATTTTTAGATTGGTTCTCCCTCTTCAGAGTGAGTGGGAGGGAAAGCCAGAGTGGGGTTCAATTTTTGCCTGTTACTGGAGACAAAATCAATTAACGGACCTATTGTTCCCACACAATTCTCCTTCAGCTAGCTTTCAAAGTGAGGACATACAGTACGTACAGCACAGGCCCACAGTATAGAGCAGTTGTGGCTTGCTACTATATCATGGGTGCACATACTGTTTAAAGTCTTCTTAACAATGTATAAATAATGGAACAGGCACACTAACCTAAATATTTATGTCACATAATAACAATGTGATTTAGACACATTATGTGGATGTACGGCTTCAATTACTGCAATATAATATCCCAATCTAACAAAACCAACAAATCATGAGACGGCATACCGGGTCCAGCTACAGTGCTAGATAATCAATTTCCTACCTATTCAGACATAAATCCTCATGAAGAATGTTCGATATAATGACAGGACAATGTTGTAAAGAAATGCAGCACTAGCTAGGTTACAACATCATTTCTCCCGCAAAGATGAATTGGTCTATGTACAACAGTTAAACCTTATCCGCAGTTTGAATGCAGAGCATATGGTACCGCAGTTATTGAGGACAGAACAACCCAAATCAGGAATGTGTTATATAAAAAAGGGGATGAAAGATCAGTCAGGGTCAAGAATTTGAGCGGCAAGGGCTTTCATCAGGGGAGGCGACAGATCACATACTCTTATTTGTTTTAGACTTGGCAACTCAGGCGTGGCCCTGCTTGAATAATTACATTCAATTCTCTCTAAAAACCACAACTCAGAGATGCTATGCTGGGTTAAAAGCATGACTCTTCTCAGCACTCCTTTAAATATACTTGAAAATAAATGAATCACTCAATTTAGAATGCTCATGCTAATGTGATTAAGATTTTTCAGAAGATTCTTTTTGTTCAGGACAAAAACTTCCCATCATCTCGAGTAATGAGCCAAAGTGCACACTCAGAGGGCAGCAGTGGAGCTCAGCGAACACTTTAGCAACTTCCATCTCCTGTCCAATTCAAAACCTGTACAATGTCACCTATTTACAAGTGCTTCATTACAGTGGTGAGATAAAATAACTAATGATGTACTTGGTAATTATATGAATATGAATTTTATTTATCCCTAAAGGAATATTCTGTTTTAATTCCTTACATGCAGACGCTTATCAATGACACATTTCAAGCCGGGGTCCTCGGGTTCAGTCGGTATTTTGACTCTTTTCTCATCCTGTTGCCGCTACAGTCTTTGTGACGGAGCAAAGAGCAACCGAGCCAGCACTTTACCAGCCAGACTCCTATAAAATCCATTATAATCAGCAGTGTTATTCAGTCGGAAACTACAGAGAGCCTCCAGGCTAATGCACCACGCACCCCCTGCGATACGGTTCCATTTCCCTGTAATGATTATATCCCAGGAAGCACATGAATTTCGTGGATTTATCCACAATGTATAAGGTTAGAAAAATGACACAGAAAGGTATTTAAAGTGATGGGTGATAGAATGCAAAACCAATTTTACCCTATCATAGTTGAATAACAAAGCTAGATGTTGACGTCAACCTCCCAAAACCTGTACCTTTGTCACGCCCATGGGTGTATTAAGAGAACGGTCACGTCCCAACATTTATATAGGCTACACAGTCTTCTGAATCTAGGTCACGCAGATCTCTGCTATTCCATTACAAAATTCACTTCTGAAACTTTTTTATGCGAGAAATCAACTATGCAAAGCTCAAATATGGGCCGTTTTACGAAAATGGATGGCTAATTTTGGCTAATTTTGTCCGACTGTGTGTCGGAGTTCAGCGGCCGGTGCTGCCTGGGTTGCTGCCTCGCCGCCTGGCCTGCCTTCCTTCACAGACCCCGGCCTGCTGTGAGCTCGATTGAGCTCCGTTACGGCTGGCAGCCCACAGCACTCCATACCCGCTCAAAGTCACTGTTTTTTGGGCTAATGGACTACCAAACGCCGCTGCTCTGACAGAGCTCCAGGGCCTGCAACTCCTCTGTTCCTACTAAATGTCCGGTGTATGTGAGTGACAGCGCGGTCAGCGAGCTTTTGTTATGTGTGTAATTATAATGTGTTGAGTTATTTAAACAAACGATTGGGGAAATAAACGAAATAAATAAACACTTGTCCGCGAGTCTCATTGATAGAGCCTGCGGCTGCATGTTAATATTTTCTTTTAATTCTAATTTTTATTAAAATAAAAAAATTTTTTAAATTTTTAAAAAATAAAAAAAAAACTTTTTTTTTTTTTTTATCTTTTTTAAAAAAAAAAAAAAAAAAAAAAAAAAAAAAAAAATAAAAAAAAAAAAAAATAAAAAAAATTAATTATAATTAAAAATATAAAAAAAAAAAAAAAAAAAAAAAGATAATTTTTTTTTTTTCCATTTTTTTTTTTTTATTTAAAAAACTTTAAAAAAACATCTTTTTACTAACAAAAAAAAAAAATTTTTTTTTTTTAACAAACCCCCCGGAAGTTGTAGCTCTATCAATGAGAGCTAGCTAGCCTCCTCTTAGAATTCCTCTGAAATTCACAAATATTCATTAACTTGAAATCGGACACCGTTGCTAGCTTTATGAGACATTTAGGTAGATGTTGTATAAGTGGTGTGACGAAATTCAAACTTTAAATATAGCTACTCTAGTTATGCCGGCAGCCAGCCAAGAGTAACTGGAACTGTGGTAAGAGATTGCTGGTGTAACAAGCTCGCTGACCGCTGACTTGATTTCTCGCTTAGAAAAGTCTCAGAAGTGAATTTAATAACGAAATAGCCCAACAAACAATGTATAACTTGGCAGTGTCTGAAATATGAGACCCGCTGTCGAGTCTCCCATGTGTTTCTATGTAGTTTGCTCAAACCAATCAGCGCGCAGCTCATTCTAAATATTCATGAGCATACCATATTTGGAAGAAAAGCTCTTGTTCCAAATAGAGCCATATTCACAGGGTAGTTAAGGGCCTAATAAAATAGCATTTGGGTTAATTTTCAGCCCAACCAGTGTTACATACCCCATTAGAAGACCTTAAGGAACAGTGTTAAATACCCTATATAATCATTCTATCACCCCTTTAAAGTTCTATACACTCAATAGTATTATGGATGCCTTCCATTTTCTTTCTTATTTAAACTCTTAATTCTCAGAATGGTAAGATATTTTTATTCACGTGAAACATTCTCCTACACACACACACACACACACACACACACACACACACACACACACACACAGATAGGTATGTGCACACCCCTATGCATTACTGAATGCATGGTGGGGTACGGATTAATGTTTGCCCTTTGCAGGCATGTATGCAAACAGCAGCCATTATCTGACCTTTAATCTAAGGGAATCGGTTTGTGTCCTCAGGACAAAAAAAACCTCACTGGACAAACTGCATTGCAAATGATGTTAAACTTTTTATACTTTGGCTGTTGATGCCACTATCTGTAAATTTGCCCTCCTTAAAGATGGAGTGCGATACGTTTACATATAAATGATTGTCCGTTACACTCAAGCCCTTGCCAAACAAGTTCACACAATGCTGAGTTCTCAGAATACCATTGAGTTACCACGAGTTGTGGTGTCTGGTGTCTATTGTTTAAAAAATTTACCAGTGCTAATACCAGTACCCTTAAAGTGCTCATATTATTCTTTTGGCTTTTACCCTTTACTTTATTGTGTTATATATCTTTTTTGTGCATGTTATAGGTTTACAAAGTGATAAAACGACAAACGTGTGTCACTCTGCAACACACATTATAATGCTCGCCTAGCTGCTAGCATGGCACGCCCTCATACTCTGCTTCTGACTGGCTGGTAGTCCTTACCTAGCTATTACGCATGTGGGACTCCCAACAAAGATGGAACAGAAGTGAGATGCCTCACTCTGTAGCTAAAACGGAGAACTCAACAAAGAGAGGAGCTGCAGAAATGTGTAGATCAACAAAAATAGGGTGTTTTTTGAGAATTAAACCATGTAAACCTATTCTGATATAACCTCTTATACAGTATGAATCTGAAATTTAGCATAATATGAGCACTTTAAAGTGATACCAATAGAGTACTTTGATACCTTTTTTTTTTACTTGATTCAATACCCACCATGTGAATGGAAGTATCTCAGCACTCTGAACTGCCAACTCCGTCAAATATACCGCAGCGCGCTTCACCACACCACAGACTGTATGGGTTGTAGCTGCTGTGGTAGTGGGCCAATCACATGTTACATTAAATCAAACAACGCTTGCGGTAAATGCAGGTATTGTTTGACTGGTGAAGTTTCAATACTAGTTGGTTCTTGATTATTTCGTTTAATACCTTAAAAGGTACCAGAAGGATGAGAAGAAGCGTCCAAGAAAAGTTTCTGGAGCAGATGGTCCAGATAAAAAAAAAACTTTTTAGAGTCGTTTAGATGAAGGATTGAAGTAAAAACAAAAATCGTCCAGAGGGGTAGGGGAGCGAGCTGTTTCCATAACTCTCTCACAGTGGAGGTTTAAATGTTACCACGGTGACTTCAGGGAAGCAGGAGGATTTTCCAGTTCTACAGCGAGCTATCCTGCAGGTATACATCATAAGCACATTTTAACAGTGCTTGTGTATTTACACTCACTGCGAAAGGGGGCAGACAAAAGTTTTGCATGGCAGCTTTAAAGTACCATACCAATGATGTAAATCAATTATGTATAGGCTACTTTCCATCATAACTTACCATTTTGCAAATGACGCTGCTGTGTTTTAGAAATGTGACTATATTTTTTGAATTTCACTGATTTCCATCACAGCAAACATCAAGTCTGCTTTCATTTTTGTTGAAGTTACTTAAGGTAATGCACAGTAAGGTAATGCAGTGCTGACCTTTTTAAATCAACTCTAACACTTGAAAACATGCAGACTCACTGTGCTCACTGTGATGAATTACACAACTCAAGCAAGTTTCAAGGTTTCATTTGCTGATTGATTTTCATATCGTACAAAAATGAACGCAAACCCAGAGCTGTCTGGATTGGTGTCCCACAAAAAACTGTATAGAATCCATTTGAAAATGGTCAGCATAAATTGACACACATAATCAGTTGATAACATGCAAACTAATATGGCTATTTAATTTGGTTGCAAGAGGCTGCCTGTGATTTGAGCTATTTAATATTATTCCTAAACAGAGAGAGGGAGTGATTGTCACAGGTACAAATGAGGTGTTCAAAATCTGCCAGAAGGGCAGAAAAGGTGAAATGCATCACATGCACGTCCTTGTGAGAGTGAAAGCACATTTTCATATCGGATCCTGCACAAATCATTAAGGGCAGTTTGCCGAAATATATTTCAGTCTTTCATCTCGAATGAGATGCAGGAGTCATTAATAAAAGTCAGTGTGTGTGTGTGTCTCTCTCTGTCTCGTGTGTGCGCACGTACGCGCAGACGCCCACACACACACACACACACACACACACACACATCTTTATGGACCATTGATAGCAAATTCATCAGTGGTTCATGACGGTAGTAACGCCTAAGCTCTGACTGATGAAGGCAGCCTGCAGTGTCTGCTCTGTCTGGGAGTACTTTGCTCTGGATTAGCTAGTCAATTCTCATGAGCAGAACAATCTCCCTGCGTCGCCTGAGGAGATGACAGGGTCACACCCAATGAAAAGGGAAAAAAAGGGAAAAAAACACATCTTGCCTTGGGGCACTCCATCACAGAAATCATACTCTAATATTGTGTATTAACGGAGACAGTGAGGAAGAGATATTGGTATTCAGGACAACACATACAGGGATGGATTGCTATTTATTGGTAAGCACACCAGTGTGAAAGCAAGCCTCAAGTCCCCATGGTCTTTAGCCTCATATCAACTCATGATTGCTCTGGAGTTGGAGGATTATAAAGAAGAGACTATGAAGACGTCAATTAAGCTTCTAACATGCCAGAGAAGGTAGGGGATACTTTAGCCTGTAAAACTGCCCTAGGAATTTCCACGTCTTCAAAATGTTTGTTTGGTCTGACATGGGGCCTAAAAACTAAATATTTAGTTAACAATCATATAAAGCAGAGAAAAGCTGCAAATCTGGAACCCGAAAAGATTCTTTTCTTGACTTGATGCTTTCACAACCTGAATTCCACAGAATTCGAGGCTGTCACCATTAATTCACATCAAAGGCATTTAAATGACGATGTCACTCACTGCATGACTCCCTCCCTTCTAGTCAGCCAGTGTCGATCAAGTGGTCCAAGCTTTACCATCACAGAATCTGACATCCATATGCTGGCAAGCCTATTTCATGCTTCAGGTCCTTGGAGTAATGGGGGCTGAACTTGCGCGAGTAGGGTTAGAACAGAGCTCGACAGTGAGCAAAAAACTGATCAGAGAGAAAGATAGGCAGTAATCTCCGCTGCATTTTATCACGCTCTGCGTCTGTTGGCTTAAAACCCTCCTGTGTGTCTGTGGATGGTATCAGCCACACTGGCCAGAACTAGCATTGCTGTTCCCAGAATGACACAAACATGCAAAGAGAGCTCACATATGTTACTGTATAAAGTACAGATTTACATTTTTTTATTATTATTATTATTTTTTTTTAGAACAAAAAAAAGTTACATTTTTCTTTGGTGGACTGAGCATGCCAGATTTAAAACCATCTTCATTTTTGGTGTCCTTTTATAGAGTTACATAAGCAGCCCTCTCTCACATTTTCACAGTCTGTACTTGTGCCGAACTGACAGTAATCCGTCAAAACAATGCATCTGTTTTTAAGTCTTTCTCCCATCTATGACGTGAAAACCACAAACAGTGAGATTGCTGTCGTTCTTAGGCTGCAGATGGACAGATATACTGGACGGCATTTCGAATTTCTTCGTCATGGAGATTAGCAACAGAGTTTCCATGAAAATGGAAGAGGTGCTGCTCAGGTCATAAGGGACAAACGGTTCGATGGAAGATAAGATATCTGGTAGATACAATGACGGATGGATGGAGCCATTAAAATAAAACTGGGGGAGTCAGAGAGTGCAAATGAGCCAAAATGGCAGCCCTTCCACAGAAGTGATAATGAAGGTGCAGGCTGGCAACTATCCTCTTTCGAGATCTTAGCTCCATGCAATTTATCATCCTCCGGTATGTTGTATTAGTAGGCATTCAGGTTGCAAATAAATGCTGCGAGAATACACACAGAGCCAATTCTAGGATATTGTAATTGCAGAAGTATACACTATTTGCCTATTTTGGGGATAACTAATGCTTTACATTGCTGTCTGAGTTGGTGCTCTAATGAATTGGTGCATTGCTAGGATGATGCCAACCCCCCGTCTCCACCACTCAGGACCAAGCACCGGACCTGGGGCGACAGAGCCTTCTCCATAGACCCCTCCCTCTGAAACTCTCTACTCAAACACATCCGAGGCTGCACTAATCTGTCCATGTTCAAATCACTGATCAACACCCACCTTTTCAGAACTGTTTTAATGTGTGATTAATGCTGTGTGTTATATATATATATTTTATATATTTTAGTGTGTTGTTTTCTAGGATCATTTTAACATGAGTACCATGAAAAGTGCTCTATAAATCAAATGTATTATTATTGTATTAATATTAAGGTTCTTCCTCCAGATAGAAGCTGGAGTTTGTGCTTTTATTCTGGACGTCTCACACCCAACATGATGAAAATGTTAATTGGTTGCATCAGGCCAGGCAATAATTGCTGCTGGTTATGCTTGGTGAGCTGTGCTGGTAAAAACATGTCATTCATTCAGCCATGATATGAAATAGCATACACAAGCTATCAACATTTAGCACGTTTTACAACATCTGTTTTCACTGGCTTTTCCTACTGGTTTCATTTTATTGTTATGCGTTGTTAACATTGTGCTATTATGTTCACCTCATTTTCCCCGGGTGTTGCTATTAAGCATATTGCAAATAAATAAACAGTTGTTTTCAGAGAATAGTCTTGCTGTGCATGAGTGGGAGTCAAGCAGATAACAAAGCAACAATTTCTGATGCAATAGGAACAAAAAACAAGCTCTGTTTTGGAGAAAGATCTCTGTGAGTATGACCAGGGCCTTATGCCAATGGCTGCACGGAAAACATATTCAAATTCAACTGATTCGTCTTATTAGGTGGGTTAACAGATTAGCTGAGACAGGTGGCTAAGAGGTGTTTGGACTAGTGATGGCCAAATGAAGCTTTGTGAACCATATTCTTTTTTCTGAGCCCACTAGATGGGGCTCTCTCTTCAACAAAGGGTTGAAAACACACTGAATTGCCATTCCTTTAACCTTTTTCTTTGAACAGAGCGCGCCATCTAGAGACCTCAGAAAATAAAGACCAGTCCCTCCAGAATTTCGCTCGTTATTGTAAGTGCAATGATAAAGTCAGTACTTTATCAAACCGTATGAATGTGTGTCCCAGGCCAGGTTAGAAAATTAACTATGTAAAGATCAACAAGCCACTGACACGTATGTTCAAATTTGATTAATTCAATAAATTATTATTTTTTGTCTTAAATCCACCAGCCATTTTCATATTATACGAACAAATGCAGCATCCTGAGCTTTTTTGGTAAGGTTACTAGGAAATCTCAGCCCAGAGTAATTTTATTCTCCCCAAAACAAGTTTCCTTTTTATTTTTAAAGAACTACACAAAACAAAAAATAATCGCAACTTTCACTGTCTCCCGCAACTTCATTGCAACAAACATCAGACATCACAACTTTTGTCGCAATCTTTTACAAAAGCTCCCATCGAAATCAGGCATTTTGGGCCGCAACATTCTCAAAAAAAGGCTGCGAAATCCTGGAGGGACTGAAAAACTGGTTCACAAAGCTTCATTTGACCATCACTAGTTTGGACATGTGTCCATGCTTGTGTGACAAAGCAGGTGTGTATGCATATCTGTCCGTGTGTTTGTGTGTATATAGTTGAGAAATGACCTTTGGTGCCGAAGGCTAACAGTGCTGTTATTTATAGTCTGGGCCAAATGGGAGGGCAGACACTGTGTCACCATGGATACTTTGTCAAACTGTGGATGAGTCCACGCACACAGAGTCAGCATACCTGTATGAGCTGGCTCATACCACTGACTAAACCCTGCACTCCTTCAAATCAACCAAACAAACGAACACATCAACAAACATGCTCTGTTGCCAAAATTAATTATCGCCACCTGGAAAAGTCGAGCCAAGGTGACAATGATGATTTGGCAGACAAATTAGAGTATAGCGGTGCTGAAACAATCCTGGTTGCCTCTTGAGATACTCAATAAGATTCTGGGTCTGAAATCCGTAGCTAATGGCTTTGGAGTTACATTTGTTCCCAGTTTTCAAAATGAGCAGGGCATCTGCTGACAGCTTCAGTAAATGAAGCTACAAGACTGAAGAGTCTGTCACTGCAAATTGGAGTTACCTTTTCAGAGACTTACAGAGAGCAAGTTCTGTCATCCATCCATGTATATTTGATAAGCTGAGGAGGAATGGACAGTGTCTGAAAACAGCAGCCAACAGTGGGAAAATCTGATTTGTGATAGTGACAAAGTAAGCATGCCAAAATAATCTGAGATTTTGCTTTCTAATAAATATGATTGGGGCCAATGTTTTCAAACAGAGATAGATAGATAGATGGAACATAAAGGCTCCGATCAGTACATCCTCATTGAAATACAAAATTACTCCATTCTCTCAACAAGTATTCGTAAATCTGACTTAGCATTCCTCATGATTAATACAGTTGCTTTACAACTATCCCCGACTTGATTCTGACAGGCAGCTGATTATCTATAGTTTGTTCCAAATTGCCTTCCGTGTCTGCCACAACGGGAAGAAAGTAGCTAGCACCCGAGGGATTCACATTCACTGCATTCACCTGCAGCACAGTCAGTAAAAGAAGGCAATTAGGCAGCCAGGACCAAACTCAGATGTTCCCGCAATGATGTTGTCAAACTGCTGGAAACACACACAGTCACACACAAACACATTCATCCATTGGTTGATTGACATATATATGCCCAGATGGACATGTGCATGCATTTGGATGCATATAAATGAAGGTTCACACGTACAGCCAAGGGTCTCATTTATAAATCTGGGCATAGGATTCTGCGTACGTACGCCCAAAAGCCAAAAATGGCGTATGCCAAAAAACATTCAGATTTATAAAACCTGTAAGCAATGTTCCCTTTATAAATTACAGATTACCCACAAGTGTGCGTACGTGAATCAGCCTCTTATCCAGCCCTGTACATGCCCATTTTTAACCATAAATCGTCAATGCAAAGAACCTCATGAATGCTGATCAGTATGTTAATGACTGGCGGGGGAAAAACAAAAAACTTCTCAGACACTGGTGAATTGCTGCAAATTGAATTAAAATTTCCGCCTGTTCTCGTATAGTGTAGGGAAACCTGATCAATAGACTACCTATATTAATAATACCACCGAAAAAGGCATGCATTACAGCACTCAGGGACAGCTTCGATATACCAGACCTAAATTTAACAGAACTGTATATATTATATCCAAACAAGCCTTAGTGATAAAGGTGAAAATTATAATATTTATAAAAAAGAAAAAGAAAAAAACACTTAGCTGCCTGCCATTTCCCTCTGGAAACAGCCAGTGGCCCCCAGAGTGGCGAGGACCTGTATTTGGACCGGGATGGCATGGTTAGGCGCAATTCAGTACATAGATCCCAGAGCTCAGCTTTAGGGAATCTCAATCGGCAATTAGCCAGTCATCGTCATGGCCCCTGAAGTCTCTTTCTCTCCTGATTCTTCCATTAGTGTAGTCCTCCCGCAGGGCCAGCAGTGCCATCATGCAGCATTACGCACGGGGGTCACCGCAGTTTGTTTACAACAATTTGTGATTGTTAACACCTTGACAAAATCACAGCATCAACTAGTAGTATCCCCCACCCCGAGATACAATTTGAAGACGAAAGTCTAATAGGCAAACACACTTTTCTTCATGCAGGTTTGGTCACGAACAATATTAAGGGTTACGATTGCGCGAGAGCTTAAGGGCTGTATTTCGAGACTTTGACATTTGATGCACAGTTTTAAAGACATATATTTAGTTATTTACACTGTGTTCTCCCGTTATCTAATGCTAGGGTATTTGATGCTCTCCTGTATTCCATGCAGCCGTGCCATCTCCTCCTCCTGCGCTCCGTAGCGGACAATGTGACGGCTGACAAATTTTTATTTAAGATTTGAGTTGGATTTTACAGGGTGTTTATGGAACAGTTATCACTCAGTACAAGCGCAAATAGCACTGTAGGATTTAATCTTCATGACAACGTGGATGATATGGAGTAAAAAAATGTGCATGAGGCATCAATACTAGAAAATATTACGAGTAATCGTTATTCCCACATTTACTTTCTGCAGTCTGACATCAGTTCACCACCTCACCATCTGCGTCGCCAGTTCCCATTGTCTCCAAAATGTGTGTACGCATGGGTCTCCCGTCAAAGTTTGTTTTTTATAAATGACAACCTTTGCGTGGGAAGTGGCGTACGCACATTTTCAGCCCCGTTTTGTGCGTACGCCACGTTTATAAATGAGACCCCAGATCTGATCCTGAGTTAGTGTCAGGTCAGTCAGACAGTAACAGGCTGTCCAGTAGAAACAAACAACAGCTTCTGTTTTATAGCCTGGTTCAGAAAATGTGTTAATCCACAGTGTTAAACCCTCTCTGACATCATATCACTCATCTGGAGACACTGCTTTCTCTCTGAGTGACAGCCGCGAGACATAAAGGAGCAGTGTAATCTGAAATGATTTGGGGTGTCGATGCAGCCCTGGCAGAGCTGAGGAATTGATGTTTGATGTGAATTCAACACAGAGAAGATCAAAACTAGCACATTTCTCCGGTATGCTGCTTGGAAGACATCAACAGCAGGTATGATTATACATAATCGGCTGCTATGGTTACAAGCACTAATGGCTGCATGACTAATGTTGTATGATTTTAGCTTGCAAAGACAGACCGCAAATTACCTAAACGGTAACCATAGCGGCTGTCAAAGAAATGCGAGAAGAAAAGGTGAGTGAGCACAATTGCAAATACATAACCACACCTGGGATAGTAAGGGTTATGCAAAGACAGCTATCCATAGCCTCCAGGTGTTTGTTTAGCGTTGAAAGCACTAATTGTGTCACAACCACACCTCAGGGTTAAGTCTGAAGGAGTTGTATGACATGCTTCAAAACCATACAGACTGACCAGTTTAACTCTACATTTCTGGGTCGCTAGCACATTGGACTTCTGAAAAACGTTCACAGACAAAAAACTGAATTATGTGAACTTTGACCTCTGTGTTTGGGTTATTTTTAGTCTGAGGTTGAAGGGCAGGTGAAGTACCAGTAAATAGATAAAATGCAGGTATTTGGAAGCAAAAAAGCAGAGCAGTTGTTCTCACAATCGCAACACTTCTCAGCTGTTGTAATTTAATACTTTTCAGTTAAAATGGTCTGAAACCAGTTTGGCTGACGCAGCACAAATCCCTGTGTGAATGTAAAACTGCCATTCAGGCTAAACACTGCTGCCAACAACCCCAGACCACAGTGTTTACAATAGAAACAGAACACAATGCCTTCTTTACATGACCATAAAAACACTGTTGTTTGTAAACAAACTACACCACACAAAACCTAGACTGTGATCTGGTCACTGACGGGTAGCCAAACTCCCTTACAACCTACTCAGAACAAATACTACACTGCACTATGACACCTCTGTCCTGAAACAGCTCAGAAAAGTGTGAATCGTGGCCATATTTTTCAATCTTTTGTCTCTACATCTGTCCCAGCTGATTCTTTGCATGTCAGTTGGGGAAACAACCTCAGCTCAATCTAACATTAAAGACAACTGACTGCAGGGGAAGTCAATTAATGGTGGAGTGTCTACTCAAAATCTACTCTGAGGTCAGTGCAGGTTAAAGTCTCCCAACGGCTCAGCACCAAATCAGGTGACTGACTGGGTGATCCACTATCAGACATGAGTCCAGCCACCACATGAACATGTCACTCTTCAAGCTTGAAGCAGATATCTCCCCTGCTGGGATCTTTAGTCCAGAAGACACTGAATAAGACACCTTCACATTTTACTGTTTGAAAGCACAGGGCTGAAACATACATCATACTATTGTCTTAATAACACCGGTGCACTTGTCTTTTCCACTGACTCACCAGAACGTCCCTGCTCCCCGTCGGACTTCATCCCCTCCTCCGAGAGGAGTTTTCCAGAGGATTCCAGGGTTCCAGGATCTGTCAAGTGTGTGCTGGAGACTTTCAGGACAGACAAGAAGACAAACTCCAAAAATCCTCCTTTCTCAAGCAGTTCTTACTCAAACCACATCCATTTTAAAATGTTTCCCACTAAAATCAAGCTCATTTGACACCAGGAAATACATCCAGGAGCTGCGGCTGTGTCTTTCCCTCTCTGAGTGTACCTGTTCAAGGAGACTCCCACGGCTTCAGTAATACAGTACACTCAGCCCCTCCCCCTTAACTCAAATGGTTTACTAGGTAAGGAGGAGGAGCTCAGCGGAGCTGTCACTATGATTTTCCCACATTGCTCAAACACACACACACACACACACACACACACACACACACACACACACACACACACACACACACACACACACACACACAGATTAGGGGAGGAGCCCAGCCTAGGTGTGGGCTTGCAGGCAGGTGAGTGAGTGTGTAGTGTGTAGCACCGGCAGGCAGCACAGCAACAGGTCTCCCAGCTGTTGACTTGCCTGAGGGTCTCAGTAACCTAATGCCTTTAAAACAAAAGCTATGGCATGAATGAATGACCACTGCAACGGGGAACACTTGCCAAAGAAAAACACTGTGATGTTTGGTCTTATTTTTGCCTGCATTTATGATCAGTGAATTAAAAAAGTTTTGAGATTGATGTGTTTGTGTCTTTTCTTTCAAGTTCAGTTCATATTTTGAGTAACTGGAACAAACTACCGTGTGAGGGAGTCATAAAGAGTAAAGTAAGTCAAAGCACCACAATAATGGGTGGATTTAGAACTACAACCATGGAATACACACAGGATATTGTCATCATCCAGTGGATTAAAATACAGCTCACTTTTAAATTGTAATAAACTTGATATGTTTACATTTCATTGCAAAAGTTATCTTTTAAAGCCTTCTACATTTTAGTTTCATAAAAAAAAACAACAACACAGGTGCATATAACTTGTTCACACAATGCTTGTTTTATTCAACCACCTCTGCAGTGACATGTAGTCCGAGGCAGGTAGGTGAATGAGGGATTAATGATCAGGTGCAAGTAGTCATACAGAAGAAGCCCTACTTTTAAACAAAGGTGATAAGCCTATATGCATTAACTAAGCCTTATTATTCTGCCTACAAGGACAAAGATAACAACTCTTCAACTAAGCAGAATGATGAGTCAGAACACTAATGTAATCCCTGTGGCACATACAGAATAAGTCATAAAAAAGGCAACACAGCAAATTTAAAAGACTCAAACAATGATTGAATTATACAGTATATTGAAGTTATTTCCCTTCAATGCTTGTAATAATTTCAAATAAAGCAGCATTCTCTGTACAGTATCCAACAGCCCTTTCTACTCTCAGCACACAGGGATTAAAGTGAAAAAAAATCTTTTGACTTAACTTTTTTTCAGGCCAAGTCATAAACTGTTCACATCTACCTATACAGATAGCACCCCTTTTGCAATCGCACCCTATTAGTTTTTACACACACACACACACACACACACACACACACACACACACACACACACACACACACACACACACACACACACACACACACACAAAGCATTTATTTTGGACGTTACGGTAATTATTTCATCCTACGAAAGGACAAGACATATTTTTAAGACCTTTGTAAACGAAACGTGTAACTTTGTGAACGTTATTCAAGACTTTTAAGGCCCCCCACCCATTTTTTTGTCATCGGATCTGCATCGATCTCAGATATGGCATTTCTAAAATCAAATTGACGGAAATCCGTCGTAGCGACAGAGAACTTTAAATCCCTGACCACATGGGTCACCTTACCCCCTTGTTCAACGGCAGCTTCCTTGGCCTAAATGTCAAGACCAAGGATCTGTGTCTGGGAGGGGGGATGGGAGTAGGAAGTCTTCAAGCATGTTATTATAAAGGGGCAGGATGTGGAACAGGTCACTCCCTTTAAATATCTGGGAACAACCATTTACAATAAACTCACTTTTATAACAATGCAGAGCACATCTACCAAAAGGCAAGGTAGCAGCTCTCTCTCCTTATGAGATTGAGAAGCTACTTCAGGTCACTCACTCAGACTACTGGCAGCTATAACATTATCTCCTGGTATGGGAACCCCTCAGGTAGATACAGAAACAAGCTGACCTAGGTGGTTAACCAGGCAAGCAAGATCATTGGAAATAAACAATTGCTACTTCAGAGCCTATACTATAGTTCATAACGAAAAAGGCAACCCAGGTCTATCATGACCCCACCCACCCCCTTTCACTAGTCATCCCAGCTATTGCCATCTGGCAGGAGAGTCAAGGTCCCACTAGCCATGAAAAATGGGTACAAAATGTAATTTGTGTACTCTGCTGTGGTCATCCTAAACAGAGACAGAGTAAAGAAAATGTCCATCCATCGTCATCCGCTTGATCCGGGCTCAGGTCGCGGTGGCAACCGGTCAAGTAAGTAGCCCGGACATCCCTCTCCCCAGCTACGGATTCTGGGTCCTCCTGGGGGATCTCAAGGCATTCCCAGGTCAGGTGAGATATATAATCCCTCTAGCGAGTACTGGGTCTACTCTGCAGTCTTCTCCCAGCTGGATGTGCCTGGAAGACCTCCAATGGAAGGCGCACAGGCACTTACCAGATGCCCAAACCACCCCAGCTGGCTTCTTTCTGCTTTACTGCAGACGCTGCATCAATCCGCCTGTTGATCTCCCGCTCCAGGTTGTGGTGATCGCTGGCGAGGCAGACTAGCTTTGGAAATGTATTTTAGCTGCCCTTTACTGTATGTTTTACACTGTGTTGAATGCCAAACGGAAATTTCCATTCCATGTAATGTAACGTACAATAAAGTTTTCTTATCTTACATTAAATAAATTGATGTGGGCCACACAGCCACTGTGCTGCTGCAAAAAATGAAATGAGTCCACCCACACTTGTTACAGGAGCCTCCTGGTGGCCTGTGCTGAGTCCAAATTCACTCAAGCACTATTAATCAACCAGGCATTTTAGACTCAACCTTACAAAAATATTCTTTTAGAACTTGCTTTCATAACAGTGTAGAAAACAGTGGTCTTAAATGTAAATTGAATTATCAACAACAATAATTAATAATGAACTATGCTTAACTACACGGCTCATTGTAGCCTCTATAACGTCCCACTGACCAGAAAAGCTTGTTCTATGGACAAGTATATTTAATAAATAATTCTAAATTGATGCAGTTTTTATCGTTTTATATCTAGCTGATGTTGGTATCAAAAGGCCATGAGTACACTTCAGTACAATGAACCAACATCACAAAAGTGTCTGTGATGCCAATTGCTATTATGTCAAAATCAATCAATAACTATGCCAGAAACCTAGCCTGACAAGCCAGCTCCACATCAAGATGTTG
The DNA here is from genome assembly GCF_010015445.1 of Perca fluviatilis. Classification (NCBI taxonomy): domain Eukaryota; kingdom Metazoa; phylum Chordata; class Actinopteri; order Perciformes; family Percidae; genus Perca; species Perca fluviatilis. The sequence continues at coordinate 25,345,815 of NC_053116.1, read as the reverse complement.
GGTCTGGGAACTCACCATTGACGGAGCTCAATCCGAGGGGCAGGATAAACGGTTGTCTTTCAAATTCCCTCTGCACGCAATAGGATAGCGCTACAACCAGGCAGAGCAACGAAGAAGGAAGAGAAGCTAGTTGATAGATTAAACTTTTGCCGTATCCGGTCGGCAAAACTCCGAACACATCTTCCTTTTTTAAGAATGATTTCTGTGTACCGTTCTTTATTCTTTTCTCAAAGAAAAGCTTAACTCCAAGTCTTCCAGAAGACCGCTGTTCCCAGCAGTAGCAGCCATAAGCCCGCCCACCAACTCTATACACGATGTGATTGGCCTGACCAGAGTTTGGTTTTTCCAGCTCGCCCCCCCTGGATGCAAAATAATTCTGCTGCCGATAGGGTGCGTCTAGATTTCTAGGCTACCAGAAACCTTGATTGGATTCTCTGCAGAGTTGATAATCATTCAATGTATCATCCCTCTAAAATCTCTTCAGGTCTATTGTGTCCATGCATATTGGACAAATTGAGGCAACTGTATACTGTCTACTCAAAGGGGTGTTTGTGGCCCATGCAGGTCTGCAGCACAACCGATCCGCAGCAGATTAAAAGCTAAAGGGACAGACTCAAGATGACTGTGAGGGTTTATGTTGTGAACATGTGGGTGCATGCGAGTATATGATGATTTCACTTCACGATAACACACGGGATGCTCAGCAGATAGCAGGGAGAGAGCTGCTGAGCTATTTTATACTACACCACTGGAATCAAGTCATTGGTTTTTGTTGGACCTTATTTTCCTCTTACAGTCACAAGGACATTTCATTAAACAGTAACAAACCTTTTAATGCCAGTGAATAGGAAGGCGGCAGTAGTTAAATTGGCTTTAAAGCACATCGTGTGCCTCTGCCTAGTACCCAATGGCTTAAGATTACAAATCCAAGGATGAGAGATGACTCATTAATGTCCCCATTGTAGAGAAAAGAAACTCAGAAAGAGAATCTAAGAAAAAACATAATCATGTCATTTATCATGTAACGCTGTGGGATGTAAAGTTATTTAAAGAAATTGTGCGGGTCAAACAGTCTGCTGGAGTGGATGAGAAATGATTGCAGGGCAGTTCCCGGAAGAAGGTCATTTTTGTGACAAAGGGGGATTGCCATCTAAAACGAGTTCATGCTACCATTGTGGGCAACCAAGTTCCCAACTGTGGAAAAGTAAAAGCTTGCATATTTAACAAATACAGTAACTCACAAGCAAAGTACATTAGACCACATTAACAAACTATCTTTGCTTGGTCGGATGGCAGACTACATCATATTAATTATGCTATTCGTGCTCAAAACCTGTTGGGACATGCTAGCTGGAGTGTAAGGTACCTAGGAAGTGGTCCAGCTGCAGCTCAGTCGCAGACACTTATGAAGATGAAGTGCTAATCAGCGGGTCTGTTGGGTTTCCTAATTAAAAGAATGTACTTGGCACGTGATGGCTATTTACACTACATTAAGGCAGCATCATTCACACTACAGGGACAGGGGAACAACAGGAAATTAGCTTTCTGTGACCTGCATGGCTTAGAATGCATGATGATATTGTAAAACAAAAACAACAAAAAACGTGCGTGTAAGAAGCAGTTTCAGTGAAATTGCTGACGCTCACCTTGTATGATGCACACACAAGCACACACACGTGTCTCTAAGTTCTGGGATGCCTGGTGGTGGTGAGCTGAGAGCACTATCCCCTAAATGAAAATCAATTGAAGGAGACAATCTCTCTTTCTCTGCAGACAGTTAACACAATTCCCTTTAAAGGGACAGCAGCACCATGCGCACTGCCAAGAAGACGTCAACCTTTCATTGTTTATGTGACAAAGAGATAAGAGCACAACAGAGACAGTGAAAGAAAGATTAGAAATTAATTCAACTTATGTATGTTTGTGTGTGCATGAATGGTCAACCTTTTTAATCACTGCAGCTCTTTTCTGTGGCTTGTGAACACTTTGGTGTCCATCTTTTTAATGCCTGTCTTCAGCACCTTTGTTACAACACACAATGCACGTGTTAATGGACACCCTCTCCTCATCAATTCACACTTTCCTGTTTTCCCGTTTCCATGATTATTCCAACACTGACTACAGCTTGCCCAGCAAAACATTAAAACCACCCCTTACGAAAGATCAGGGTCACAATGTGTGAACTAGCAGAGAGAGAAAAAATGATAGCCAGTGAACTGTGAAGATGACAGAGTAGAAAAGAAGAATGGTCCGTAAAGGAATTTATTGTTACCTCTTACACCACAAAAAAATGGAAGGAGGGAAATGTTGCAGTCACGTAGTGGTAATGGCAGTCCAAGTAATTGTACAACACTGTCAAGGGTCAATCATGTCTGGATCTCATACAGCAGAAAACTGCTGTAATGTTCACTGTTGCTTGAATTTTTATAACCGTTGCATTTTTAGCCACAAGCCAATGTGTTCAGTTGTCAAAGGCAAAGTCTTGAAGTTCATATTATGTCTATCGTGGAATCAGGCAGTTTAGAACAAAAATAGCATTGCCGTGGGTGTGTTAGTGGAAACTAGTGGTGGAAAGTAACTAAGTGCATTTACTCAAATACTTTATTTAAGTACAGATCTCACATACTTGTAAGTACAAATGTTCACATACGCGATCACTTCCATTTTATGCTACTTTATACTCTACAACAGAGGGAGATATTGTACTTTTTAGTGCATTACATTTATTCCAGATATTAGCACACAAGTTACTTTGCAGAAGAATTTACAGAAAGTATACTGTAGTTAACATACAGTATGATTAAACATACCAATAGTATATAAAACAGTTCAACTGAGAGCCAACTACAACATATATACTGTTCACATCTATATCAATTAAAGAATAAAAACAAAATGAAGAGCCAATCTATATTATACTTACTTTTGGTACTTTAAGTACATGAAGCTGATAATACATGTAATACAAATGAGGAGGTCTAGTTTGAGTAAAACATGCATTAGTTTGAGAGCTTATCAGGTGTCAAACACTGCAGATCACTTTATAATACTCTGGAAAGTAGTCAGACCATAAATCATTCCATTCTCCATCAATAGTTACAAGGTTAAGAGTGCAATTTTGCCATTTATGTTTCAAGGCATAGATTGCTGTAAAAGTGGACCCATTTTTCCCCATTAAACAACCCTACATTTTCTTTTTTTGCCAGAGCCCTCTGTGCCAAAGCGGTTGTTTGACTAAAATGACTGAGGTGTGTTTGGAATGTTGTTTTGTCGCAGTGTTGTTTGATCTGAACACTCAGTTAGATAGGTAACATAACCACAGAGTCAGCTGACTCCTGCTATTGCATTTTTTAAGTGATTAAGATTAAGTGATTTGGTTGGTCACCAATGGATAACTGCAGCGGTTTAACAATGTTGAGGTCCCGGATTTGTTATGACCTTCAAGAGGAAGTCCCATAACCTCCTTTTGCAACCAACCTACATTTTTACTCCTCAGGCAAAGCACATACATACATTTGGAGGGTGGGTCAACATTAAAATGTCAACTTGAAGTCTTTTGTTTGAAATAAGGGTGTGCAACCCTACATTGGTGATCTACTGAAAGTCTAAAAACTGTCTTTTTGCACTGCATATTCTGCCCTTTTGCTTACTCGTCAGGATTTCCAGACTTCTACTACTGCTTCTCTACTCATCACCACTACTAATACTGTGCATCCTTCATTTATACCTCAGACCGGCTCCTTTGCTCTTCGTCCCCATCATCAGCTAGTTTATTTGCCTCTCTATTCTCCCACCTTCCAACCTTCATGTTCAGTAATCAGTGAAAAGAAACCAGCAGCCACCAGGTGCCACTCAGCTCTCTTCCAGATCTGGCAGCTCCGACAGCCACCATCACTTTCCACCATCGCCTCCGCTGCCAATTCACTACCGCCAGACGCCAGCTCAAATTAGCTGCCCGTGGGCCTTTTTAACAGCCATTTGAAGGGCAGGCAGAAGGTATTACAACCGGTGACTGGTTGTACCAGTTGGCTGTTCGCCTCGTGTCAGACTCCAAGGTGGAATTCAGCAATAGAAAATACACCTCTAGTAGCACCTTGGTGCCTGGGTGTAAATCTAAAACCTAACAAGGTGTAAGTGAAAACGTTGGAATAGCAAAACACAACAGAGAATATAGAGAAATGTTTCATCCAGAGTGTTGTATTTTGGAAAACTGATGTACTGTAAAAACTGTTTAGTTCACTGATTAAAAGCAACAGCAGCAGAGAGCATCCTATATATTCGGAATGTCTAATCTCATCAGGGTTAACCGAGACACCATGTAAAGTAAGGTTATTTCGGCTTGGATCAACAATCATTATTTCTTGGTCACTTTTAATCCATGACTACTTCTTAACTTCATGACCAGCACAGACTTGACATGGAACCAAGTCTTAAGAAGCCCTCCTACTTCCTTAACCACAGGTGTCCAACAGTAAGTTATTGGGGTTAGGTTGGGTTATGCAGATCAGTAAGGGGTTAATAAAATAAAAGGTTTACATTTCTGGGTTTGATGGAAAATGTTTAAATATAAACACTAACAATTAAATGTAACTAAAATTGCACTGCATGAAAAATATATCCAAAGTACAAAGACAACAAGAAATAAACTTTAAGTCTTTTATTGTACCATTCATATATTCATGTTTATAAATTTAACATAAAACATATATTGAACCATATCTTAAAGACAATGTAAAACACATCGGGTATAGCCAAGAGGTTTCAATTTAATTTTAATATAATATGTTTGAAAGCACAACATGTACACTCACAGGGTATTGCGTACATTTTAATAAAGTACACATAACATAATTTTTATTTACTTTTTTAACCTCCCTTGTGTGCTTCAAAATACATTTGGTGTGACTTGGTGATACTATCACCAGCAGATTGAAGGCTTGCTGAGCTATTCGACAAAGGTCACTGAATACACATTTGCTGTTTCTGGTCCATTTACTAGAGAGAGAGTGACGTGCCAACAACAAGAATTTCAGACAGTCTGAGACCTGGTAATTTTGGATGCATTGATAGTACACATTACATGCATTCAGCTTTGAAGTGGGCACATTGCTTAGCAACTGTCACTGTAATAAAATGAATGAAGACATGTAGTGTTGTGCTGGATTCACCTCTGCTTCGACATGTTCTATTTTTCAGCATTTTTAGTATGAAAGTTGCTAGAGTATGTAAACAAAAGCCTTGATTGATTAATTGAACAGCACAGCTCCAGATCTAAATTTAGAACAGAATGTAGTGTGTGGCAAGGCCTAACACTTTGAAAATATATTTATACTGTAAATATTTCAGTGGTGCAACCTACCTCTAAATGGATTCTAAGGAAATAAGAGAGAAGAAGAAAACAGTAGGAGCATTTGGAAAAGGCTCAGAGGAGGAAGAGAGGAATTTATGTTTCCATTGACGATTGCTCAAATTAAGTCTTAAATCCGGCCGCCTTAAAATGTTCACTTTTTGACTTTATGACCTTTGAGTTACACTTGTCAGCGGTCTTCTTTAATGAAGCGGTATGAAAGTGAAAGTGACGGCTGTTAATCAGACTGCTGCTCTGCTCCTTTTGTCAATTTCAACCTTTCAGAGGTCTTTAATGAAAAGGCCAGAAGATAGAGGCACACCAGCACACAGAAAAAAACCCTGATGATTGTTGCAGCACAATTGAGATCTCCTGAGATTTCATGAGATCATGTGTGTGGATCCACAGTGTGAATCTCCAATTAGATGTTTATGATGACAATGTCCACTGTGATCTCAAATCTCTATTACTCTTCCTCTTCTTTTCTTTGGTTGTACTAGTACAGAGCCCGTTCAAATTATGGCTGTTTGAAAGGGCCGATTATTTGGCCTGTGGTATGGCTGCTTGTAGCTTTCTCCAGAACCATTGCACCCCAAAATTACTTAGCCTACAGAAGGACCCCAAAGCATATAATATGCAACCTCACAGTATAGCCTACTACTGACTTACTGCGTACTCCTACTTCAGAGGAAAACATTGAACTACTACATTTACCTGACAGTGAATTGCAGAATTTACTCACAAAATGTCACTATTAAAATGTGCAGTGATCACAGACGTTTGCCTTATGGACTCATGGCGGCTTTCTTTGCCCAGTCAGCTCCGAGATGAAGTTATCTTCTGCTGCTGTGTACGTAGAAGTGGTGAATTTCACAGCTCACAGCAACTTAATACGATATAGTGTCTGGCTTTTGTTTGATATCTAGTGTTGGCAAAAATAAATTTAAGCTGGGCTTTTATTGTGAAGGGTAGAAATGCCTATTTATTGAGTTTCCTCTAAGCGAAATGCTCTGAGTAAATTTAAGCTGGGCTTTTATTGTGAAGGGTAGAAATGCCTATTTATTGAGTTTCCTCTTAGCGAAATGCTCTGAGTAAATTTAAGCTGGGCTTTTATTGTGATGGGTAGAAATGCCTTTTTATTGAGTTTCCTCTTAGCGAAATGCTCTGAGTGAATTTAAGCTAGACCTTTAGTGTGATGGGTGGACACTGTCAGCACTATGGCAGCACTTTTTTTCTCAACCTTTTTTCCTCAACCTTTATTGTGCAGTTGTTTAGTTTAATTCACAATTTAATAATATCCAATACTGTCCAAATTCCAAACCCTAAGTTCATTGGGTACACAGGAAACCAAGGTGAATGGGATAGTTCAAAGACACACACACACACACACACACACACACACACACACACACACACACACACACACACACACACACACACACACACACACACACACACACACACACACACACACACACACAGATTTATTAAAAAGACGAGCAGTCTGAATGGATTATGTCAATACTCAAAATGTGATTTTGAAGATGACAATACAAACAATATCCAGTTATTGCATTCTGGCATAGCTAAATAATGAGTCATATAAAAAAAAAAGCAAAGTCTAACTTCAGCTATTGTGTCTGAGCATTTTTGAGTAGATATTTCTAAAGCATGTAAATTACAGTAGAGAGGTCTGGATGTTGTTGCTGGAGGCAATTTAAGTGCCACCCTCCCAATGGCTACGAGGGCTTTGGTGGGGGCAGGTGTTTTGGAAAGTGTCAGCGCATGAGAAAAATGGAAGTGCTCAGCAGAGACCCCTCTACCCATGCATCCACACCCACACATACACCTTCACATTCTCCCTTTCTTTATTGTTCTTTTGTTCATTTCTGTCTCTCTCTGTCCTCCCCTCTTTGCTGTATCATTTTCTCTTGTTAATCAGAGTACATTCGCAGGCAACACTATGTCCTTAGGCAATCTCTCACCTCTTCTTCATGGCGCTCTTCACATTCCCATCCCCTTGTCCTTCTCTGTCTGTCCTTCCCTCCTAAGCCTATTTTTTCTGGATGCCCTGATTGACTTTTTTGCACTGACCTTCATATTTTAACCAGCCCACATGACAAGCTTCACCCAGCTAGTGATAGCATTGCCAGTTAATGTGCAGAAGCTGCACCTGCCTCCATAATGATACAGTGCTCACTGCTTACATTTGTTTCCCCTCTCCTTCCTTGTCTCTATTTCTCTCTCTTACTGCCGACCTGAGATGAATTTGCAGATAACACAGCCCCTCAGTTCCTCGTTCTTGTTCAGATGAAACTTGTGGTGATATACGTGGCCTTGGCCACTGCAGGGGTTGTTGGCGTGCGCATAAGTGTTTTTCCTGAGTCTGCACATTTACAGCACCCAGGAAACGACCACAGACCGACAGCAATGCACCAGCTGGTTTGTTCTGAAGGACAGTGTGTACGTGTGCACAGACATAAACTTACAAATGTTTATTCAGAAATATGCATATAACTAACCTTATCAAGTGCATGATCTGCTCTACTGACATCCAAATGACTCCCAAAAACTAAAAATCTTTCAGCATGTTCTGAAATTTCATCAGTTGGATACAAAAGGCTGACTCCAGATCATCAGTAGTAAAAGAAGTACTGAAATCTTACTTACTTAAGTAAAAATAGTAATACCACAATGAAAGGGAAAAATATACTTAAAATATCCAAAGTAAAATCACTCATTATATAAAAGGCAGTTTAATATTCAGTTTATATATATATATATATATATATATATATATATATATATATATATATATATATATATATATATATATATTACTGCTTTACTATTACTGCAGATTCAATGACATGCACATTTTACAACTTTATACAGTGTTGGGCAGTTTAATCTATGATAACGTAATGTTTTACACATACAATCTTGAACAGAGAAGTAGCTAGTAACTAGGTAAATATAGTAAAGACTTATATAATATTATATATTATTATACAATGTTTTCCTCTGGAAATTAAGTTTATATACTCAAGTAAAATACAAATAGCTCAGAATTGTACTAAAGTACAGTACTTGAGTAAATGTACAAACCTGTTACCCTATCTGGTACGGATCTGCAGTGGTGGAATTTAACTAATGCATCGCAGTAACCAAAAAGCCAGCAACAGGGTTCCCATTTTTTTCCAAAACAATCGTGTAAGCACTCTCGTTATCATCACGACATCGACAGACGCTAACAGGAGAGAAGAGAGAACTGGCAGCCAAATAGACCCCTAAGCAGGACACTCTAATGAGGAAAGGGCCCCTGAGTGCTCTTTACGTGACACTAGAGATCCATACTGGGGTTGGCAGCCTTACAGGATCCACAATCCAAGAGATGCGTTTGTATTGGTGCCATCATTAACTACTTTAATCCTCTTTACAAGACTCCAACTTCCGGAAAGAAGCTTTTGTCATGAAAGGGCTGGAACATGGAAACAGACTACAGATAAACAACTGTAACTGTGTTTGTCTGGAGAGCTGACGACGCCTATGTTGAGACACGTCTGACCACCCAGTTAGATAAGAGTCCAGTGTTTCCTTTAGGATTTTTTTTAGCAGTGGGGGCAGGTCCGAACACCCCCCCAACAGCAACACAAACAAATATATTTATTCAAATGTTGCCTTGGGGGGCCGCCATGGTCAAATCAACATAGAGGAAACACAGAGTCTGTGAATAAATAAAGACCTTAAAGTTTATAGGCTGTTTTTTGGGGATCCTTCATAGTGATGCAACTGACTAACAGCACAACTGTAAACACAAATGACTATTGTAGCATCAGTTTAGAGAAGGTAGGAATGCATTAAATGTAAAACCAATAGCAATTCAGATTGTCCTCTTAAGAACCATTAAACTGTATCCATATCAACCATGAAACTGTCTTCATTAGCTGCAAGCCATGAAATACTGTAAGAATTTAGGAAACTACTGACTCAGTTCACTGAATTTAAACATTTATCTGATGAATTTGCATCAGAACATTATAATATGGTTGTAGTAGAGTCAACCAAAAATCATGATAACATTTGAGTGCAAATTGACCATAAAAACAAACTTTAATTTACTCCTAGTTTAACAGCATTGAATTGTGGTTGATTCTTACAGAATGCACCTTTAAGTGTTAATAAATGGTAAGTCAGTAATCACAGGATGTAGTTTTAACTTCTTAAATGTCTATAAATACGTTTAAATGGTTAAAAATTGAATACAATGTAAATACAATGTGATAAAATGTCAATAAATTGCTTATGAATGCAATTACGACTGTTTTCAACTGGTTATAAATTGTAAACCTTGAGTTGAGATATATTCTTCTAACAAATACAATTTATGTATTTAAATGCATAGTGGGAACATTTTCAGCCAGGACTATTATTTACTCACTGTTTTGTTATTGTAGGCTACACACTGCCCTGCTGGTCCAAGCATGCAACAAGAGGCCAAACTGAAAGAATACAAACTGCACAAAAACATACACACAGACTGAATTAAGAAGCAGCTTTTGTCTGATAGCTGAAAAGCTGCGTGTGATGTTCATTAGCAGCCAGACGCAACCTGGATCACAGGCAGTCCTTGTTAGCTAGAATAATATGTGTAATGGGTGCTCATAGTTCCAACAACAGATGCAAGCAGCAAATTCTGAGAAGGCATAGGAATTGAGCTCCTCTCACTCTCATGGATTGTGTATTTGCAGGTACATTTTTGGATTCATATGTAGGGTTGGGTATCGTTTTTTTTTTTTTCGATTCCGGTGCTAAATCGATACTTTTAAAACGGTGCCGGTGCCTAAACGGTGCCTGAACCGGTACTTTTCAATAAAGTAAAAAAGAAAAAAAAAGAAGAAGAAAAAATATAAGGGCAGTAAACAACAGTCAGTGACTTGTTTATTGCTAAGGCCATGGTCAAAATTAAAGATTTAATAATAATGTAATAGCTATAACAATAACTTATTTCACCAGTAAATTGCTGTTGAACCCCAGATGGGAAAAGGGTATTTTACAATTACTGTGAATGCACCATGAGGCAACCTGTTTTAAGTGAATGCACCGTCTGTGTTGTTTAATTCCGACAACGGCAGCTGCAAGTGAACGCACCGTCTGTGTTGTTTAATTCCGACCATATAAGCGTACTGTATATCTATGAATTGCGACAACGGCAGCTGCTGCTGCGCTGCATTGCAGACTGTTACATCCCGCTGTTGAAGTCCTCCACAGTGAAATACAGTCACACTTTACACTGTTTAACGTTAGCTGTCAGCATTTTACCGGTGTTTAATCCAGCTGCTAGCTAAAGGTAGGCTAACGTTACATGCTGTCAGGTGTAGTGTAAAGTCAAGCACCGAAATGAGGCACCGAAACTTTTCGTTCTTTTCTTCGTTCTAGTTACCGTATTAAAGAATTTTTTTTTTTTTATTAAAAAAAAATAAATTTAAAATAAAAATGGCGCGGACGGTGCTCTTTCCCGCGGCGTTTTGTTTCCATCTACTTTTTTTTCCTTCCCCCAAAACACCCCACCCCCCCACACTCAACAAAAAAAAAAAACAAACACCCCCCCTGTTCAGGTCTTACCTTTGTCCAGAGTAGCATCTGGGGAGTTGAAGTCCATTAGACTGCTGATTTCAGTCTTGTAGCAGAGGTCAGTGGCTGGCGGCTTCTGCCTCGGGTGGGAAGAGGGATCTGGGAGAAAAACAAATGACAAACTAGGTTAACGTAAAAGACAACATGTGAAGGGATTTAGAAAGACAGACAGACAGTGGAATTCATCTGTGTTTTTGGAAATGAGATTTGAGCTCAAGCATGTGTATCAAGAACGTGAAAATACTAAATACTTAAGTACAAAGAGAAAGGACATGGCCTCTTTGACATTTAAATGTATCTCACAGATTACTATTGAAGCATGTGGAAGTGCAAATGGAGCTGTGAAATGTGTTTCTAACAATCATTTAAAATGATTATACAGACAGCAAGAGCAAAAGGAGAAAGAGAGAAAAAGCCTGTGTACACCCAAACTGCATGATAATGGATGATAAATTAAAGTCCTCTTCAGCGTGAGTTTTCCTCTATGCACAGAATGCACGAGGAAACAAAATGATTAATGCAGCACACCATACATCCCTCTCAATACACACATAATGAACTTTTACTCCTCACTCCTTCCACTGTACAAACTCTGCAGTACCTCATCATTCTTCAACACAGCTACTGTCTCTGGGGAGAGCGTGAACACCACGCTGCAGCAAAAGCAGACAAGCTTAAACACATGCAGGCGCACAAACACAGTTGCTACTTTGAGAGACTGCTGCATATAAATATTAGCATTTTTATGAGCAAAGTGTGATTTGATTTCTGGTGAGGTTCAGTGGTTTCTAATACAGTTTTGGCCAACCTCACCAGTGGCACGAAAGGAATGCATATTGAATGCAATGCTCCAGGTCAACTCACATATAAGTTTTTGCTAAAATGACGTTGTGACTTCAACATTTGCAGTCCACTTCTGCCGTCCTCCCATCCTAGCGACAGACGCTTTCATTCCAAAGTAAAATTCGCAAGAGCCACTTTTTAAAGGAAAGTCACCTGAGGCTGGCAAAAAACTAAAAAAGGATTTAAGATTCTGCTTTGCTCACACACACACAGTTAAATTTACTTTCCAGCAAACTCCATCTCTTCCACTTCCCTCTTCAACCTCTGCTCCTCTCTGGCGTTCTCCTCCCGCTCCTCATCCCTTCCTGTTCTTTCTGCCATCAGTTCACCACCCACCTACAAAGAGCCCTGTTACTGTTTGAATTATTCGGAGTAATTGAGCACAGATATGTCTGGGTGAAGAACTGGAGGTCTGGGTGGTGTTGTCATTATGGCGAGATTAGTCATCACGCTTGTCGAGATGGACTTTATAGAGATACAAATAACAGCTTGGCAGCTTGTCCCCACCTAAATTGATTGGTAAGAGTGCATAAGGGCTGTTTTAAAAAACCAACACCACCTTGCAAATCTATAATTTTTCAAACTTGCCCACGGTACAGCCTTTGGCACCAGGAACACAGTTGTCAGTTTTATGAATAATGTTAAAATTCACAGTGCATACTTATCTGCTATAGCTTCAAGTGTCTGCTGCCCTGCATCGTGCACTTGACAGGCCCTCACCAACATTTAGAAACTTACCAAGGGAAAAGGGGATGAGTGTGGTGGAATACATGTAAAGGAGTATGCCATGCTGGTTGCTTGATGGGGATGGAGAGGTAGAATTAGTATGGAGGAGGGCAGGGGCAGATGCTGCAGAGTGAGCTCAGGTATGACTTGACATTTTGTTTAGTGTAGATGTAATGAAGTTAGGCTGAAACCAAAATAATACGTGAACGTGAACTGAAAATTGCAATAAGTAAATAAATCTTCAAAGCTTCCTTATGAAATACTCAGTCACATGTTTGCATCACAAACAGAAAGTGGCCTTTTAAACCTAAAATAAAACTGCACAGACATTTCAGTGCAACACATTTTAACATCAGCTCCTGTTGATGCTCGTACTTCATTAATATGTATTAATGTAACATACATGTGATATTGCAACTAATACAATATCCTATTTGTAAGCAATCATTGCCCAATATGAAAACACTGATCATGTTAACAACAATTTTGCATGCGTCTCTTTATTGTGAGAGAGATTTCCCACTAATAATGGTACCAAACACAAAAACAATCCAAACAATAATGTGGATACATTATAGGCACATTGGATATTGGATATTTTCTACGCTGCAGCCCTACTTTGTGTTTTAGGCTGTTAAAATGTTTTTACACTGAAATCTTACAGGTTAAAGATACAAGAAGCAAAGAAACACTTGCTTGGCTGCAAATCATTTTGGATGATTTCTGTCCCCTGATACACCAATTGGAGTTTTTAGGGGTATGGAGAGAAAATGGTCAGACGCTGTTCTTATTAATGTTTGTGATGTGTATTTGTGCAAGTGCACGGCACTACACTGAGCTATCGAGATAGGTAATTGTAATGTTTTCTGGGTCACTGTCCATGCTTCTGAATCAATGTCTTTTTTTAACACACTGAATATTTGGATATGGCAAGGTCCAAATGCCTCATATTGATCTTCAAGTATTCATCTCCGCTCACTACAGTCAAACAAACACTACAGACAATGACACACAGAGCAGATTGACAGAGAGTGGGGGGGAGAAAAAGACTGGATGAGATATCAGGGGCTGATAATATAGAGGAGTTGTAGAAACAATCAAAAACGTCTCGTTTTGGTGCTCTGGCTCTCTGCATTTGCTACCTGCTACACTGTGCCTTGAATAAGAGTGAAGCTTTCTATAAACCTTTACTTTCGCTTGTTGTACAAGTCATGTCTGGGGTGATCTATTACAGATTTGGGATAAGATCATCATTTCCTCTCTCTGCTTCCTTCTCTCGGTTCTTTTCCTCAAATGCCATGAATATTATCTGACAAAGACACAAGCTCTATTATCACTGCAAGTGTGTATGTCGGTTTCAGTTTGGCATTAAATTAGAAAATCAGTATGTTTGCAGAACATAAAACAATGCATACTCTATACGAGGTGATTAAAGCAAGAGATAGAAATACAGCAGGTTGGTACATGGAAAGATCGTCCAAATTTCAGCTGTCTTAAGCCTCTCTTTTTAGCTGTAAAGAAAACAGAAGGATCGTGGGGAATAATTTGAAGTTCACACCACTTTTATCAGCCCTCACTCTATCCTCACATTAAGTTGTATTTGTTTTTGTCTCAGGGGAAAGGTTTATATGCACATTAGCAATGAAGGCAAGGGTTGTAATACCTTTGCAAGATATATTGTTTTCATGAGAAAGCAATGAACTACACTGTAGTAGAAGCTTTTTTTTTTTTTTTTTTTTTAAAACGCTGATGAGAATTCATCACACTTCATGGCTTGGTTCCATTTTCCTCACAGTAAAACTCTTCTTCTACTCACTTTATCAATAATAAGTGGTTTAACCAGCCGAGCACACAACTGAGGAGACAGGTTATTCTGCTGTGATGAAATAAATAATGATTTGGCCCAGAGACTAAAACAACTGTTGTACCCCATGTGGCTTTGTTATGATGTAATTATCCAAATCATTGTATCCCCACCGAACATGGTCTACTTGCACTGAAAGAAATTTGTCAGACAGTTGTTCTAGACTTGAAACAGCTCCTTCCTTTAGTGAATACAACTTACAGGAAAGGAGGAGGGTATGACAGCAGCCTCTTCACCCTGCCTGGGTGTGTGGCCATTCTGAACAGATTTAAACACTTTTGCCTTTAAATGTTGTCTGGTGATGATGTCCGACGACACATCATACGACCTGTTTCGTGTCAAGCATACTGATGCCTTTAGTCTGCAGGTATGTCTGTACATACAGAGCTGATGTTTGCAGTTCTGGTTAGAGCTATACCAATGTTTTAGTCAATATCAGCTTATTGCAGATATACAGTCATGTGAAAAAATTAGGACACCCATGCTAAAGTTGACTAAAAAGAGGAATTAAAAAAATCATCTTTTGGAAATTGATCTTAATGCCTTAATTAAAAAAATGAGGAAAAATCCAATCTTTAAGGACACCAATTTTTTTGGGAATGAATAATGTACTGTAAATAAATAAATGTTCTTCCTTAAAATACAGGGGGCATAAGTAAGTACACCCCTATGTTAAATTCCCATAGAGGCAGGCAGATTTTTATTTTTAAAGGCCAGTTATTTCATGGATCCAGGATACTATGCATCCTGATAAAGTTCCCTTGGCCTTTGGAATTAAAATAGCCCCACATCATCATATACCCTTCACCATACCTAGAGATTGGCATGGTTTTATTTCGGTTAGCCTAATAGCTGGTTTGATTTGCATTGAGAGATGATTTGTGTGATGGTGTGTGTGCGTGTGTCAGTCGGGAACTGAGCAGCCCCGCCCGCTGCAGAGAGTTGACAGAGAAACAGCAGCCGCTTCATCGGCTTTAGAGTGAAAAAAAACGCAGTGTACATTTATGTTGAAATGAATACAGGTTGGCAGGATGGTCTTTCGCTGTATGTTTTGTTGGTAACTTCTCCACAGCTCTTCTTTTGCGCGAAAGGGAAACACAGCAGTCTGAGGTCACATACGGGCACGATGCTAGACTGCGCATGCGTCGAACCATGTTTGTACACAAACCAACCAGCCAACAGTTTGCAAGGCAGCAGACCCGAGAAGAAGGAGACACACAGCTACTTTTAAATATTATCAAAGACTTAGAAATCAACAGGTTTTTGGATATGCGCACACATCGCTACAACGACCTTTTCAAGAAGCCGATTAAAGGAATGAAAGAGGGACGCTGTGTTCGCACAGCCCAACAAGTCCGCTACTGCTGGCAAACTGTGAAGAAATCGTATTTTGCACGGCTACATGTAAACGGGAATATTAGTTGAATATTCACTTTCATTAGCCATGTAAATAGCTTAGTCGGAATATCATCTTTTTCGAAATAAGGGCAGAAACCGGAACATTATGTGCATGTAAACATAGTCACTGTTGTTCTTTGACCATGAAAACTGTTATACAACAGAAGTGTGTTTTCAGTGACCCTGCCTACCTGACTGTGGGTTCCTATGGGAGTCTGATGCTAACCTTTACAATGTTGGCAGTACAACTTACATGTAGGACTCAGCCTTTGTCAACAAGAGCCCTCCTGTTGTTCCTCTTCTCAGCGGGGATGAAACACAAAATCCTTGTGAGCGAGACATGAATCTCCCAAAATAAACTATTCCCTCAAAATAGAGGGAGCTAAGCCTCCTTTACCCTACAGAGTCTAAAGGAAGATTGAGTTCAAACTACAGACTTCATTGTGCATTTCTTTTCTCTTTTTTTTAAACTCAGACGCTTGCTTGAGGGAATCCAAATATTTAGTAGTTGGTCAAAAGGTAATCTTTAAAGCCAATATATATATAAAGACAGAATATTCAGGCACACAAGGCTGCAACACGCTGCCTCAGTTTGATTGTTGTTGTTGCTATTACTGAGAGTGCCACTGAAAATAGGTCTCTTTTAATATTTCTGTTTCCCAGTGCACTATTATTATTGGCTGTCTTCATTCTTCTTCTATATTTGAGCAAAGGTTGAAGGTAGTACTATTCATCTACATTGGCCCATAAGTCCTTCCCTACAGGATGAACTAACAGCAATTTGTACATCATTGGAAAGTTTGTAAGTACACCAGAAGTTTATGAACACTTGCCTGCTCTCTTCTGCTCTCTGTTGTAGATACAACAAAAATATTTATTAATTTAATGATTAAATAAGGTAATGTCTTCAAACTTACATCAATTATTACTTGTTTCCTGCTAGTTATACTACAGCACTTACTTAAAAAAAAAAAAAAGTTAAATTAAAAAAGATTTTTGTTGCATCTCTTTTCGGTGTTGTAATTTGTAGATGTCCCTAAGCACTCGTCTTACAGCAGCAACAACAACAGCAGCAGAGAGCAGAAGCCAGCAGGCAAGTGTTATTTACATAAACTTCTGGTGTACTTACAAACTTTCCAATCCATCGTTTTATGAGTACATAATCTATATGTACTAGTGTAGACGTTTGGTATCATTTCGGGCATTATTAGTGGGGTCATTTACGAGATACAAACGTGGGTCCATTAGCCCCTGCGCTAAGCTATTCAGCTGATAACGCTACTCTACGCTAACTCTCTCAATGTTAGACCCAGGTGAAAAAAGCTTCTGGGGGGGGTGTTTGGCTCGAGGTTATGGTGCAAAGGACCCTAGGGTGAAATTACTCCGAACCATCACTTTAAGAAGTATAATGATTGAATAAAACAACCAATTATATGCAGTTACTGCACTAGAACACAGTACTCATCCACATCCACAGGTTTTGGAGATTATTGTAGAGTAGTAATTCAAGCAGTTACGGCTGTAATGAGCTGAACTCCGTATGATTATGATATATAACTTGCCATTTTGTAACGCTCCTCTGGTTGAATGTTCCAACAGTCCTAAAGGGAAGATCGAGATGAATAACTAGTCTTCATGGTCGGACAGTTCTCTCTCTGTTTCTCACATTCCTGTCACCACCCCTCTCCCTCGAGTCCTCTCTTCTTCCTTAGCTGACTGACTCCACCACTCCAACGTCACCTCTCCTTTCCCCTCCTCATTTTCCATCCTTTCTCTGTCACTCTTTAATGGGGTTCCCCAAGCTCTTTACTCTTCTAAGCGACCATATTTTATCTGCTGGCACAGCGCAGGAAAAGACGATGGCTGGAACAAAAGAAGGCCCTAATGAGTAGTGGAGGTGATTAAGGAATGAATAGGCGCTGTTGCTGGAACCTTCACCGAGCTGCCCATGTTCCCCGACTCAGTCTGCAATCTGCAGATAGGCACTGCCTCTCTTTCCTTACAACGGCCACCCGCCTTTAATTGCACTGACATTCTCTGGTCCCGAGGCTGCCAGCCTTGTGATAAAGCTCACGTATTCATGCATTAATCACCAGCAGCCAGGACAGGCCTTTCCCCCCTGCATCACCTGCCTCAAGACCCCAATTCAAGGTGCCCTATAAATACACTGCAGATAAATGGAACTAATGGACCAGGGGTGTGATTGTGGGGAGCTAGCACTTAACGTTTAGCTGCCCACGCTAACCATCGGCGATCTCAAGACGACTTGTTGTCAATTCATTGTAATGAAAGGCTGCTGAACATACTATGCAGACCATTCAAAAGAAGCCTATAAGCTGGGGATGTTATTAGTTGGTGTAAGGATGACTCGGGAGAAAATGAGCTGCCGTCTGAGAGACTAAACCGAGGAGAAGCGGGCTTTTGTCAGTCTGTGAATGTCATTTTCACAGTGGCCATCAGAGGAATGAACACATCACCTATGTATGTAGAGTGACAAATGGCCCATTTGCTGTGCTCCATGGCAGACCAGAGACAGGTGCCTGCAAGCACTTCAACTTTAAAATGGCCTGAGCACGGCCACTTCAACACCACATTTATCCTTGGAATCAAAGCACTTTAGGAGATGGAGAGATATGTGATAGCTTGTATCAGGAAACTGAATAGTGATGAAACTTGTCCTTTGCCAACATGCTGCATTTATATCCCATTTGATAGGCTTTAAATAACATATGAATTCCACCTTCAGTATGTTCTTATCTTTACTGACACTCTTCCCCAGCTTGCTGTAGCTGTGAGGGTGTTTATATTATGTATACAGAGATAATGAGAGATTAGAAGTGGCTATGGTAATGACATGTGTCACCTTTAACTGTTGGAAGCGTAGACAGCTGTTGTTATTTGACCCGCCAGTCTTCATGTGTGAAGATCCATTGTGCAATAAGATGGTGTAAAGTTGTCATGGGGATGAATTAGAATGCACTTTGTTAATTTCATAGATCCAACATACAGTAATTACAGTACAGTTTGTTGTTGGAAAATAGGAAGGCAAGTATTTGAAATGACAAGGAGAATAGCACACTAAATTGTCTTAAAGGAGTAATTCAACATTTTGGGTAATACGCTTTTTCGCTCCATGGCAGATATATAGATGAGAAGATAGATAACATCTTCATATGTGTCCATTAAGCCAATAAGTGTGTATTTACCAAGGTTATTCCTTTGAATCTAGAATGTTCATTTTGACAAACCATAATACTGAACTAATGATATTCTGACAATATTAGCAAAAGTCACCCTGGGACACGGCATTACACCACATTACTTTAACCAACCTTGTTATAGTAAAAAACAGAAACTGTGGATACTTAATAAACTAATTTGAAATGTGCCTTGAGAATGAAAATGAAGATATTTGAATAATTATCCAAATGCAATTACCATATGCAAAAAACCTAGAAGGTAAGATTGAAAATAAATCCTTTTCAGCGCCCCTCAATTTGTTCAGAATCAATTTAATAAATACCATCTATAGCAACTGTGTTTTATGAGCAGCTTTTAGAAGCAATTATGACTCAAAGGCAGTGCAAAATTATTCAAGTCTAGTATTCTCCAAAGGACCTTGCAAGGCTGTTTTTCTTTCATATCCCCTTGGCAAAGCACGGCGGTGTTATGTGCATTGTTTGCAGCTTATTTTTTAGTGCTGCTGAGTGTAATGTTTTATAATATGATAATCTGCAAGCATCTCATAAAATTTCATCTGAAAAGCCACTTAACTACATTAAACCATTACAGGTTATCCCATACAGCTATTCTTTAGACATTCAGTGTCAGATGCATCAAGAAGTCTACACGCTAATTCAACTGCTCCTGTTGTTAACGTTTTTCTAAACTGAATCAGAACAGCTAGAAAATAGTAGTCAAGAGTAAAAACAAATGATTTCTACTTTACTTCCCAAACAAAAGGAAGCTATTGTAGGTATTTCACAGCAAAAAAAACGCCAATACTGGTTCTGATGATGGGTGGCAATTATGATCCCATAAATAATAAATAATCTATGATCAGTAAAAGATATATCAGACCTCATCCAATACTGAGGCAGAACAACTGAATGAGGAGGACCTCCTTGTCGAACAGCTGCTGTTTTAGAGAGCAATTTGTGCGTCAACACTCAGGGCAAGGATGTGCACATCTAATTTAAGATCATATAATATCTTTATATGGGGATCCTTCCTTGAATCAGCCCAGTCTGTCATAATCACAAAATGTGATCCTACGTCAGCCTCTCTCCTTCAATATGATAGAGTGTGGCATGTGTGGAAGGGCAGCAGGGAATTTGCTCTGAGGCTTAGTGTGCCAGCAAATGGAAGGGGACAGACAGAAGGAAGAGTGCAAAAGAAAGAGATTAAATGAACGCAAATACTGTATGTCAAGTGAGAGCGTGAGAGATGGGGAAGAGGAAGGAAGGAGAAAATGAGACACAGGGCGTAACAGCCAAGTAGGAGGAAGGTTAAGAGAGAGAGATAGCAGGAAATAAAGACAATCTGATGAAGTTTCCATCTCCCCAATAAAGGCATAATATAATTACAGAGTGGGTAGGAATGGTGGATAGGGCTCAGCTGCTGAAATGGAGTGAAACAAATTAAAGAAAGGAAAGATCACAACGGAAGAGACAAATAAAAAAGAAGCTCTCACATCTGAATATGCTGCAGCCAAGGAAAAGTTTCCACTTGCACTTGTTAATACTTTATACTAACCAGAACTTTAGTTGAAATATGTTAATATTAGTAACAGGCCTTTATTTTCTATATTTTAGCTGATTTTAGTAAGAAGCCTCCTCAACACTTAATTCATGTTTACCTGTCTTGTCTTACTACATTTAAGTCAAATCTATCAGCACAACAACAACTACTCTGTCATCTATTAATTATTTCTAATTCATTCTACTGTATATACCTGTCTCCATGTCTCTGTATTACGTTAGCGTCACTGAAACTTACATTACAAGCCTTCCAGCAGCTCAGATAGTATTATCCTTCCCTTTTTCTGATGGCTTTTATCGTGGAAGGTGTGTAGGACGTGTTGGGTTTCATTGACAGTACCTTAACACAAAACTGAATACGTATGTCACAGTACAGCTGATTGGAATTAATTATTAAATGAGAAGAGTATTTCTGTAAAACATGTATGGGATATACACAGCATAGACAAGGAAATAATTTTTTTGTTAAATACTCTAATAGCAAAAATACTTATTCAGCTACTCAATAGCGCTCAACTAAGCAGCTGGGAGAAAAAAAGACACACACACACATACACACACACACACACACACACACTCTGACAGAAAGTACCCACTTCTGTCAAACTCATCCCAGGCAATAACAACTCTCCTATCCCTCTGTGGTGAGAGACTATCAGCTGAGGCTCTTCTCCGTTCCACTGTCTCCCTTCGCTCTGAAATTCACTAACACCTGACAAATACTCATCTCTGTTTCCCCACTTTCTCTTTCATCCGCTGACAGTAGATCATTTCTCTCGCTCTCCTCCTGCTCACCGAAGGATCGCTGCTCGCACCTCCCCTACTCGGCTCATTCCCTGTCTCCTTGTCGGTCTCTGCATCCTCTCTCCATCCTCCTTTCTCATCCATTTTTCTCACCATCACTCTCAGCTTGTCTCTATGTCTGTTCGCTCCCTATTCTGTCTTCCTCTCATTTGCTCTCTGCTTTTGTCTTTTTAAAAATGTGACATACCATAATGGGGAATATTGGAGCAGACTGAACCACAGAGGCTTACAGGAGGCCATTCACTTTTTTTTCCTTTCTTCCTCAGCCTTCTCTAACACACAAATACACACAAAATGTGTTTCAGTCCGTTTATCTCCAACATTTTACATCCCCTCTGTCTCAGGCAATTTGAGGCCGAGCATCAAAAGCCAATATTGACAGTTAACTACCATCCCGGTACAATAACAACAACACCAACACAATATGTGAACAAGACAAGAACAGAAAAGCTGGCAAAATGATGGATTCTGTTGTGATGTTCGTACTTATCTGCAGAGGGGTGGCACTTTGTGGAAAATGTGAACCAATGCAGAGTTTGTGGACATCGGAGAATTTTTCTAGGGCTATGGACACTGTTGCTACTGACAACCACATCTGTGTCTCTGCCTGTGCTTTTCCAGCATGCAACATAGTGTCCATTAGTGGCCCCAATCTCCTGATTGATTGCAGCATTTGTTAGAAAACACACCGTTACATAAGAGGAAATGTAAATAGCAACAAAGTAGGTCTGAACTTTGTTTGCAGGAATTGGTAAGTGGCATCAAACAGCAACAAATTCACAGTTCTTAAATTAAAAACAATTCCAATTTTCAAAACCTGTTGTCCATACCCAACCCTAGTTTGCATTGTGCTGGGATGCATTCTAATCTAAATGACTGAACGTATGAAAATGAACTAACTTGTAAAAACATCATGGTGATGTCGACTTTGGCCGTGTCTGCTCAGAGCACTCAGTTTATATTTGGACTGTGGGTGAAGGACACCAGGAGAGGGCAGTGAAAACTGGGGAACTCCCAGGAAAACTAGGCTGGCAATGTCTCTGGCAGGAGGATGGGATGCCATATTGAAGATATTAAACTGTCTGCTGTATAATTTCTCCCAAAGTGGGGAGTCTGGACTCGTCCAGACAAAGCATGCAGTTCGACATTATATTGGTATGGTCCAACAGGGTGTTTTAAACTGGGCTAAACACTGCATTTGTTTGAATGATGGTTCAACGTGTATGCCCATTTGGACATGTCTGTTCAACCAAATCATTAAATGCGCATTGTTAGTTTAAGTGACAGGTTATTGTTGTTCTAATGATTTTGTTTTATTACATAGTAGTATTTGTTTCATATTGTTTGAGTAGTGCATAAAGACAGTAGCTTATTATTATTATTAATATACTCTGGCTTGGCTAGGTCACAAGTCACAGAGCATTGTTTTTGTTTTTCAATTCATTCAGTTTGATAATAGCTATCTGCTCATGGTCCTGCAACAGCCAAACATTTAATAAAAATACAATAAAAAAATGAAGCATCAAACAGCTCTAACAGAAAACATACTTGGCTCAGAATGAGAAATGATCCAGAGAGATTTCAGCGTATTCATTCTTGCTGTGAGCGATGCATTTTGTCAATACACGGAACAGCGGTATGCACTCATGAATTGGATTTTTCTCCCAAATTAAGGCTGCTGAAGTCAACACAGTGAGTCTGTCCGTTCGGGGATTATTATACCTGAGTGTACGTCCATGTGTCTGTGCTGATGTTTCTGGCACGTGCGTGGTGTGATAGATTTGCCACAGCGTTGCCCGGAAGCAGCTACAAATGTTTCCAATTATAAGACGTGTGAAAACGGATGGATAAAAAAGGAGATGGAGCAAAGCCAGGGGGAGGGAAGTATGTAAAGTAAGACGTGTGTGTATGTTTTGCTACTGTATGTGCATCTCTCGTGGTTTTACTTTGATGAAATATATATACTATTGTGTTCACCAGAGGAACCACGCTGTACAACAGTGATGATGTATACTGCATGTGATATTGTAGTGATGAGTGATGGGCTTAATGAGTGGAATATGGCTGCATCAATTTCAACAGTTGAGCCAAAGGTAACAAAAATGTTTATGCATGCTTGTCCATATTTGAAAAGCTGAATAAGACAGAAATTTCTGTCAACCCAAATGTAACCAACAGTACCAGTGTTCTCAGAAGAGTTGATAGTTACAGAAATGTCTATGTGCTCTGCTGCCCCATGTGCCTGTTGTTGCCATGTGTTGTCTGCTCCACTCAGAAATAGCTATGCATGGACAAAATCCATTATCAAAACCTTTTCAAATGCATACTGTATAAACAGAGCAGCAAGGCATTATTACAAAAATGGTCAGCTTAAAAGCATTTATTTGACTTGGCTGTATTGCTGGTTGTAAAAAATGAAATAAAAAAAATTTGAAGGTTGTATCTGTAAATGTATCTGGGTTCATTTTTGCCTTAAGATTCTTTTCTGCAAC
This sequence comes from Perca fluviatilis, assembly GCF_010015445.1. Taxonomy (NCBI): domain Eukaryota; kingdom Metazoa; phylum Chordata; class Actinopteri; order Perciformes; family Percidae; genus Perca; species Perca fluviatilis. The sequence continues at coordinate 25,321,947 of NC_053116.1, read as the reverse complement.
AAATACGGTAAAAACAACCTGTGAGTTACACAAACAAATTCCAGCATTGTAAAGTAACGCTTCACTTTGCAGAGCAATGACGCAGTCTGAATCAAATCATTTGGAATTGCCGGCTGCTTGAAAAGTTATCTTAGTTACACAGATGGATTATGTGTCAAGATGCACATCACATTGGTCTCAGAAGGAGGGAAGCACACTCCTCAAAGCTGTGCAGATACAACAAATCAAACAGGTTACCAAAGTTCCACGAAGCTCACGGAGCATGACAGTGCCCAGTGTTACGCTACCTATTCAATGCCTCAGACTGCAAAACAAATTGCCAGTAAAGCATGGCTTACCCCCACTTCAAAGCCAACCAACTGTCATAAATAAACTTTGGTGGGCCCTGAGGCATGTAATACATTGAAAAGATCCTGCATCATTTAGTACAAAATGATGATCGTGGTACTCCCTCATCTGGAGGACATGAGGTATGGACAGTGGATCAAACTATTCTAGTTTCCATCTCTCGCTAGCCATGCTTTACATTTTTTATACAGTGTATGTGTAAAAACAGTGCTGCTGTGTTCGTAACAGTTTTGGTATGTCAAAGGTAGCCTTGCTCACAGGGTGCACAGTGCTGGTCATCAATCCCTCATGTCCCTCCCCCCGCTATCTATTTTTGCAAGGGCATTGTCGCTGCATCTGGGATTTTGCGGCGCCCAGGACCATTGTGATTGGTTTAGAGAAATACAAACAAGCCAGAGGGTTTCAAATTTCATTTTTGTTTATTATTTCTTTAAGTTTTATTTTTGACTTTTATTTTTGAGGAGAAGAATATTATGAATGACTTTAGTCATGGGTATAACACTGTCCTTTTGGATTTAAACAATGACAAATATCCCTCTCTCTCTCTCTCTCTCTCTCTCTCTCTCTCTCTCTCACTCTCTCACTCACACACAAAATTTGGCCATCACCATCTCCAGATGCTTGTGTGATGGCTGTTAGGTTCTATAAAGCCTAACAAACCCTCCTCTTCATCACTCCACTAAAGCACTCAGCAGCAGCATTGAGGCGGCAACCATTCAGGTGTGCCTTAGAGGTTTATCGATTGGCTAAGGGTGAAAGAAGGGGACTGGAGGGAGGGGGGGGATCAGCAGGGGGGGGATCAGCAGGGGCAACGGGCTGGGGCGGGCAACAGTCAGCAACAATCAGCATCCGAGCTTCAGAAGCCTTCTCGTGCTTGATGGATCAATCCACACAGTGTGCTTACCAACACTGCAGACATATATTTTTATGTATCTGTGGTAACAATAAATATATTTGTTTCTTTCCCAACAACCACAGTAACTGTAGTTTTTATTCAAAATGTTTCTGAAGTAAGACAGAAAAAGTTATTTCTAAAGCCGATACATGGGCTGCAACAGTCAGCATTTTTACCATTATCGGAATCGTTATTTTTTTAAGGAGAGGAAGAGGGATTGATACGTTGCCTGGATGCAGCAAAAGATTTGGTCCAGGACCAGATTATCATAGTAAAAAATGCAGCACAGTGATGATACAGACCTTTCATACACGAGACACAATGAAGTTTATAACGCGGACCTGCTGATGCGCATTCACCTCGCTTTAGACCCATTCATGAGTCAGCAGTCACTGTAAGTAAAGTTGAAAACTGCAGTAAAAGTTGTCTTTAGCAGCATTTGATTAAATATGCACACATGCTTAAAGGCATTTAAACTAAATTTTGTGTTAAAGTTTGTGTCATTTAGAATTTTACATATACATATTATATATATATATATATATATATATATATATATATATATATATATATATATATATATATATATATACTCCCTGTTCATCTACTTAAATTGCCACATTATTCATTTGTGTATTTGCAAAAGCAACCAAGAGGTCAACGGGTTGTCGCCTCAAGTTGAGTTCTCCAATCTAGAAAAGGCTGGGAGGAAAAAAAGAAAAAGAAAATCAGTAACTTTTTCCAACAGGCGAGGGCGTCTGGGTCACTGCAGGTCCGTGGCTAACAAGCTCCTCAGAGACATATTGGTTGGGGGTTGGTACTGGAGCGGTCACATTAGTCAATGTGCCAGAGAACAGAGTGGAAAACTCAGTGGCTGTAAAACCTTTCCTTCTAGCAATACGAATGTACAACAAGACCGGGCATTAACCCTAAACTCTGGAACATCCACCGTCCCCATATAACCCTTAAACGGCGCTATGCGTAAATCTTTGTACTAGTGTTGACAGTGTAATGGCATCCAGAGGAGAATATATACATTTATACATTAGCCTATTATGCATGCAACTGTCCCGACTTATCTTTGTAGGAGCTGACGATGGCTGTAGGACTCAGGCCTTTTGTTGAATACAGTATATCCCAACCACAGTACAGAAATATCTGACATTTTCAACCCATATACACTCACCTTAAAGATTATTAGGAACACCTGTAAGATTTCTCATTAATGCATTTATCTAATCAACCAATCACATGGCAGCTGCTTCAATGCTATTAGGGGTGTGGTCCAGGTCTAGACAATCTCCTGAACTCCAAACTGAATGTCATAATGGGAAAGAAAGGTAATCTAAGCAACTTTGAGCGTGGCATGGTTGTTGGTGCCAGATGGGCTGGTTTGAGTATTTCCCAATCTGCTCAGTTACTGGGATTTTCACGCACAACCATTTCTAGGGTTTACAAAGAATGGTCTGAAAAAGTAAAAACATCCAGTATGCTGCAGTCCTGGGGGGCGAAAATGCCTTGTTGATGCTAGAGGTCAGAGGAGAATGGGCCGACTGATTCAACCTGATAGAAGGTCAACTTTGACTCAAATAACCACTCGTTACAACCGAGGTATGCAGCAAAGCATTTGTGAAGCCACAACATGCACAACCTTGAGGCGGATGGGCTAAACCAGCAGAACACCCCACCGGGTACCACTCATCTCCACTAAAAATAGGAAAAAGGGGCTACAATTTGAACAAGCTCACCAAAATTGGACAGTTGAAGACTGGAAAAATGTTGCCTGGTCTGATGAGTCTCGATTTCTGTTGAGATGGTAGAGTCAGAATTTGCCGTAAACAGAATGAGAACACGGATCCATCATGCCTTGTTACCACTGTGCGGGCTGGTGGTGGTGGTGTAATGGTGTGGGGAATGTTTTCTTGGCACACTTTAGGCCCCTTAGTACCAATTGGGCATTGTTTAAATGCCACAGCCTACCTGAGAATTGTTTCTGACCATGTCCATCCCTTTATGACCACCACGTACCCATCCTCTGATGGCTACTTCCAGCAGGATAATGCACCATGTCACAAAGCTCAAATCATTTCAAATTGGTTTCTTGAACATGACAATAAGTTCGCTGTACTAAAATGGCCCCCACAGTCACCAGATCTCAACCCAATAGAACATCTTCTGGATGTGGTGGAACCGGAGCTTCGTGCCCTGGATGTGCATCCCACAAATCTCCATCAAGTGCAAGATGCTATCCTATCAATATGGGCCAACATTTCTGGAGAATGCTTCCAGCACCTTGTTGAATCAATGTCACGAAGAATTAAGGCAGTTCTGAAGGCGAAAGGGGGTCGAACACGGTCTTAGTAGGGTGTTCCTAATAATCCTTTAGGTGAGTGTATATCAAGCATGCTTCTTACGGAATCTACATCTTTGGTTCACGCAACATTTAGAGGTGACATCGCCATAACCAGTTTAACAGTCTGAGTAACTGAAAAAGGGTTTGATCACAGTGAAAACACTTGACATTTATTGTCACAGCAGTCAGGAACTATGGTATGTGATTAGCTCAAAGCCCTTTCTGTGTCGCCACAGATCAACGAAAATGAACACAGAGTTGTGGTAGATACTAGGGCTGGAGGATGATTCAATGTTATAGCTTATCAGCTTATTAAATTCATTATTCGAAGAAAATTCTAATTAAAGCCTCACAATTAATCACTGAAGTTCTTGTTTTACATGTGTTAAGAGTTTTGTCTGATTTCTTGCAAAACACATTAAACACCAACTTTATATATTTATTAAAAAAAATGTACCAAGTGCAGAACCATCTCAAGGAGAAACTGCCAAAAATGACATTAGCTTGTGCTCTTATGCACTGACATTGAGTCATACTAAACATGCCATACAGGTTACTGTAGGCCCATACTGTAAAGCACCAGCCTCAGAGATTCCATAGCAGTTTTTATTTGAAATCTTCACACTGAGATGTATTACTGAATAGCAGTTGGGCAAGTTACTTCCAAAATGTAATACATTATAGATTACTAGTTACTGTAATTTGAGAGAAATTAGTTATATTACAATATTACTGTCTCTGAATTGTAATAAGTTACACTACTTTTGCATTACTTTTGAGTTACTTTTGCCAAAATAACAGCGGAAGTTTGACTTGGCAGCAGAATTTCATCCCCGGATCAATAAAGTCTCCTCTTTATCCACTTTAATACTAATATTATAGATTATTCATAATATTTTGTATAATTAATATGGATATGCAAAGTAACTAAAGCTATAAAAATAGATAAGTAAAACGTACAATAGGCAAGTAGGAGAAAATGAAAATACTCAATTAAAAGTACCTTACAGTTGTATTGAAGTACATTGTTGTAAAATGTTTGTTTAAAGAACTTGAATAAGAAATTCATGTTGTTTAGTTTAAAACAGTCTAGAGGAAAGGGTCAATTATAGTGTGATTAGAACTCACTATACATTACAGTACTTGATTTACAGCTGATATGTGAAAAGGTCCACAACCTTATTTAACAGTAATTTAGTTTTACTGCAAACGGTCACAGGAAGGGCTTTTATTTTGAAGTAGCCTACACGGAAGTTGTCTGTTGTGTACTCTTACTAGCTTGTGTTGAGATGAACATGAGACCCTAGATGCAAACATGTCCGTCAAGCTAAGTTGCTCACTTTCTGGTTTGTAAAAATGCAACATTGAACAGTAAATGGTCACAGTAAAAGACAAGCGTGTTTGGTTGTCATTCGAAGCCATTCCACTACAGGCATAGTTACTCTCCACGGCTGATAAACTGAAATTATATTTACGTGTAGCAAGCCTAAACATTAATTCCCGAAATGTTTAAATCTGTCAGCAGCTCAGACACACTGCTGTCCGAGCTGACGTACCGTCACCTGTTGGGACACAGATGTTATGAAATAATACTCACGGCTTTTTTTTCCTGTGAACAAATGTTAAGCGGTGTTGGGGAATTCTTAAAAAAAATTGCGTTAAAATGCGTTGTAACTCGCGTTACTGAGATTGTAACGGGTATAATATTACCGAAATTTAATTAGTAATGCGTTATATTACTGCGTTACAGCAAAAAGGAATACATTACTGTAATTGCGTTACTTTTGTAACGCGTTACTCCCAACACTGCTGAATAGCTGCAAGTGCACATTGTGTGCTTGATGGCATTCATAGGTCTCTGTGTGCCTGCAACTCTGTGTGAGACTGTAAAATTGCCATACCTAATACAGTAAAATTGTCATCATTCATGCCATCTGGGAGTCAGGGAAACGTAAAGCAAAAAGGAAGGTGGTTCATTCTGTAATCTAAACTCAGAACACAAGGCAAATATAACTGTGAAAAATTAGATAAATGAGAGAACAACACATATTCACCGCTAAATGAATACTCTTATCCTTGTGAAAAGCAGATGTGGGAGCCTTATAAGGGATGATTAGACTCCCTGTTGCCATGTAATAAATGACACAAAGCTCCATTCTTATAATAAATACATGTCTCTCAAAACATGCGTTACCAATGGAGAAGTCATTGACAATGAGAGATGTCATTTACAGGAGACAAAGACCGTGAAATTCATGACCGCTGCATGAAAGTGAAGAAATTGTAAGCTGAACGGCATGAGGGCTTACATCACATACCAGCATCCTTCCTTCCTTTGGCGGTCACTCGAAACGAGTATGACTGTCCTCTCTGTCAGGTTGTCTTATTTGTGGATCCTCAGGTGGCTGTAAAGGCCGATCCGTGATCCACAGATTCTGCTGCAATGTGGGCATTGGAAGGTTGAAGTGGTGTGTGGTGGTGGAGCCTGTCTCTGTTTGTCCTTGCGGTGTTGCCGCTTTGCTTCTGCGGCACGGCGGAGTTCTGTTTCATGGTGTGCTGCACCTTCCTGCACAGCTTTTCTCCAGTAGTCCCTGTTCAATGCTAGATTCTCCCAGTTGCCGGACATGATGTTAAACTTTTTCAGGCTGGTCTTAATATTGTCCTTAAAGCGTTTCTTTGGCCCGCCAGGGGCTCGCTGTCCTTCTTTTAGCTGGGAGTAGAGGATCTGTTTTGGGAGACGGTTGTTGGGCATGCGGATGACATGTCCTGTCCATCGGAGTTGGTACTGCATTATGATGGTAGTGATGCTGGGCATATTAGTTTCCTCCAAAATGCTGGAGTTTGTGCGTCTGTCTTCCCAGTTGATCCTCAAGATTTTTCTTAGGGCTCTTTGATGGAATAGTTCCAGGGTTCTTAGGTGTCTGCTGTAGGTGGTCCAGGATTCTGCTCCATACAGCAGAGTTGGGAGAATCACAGCTCTATAGACCAGGAGCTTGGTTTGAGCCCTCAGGTCTCGGTCATCAAAGACTCTTGTCCTGAGTTTGGCATAGGCTCCGCTGGCACAGCTCAGGCGATGGTTAACCTCAGAGTCTATATTGGCTTTGGACGAGAGAATGCTGCCAAGGTAGGGGAAGTGTTCCACGAGTGGTGTTATCCACTTTGAAGATGGGCTGGAGTGATGGCTGGTTGGGTGATGGTTGATACAAAACCTGCGTTTTCTTGATGTTCAAGGCCAAACCCAGGGCTCTGTATGCCTTGGCAAAGGCATTCAGAATGCCCTGGAGGTCTTCAGGGGAGAGTGCTACAATGGCGTTATCATCGGCATATTGCAGCTCTTATGCAAGTGTACGTGTAGCCATCACACACGCCAAAAGATAATTTTTCTTCCAGACATAACTTGAGAAGAAAGCACCATTTACTTACAAGAATTCATGTCAGGTTAAAAAAGTTTTTTTTCGTTATGTCACTTTTTCATATTCCATGCTTCGCCTTTTAACATTTACTGATAGCCGCTGAGAGGCTTGTAGCAGAGGACTCTGCCAGCATGCGTGGTGATGTAAGCTGTTCCTGCAATGTGTTGCTAGGCAAAGAAGTGGAGAGTTTTTAAACTGCTGCAGTTACTGGGCATTGACATTTCTGTCTGCCTGCCACCAGCAAGAAGTGTTGTTTCGAGTAAACACTGCCGACAACAGCAGGATATAGACAGGCAGAGGTTGGTGCTCTTTAAACCTTGACACTGCCAGGTTATTGACCCTGCCAAGTAGCTCTATTGCTATATTTGCCCCATGCTATTCTACAACTATCCTTGTCAAGCTTCCACCTTGTCCTGCCAATTATGTGTCTCATTTCCGCCACAGCTGACATGTAACTGACTGAGTTATGCATGGCTGTCTCACCAATAAACACTCGTGGCTTCAGACCTTCTCTGTTTCACTCTGCATCTCCTGCAACTGGTTAAATATAAGCTAGCATGAGCTACCACTGTAATACCAGTCGAGGATGAGTTGAATGGTACTGAAACGATTATTTAGTAATCACATTTTTCACAATTTTCCGACATTTTATAGACTACCTAATTAATCAATGAATCCCTAAATAATGGACAGACTTATTGACAATCCTAATAATCACTCATTATATGATGAACTTCCTGATTGTTAGACATTGGTGGGAAATAAAGAGTTGTGACAAAAGGCCTTGCCTATTTGACTGATCGGTTTCCTCTCAGGAATTTACAACACATAATCCCTCATTCATTTTTGAGCTAATATAACATGCATTTACAACAGAGTCTGTCTGCAGAGTGAGAGGCATGACATAAGGGACTGAGTGGACTTGATAGTGTCCTATATTTAAAATAGCACAGTGGAGCGGCCAATCCTGCACTCTGGTCACAGGTCACCTACAGTAGCGTCTCAGCTAAATTAAGGGGGTCCCTCTCGGTTAAAAACCGCTTCTTGTAATGGATACTACACTGCAGCATCGCCGCTAGGATCAGTGTCATTTACACAGACTCCGCGGTGGAGAGTGGGTTTGGTTTTATTATGAATTTAAAAAAGCCTCTTGTGTCGGCTACAGCGTGCTGAAGCAGTCCATGTTTTTACTAAGAGACAAACAAGTTCACCCTCTCTACAACCTCCAAATGCTGAGTGCCACATGTTTGGTCAAGGTTACACAACAAGCAAATCACCCTCTCGGCACTCTCCAGCTCTGGGATCCTCATTTAGTACCAAAAGTCTGTTTCTACACCCGCTACACCTATGTCCCAGTTGGTGGCTCTAAGTATGTCCAGTGAATAAGCCCACAGTACCTAACGCAGAGCCACAGGAGACCATCCTCATCGCTCCTCCTCCCCACCCGTCACATATTTGTCTTTGAACTCTGGGGACATTCCCATCCTGTTCTTTTGTGCATTTTTAATTTTGAAATGTACTTTAATGGAAACAAAACTTATGTCATTTCATCACAAACTTACGTTATACATAAAACACTGCCTCCAAAGGTCTGTCTCTCTGGTTGCATTTTGGGTACTGTAGTTGTAGAGTGTAAATAGTGAAAACAGCTGTGTGTCTCTTTGTAAACAAGCTAAGGGTCTGACCTGGCATCATTAATCCCTCTGCAGTAGGTTTGCAGGCCCTGAGGCGTGCCTGCCCCAAAAATTCTCTTTTTTAGGTCTGTTGTCCTCTCAGTTACTGTGTCACTTTGCCTCTCTCTCTCTTTAGATCTCTTGTTCTCTTTCACCGTGTCTCTGGCTGTCGCCCTACCTCTGTGGCTTTAGATCTCCCGTGTGAGTCGCTCTCTGTCACTTCGGGCTCTCCTTCACTTCAAGGATACTCATCCAACAAGTCAGCATTTTGTGGCAGTCAAGGTTTCCTTGTCTGTTGTTTCTGTCAGTTAACCTTGCCAGTGGAGAAGTTGACATTTGCTGTCTCTCTGACTTTCCTTGCATGTTCTCAGAGCTTCAGTAGAGTAGGAGCAGGCATTGATGGAGTTCAGATTAATTTCCATTGACATTTTGTCTATTTATAATATTTACATAAGGTTAGGTTTTGTTGGAACGTTTTTCTTGTCTTGCGTTGTTGGGGACAGACAAAGGTATGAAGATTAGGTAAGCTTTTAATATCTCTCCAACATGCTATGTGTCTTGTGCTTTGATTGCTTTCTTGTGTTTCATTTTCTGCGTGACATACTGCGTAATTTCATCCAGAATTGATTGTTGATTAGTTGGATCTAGGTATACTCCTCTGTTTTATCTGTAAAGTCATTTGGTACACATTTAAAGCAATATTGTTTAACTATTGTACCTTAAAATAACCATTTTTATGCTACACTGACTTGTAATAGGGAGAATGGTGCCTCTGTCATTCCCACTGGCACCCCAAAACTGTTCTCACACTATGTAACTTTGGGGAGCTGGTTCGACCTGGGAGAAGTGCTGTAACGAATTACATCACTACAACTGATTTTGGTGAAACTGCATATTTTATGGAGAAAATGTTTTCTGGTTTTCCCTATGATGTCCTCCGGCTGCTCTGCCTCGACTCTCTGTGATTGACGGAGTTTCCTGATGGACAGAAAGCTTACTTGTTGAAGGCTTCACGAGTGCTTCGCGAAGAAAAAAAAAGGCTGCAAGACAGATGCCGAGCTGGCCTTCCTTGTGTTTAACTAGTAAGTATTATTATTGCATTGGCTTCAAGTTTGGCTGTGTTAGCCAAGTTGTGAACTAGTTTTTTTTTTTTTTTTTTTCAAAAGTAATGTAATCATAACACATGCATGTGTACAGCTGTCCATATTTACAACAGAAGTGTATAGGTGAATTGCACCCTGAAACTGTAGTGGTGCCAAATCGCAAAAAAAGTCTAATGTTAAGCAATGTTGCTTTAAGATAAAGAGTTATTTAAATAAATTAACTAGAATGCTGCAAACTCTTACCCTGAAGATGACATTTGCCATAATGGCAAACGGAGTAATGGGAATGTTTAATAGCTACCATTCCTTAGAGGCAAGACAGAAGCTTTTAGTTTAGAGTTGAAGGGCTTTGATACCAGTTCAATATGTGATTCAGAGCAGGCATAGTTCAGATTCCCTTTTCATCAGCTCGTCATCTTCATACTAAAAGAAATGAATACCCTGTCAGTGGAGCTATTGTGCTGCCTTCATGCTGTACTTTGAGGAAAGTCGCCACCTTTTTTGTCTCCCCATCTGACTTCCATCTTCAGTTCTCCTCATATCTCTTCTCCTTCCTTTGTTTCAATTGATCGTCCCTTGTACCTTCTGTCCACCCATCTCTTATTACTGCTATGTCCTCACTCTCTAAACAAGAACAGGCTGTTCTCATCTAGCCTGTGTGCATGTTCGTGTCAGACAGGTTAACATACAAATTAGAGAATGATAGCTTCTCCTATTCTCCTCTCACCTCTTTCCCCCAAAGTCATGCAATAACTGCAATTAGCTCAAATCAAATGAAAGGAAGCCAAATTAAAAATCTCTTAAAAAAGACTACTTCCACAGTTGCACTGCTAAAGGATGATCGCGTGCATAACAACACTTAAATCACTGATCTACACTGACACAATCCTGTGCCAGCTAATGATTCCCCAACCAAATCTGTCAATAACATGAGCACATCTCATCGGGCATGATAAGTGCCCCGGCTTTTGAATTTATAAGTGAAGTTTATGGGAGATTCACAGACAAAACAGACTTTGTAGCTCCCAAGCATCACCACCTCATGGTTTAGACAAGTGTATGACAGATTACTCCTTTTGTGCAGATTTAAAGACTTAAAATGAAAGCCTGACTGAGCCTGTCGAAAGTCAATCTGACGCCTTGTGTGTAGATTCTCATTACGTTGGTGCCAGCTGACACCTTTTCAGAAAAAGAGGGAGACAGAGGGTGTCTGGGGACAGATGATTTGATGAATGAAGCTCTATACACTGTATATCAGCTTTAAAGCTAGTGTATCATAGGAGCAAATAAGGGCCTAATATCTGTTAAGGCTCAAGATCAAACATCACAGGCCCGATGACTCATTTGGTCTCCAGCAATAAGATCTGAAAGGCAACAATGAATTCAGATTCTATAAACAACTGGTTACAAAAGGTCGTCTATCCAATATTGGGGCCAAGCAATCGCAAGAAAGACTAATTTCAGCAAAAAGAACTCTGATCATTCTCTTTACCAAAAACAAAAAAAACTGTAAGACTCTGACAACAGTACAATTAAACCAGACACACAGCAGTTTTTTGTGGTACTGCTTTGCTCGTTTTGTAGGATTCTGAATGGTAATGGACGATATACAGAGTACTTACAAGTAAAATGGAGAATACAAAGGCATTTTGTTCTGTGAAAAGAACAAGGACATAAGGTTGAAGATTGTTCACGTATATATACAAACAAGATTAAGAGTCCACAGCCACACTAGCTGCTCTGTGAGGCTGTACTTTGGCACAGCAGTGCTTTGAGCTAAATGCTAACGCCTGCATGCTAAGAATGTGCTAATGACTAAGCTAAGATGCTGATAAATAGCAGGTATAATGTTTACTATGGGGACCATGTTAATTTAGCATGTTAGCGTGGTAACATTTGCTGAACATCAAACACTAAGTACAACTGAGGGGGATGGGTGATATTATGGGATGAAACAGACAGTACTGCTGTAGAAGTGACTGTTTTTAACCATTACAGACACATTTCACATTCTCTGTTCACAATCCTACATTTACTGCTGAATTGATTTTGCCAACCAAGCATCAGCAGGTAACAAGGGTATCTGGAGTCTATGTGTTCAGTCAGTGCCCAGCTTTTGTTGTGACAGCCCGCTATTTTAGTCAATCACTTATCAGAGCGTGACTAAAGGCTAAGGCTCTGAGGTGAAATCAAGCTGGCTTAGCCAAGCGAGTGTGCCATTTTCTGGATAAGAGGCAAAGAGTAGTAGAGGTCAAAGCTCCATGGCTGACCTGGAACAATCCTGTCATCTCAGCAGCCGCAAATTGCAGAGTTGGGGGTGAGGGCAAGCTTGGGCAAAGCAGAGTAAGAGAAACCATGTCAACTCATAAGCCATGGCGTGGCTTCAAATTGTAGTAAATTCTGCTGCCACATTGTGAAGTAGCATGTCATCTTGTTAGATACACCAAAGCCCAACTAATTTGGAAGAGAACATATTGCACAGAGGCAAGCATGCGTTTTAGATGAAAGGGAGAAGAAAAAAAATACATCAGTCCACCCACACTGACTAACCTTTAAACAAATCTGAGGAAAAAAAGGCTGGAACAGAAGCACTAAAAACAAGCTGAAGAGTGAAGAGCAAGTACACAAACAGGCATTTTAATTAAGAGAATGCAGAAAACAATACAGCAAGAGCAGAAAAGAAACACCTGAAGTTGACATTTGGAGATAAGGAACAAGAGAATTAAAATCACATATCTACCAGGCAGCAATCCCTATGGGGAGGAAGAGAGACAGGATGAAGGAGAGAAGAAAAATGAAATGGAGAAAAAGTCACACTCAAAATATCTAACCTCTGTGCAAGGAGGAAGTTTTTATTTGACGATGGAAATTTCCTGTTACAAAGCTTTAGGATTCAACATTATTTTCCTACTTTAAGAGAACATTGTTTTAGCTGGTTTGTTGGTATTAATTTCACATTATGAAACTGTATGTTCCAGAGAAAACAGTTTATATTTCCTCAGTCATCCAGGAAAAAAAAACTATTTACTAGAACCCAAAGCTTGATATAACTACATATTTGATTTGCTGTATATCAGCGATTTGTTCTTCCCAGAGAGATCACATTCGGGTAATCAAACAGTAACTTGAAAATGACTGTCTGTTTGTATTTCATTTCCAAATTCATTAGGCAGCAAATATGTTCAACAAATTGCTTTTGGCAATATCAACAAAGATTGCCACCCTGGATTACACCTTCAAGACTGATGGACAGAAGAAACACACTTTCAGTCTTCTATTATGTGCAGAACTCAGGTTTGTCTGTTGGCGTTGGTACGAGTATTCACACCACAGACCACAGATTGCTTTTGTTTGCTGCCATTAGCTTGTTCAGAGGATATTGGCACAGACAGTGGCCATGGCAGACATGATCATATACATGCATGTCAAACCGTTCTGCAAAGGTGGTACACTGACACAAGCTTTCTATTTAATGGGGTTCTCTTGTACTTAAATGTTTTTTTTTAATTCACTGCGGTGGAGCAATGTAACACATTAGTGATCAATACTAATGTAGACAAGCCAAGCATGAAAGATACATACAGTGCCTTGCGAAAGTATTCGGCCCCCTTGAACGTTTCGACCTTTTGCCACATTTCAGGCCTCAAACATAAAGATATAAAACTGTAATTTTTTGTGAAGAATCAACAACAAGTGGGTCCCAATTATGAAGTGGAACGAAATTCATTGGCTATTTCAAACTTTTTTAACAAATAAAAAACTGAAAAAGTGGGCGTGCAAAATTATTCAGCCCCTTTACTTTCAGTGCAGCAAATCTCTCCAGAAGTTCAGTGAGGATCTCTGAATGATCCAATGTTGACCTAAATGACTAATGATGATAAATAGAATCCAGCTGTGTGTAATCAAGTCTCCGTATAAATGCACCTGCTCTGTGATAGTCTCAGAGGTCCGTAAAGCGCAGAGAGCATCATGAAGAACAAGGAACACACCAGGCAGGTCCGAGATACTGTTGTGGAGAAGTTTAAAGCCGGATTTGGATACAAAAGATTTCCCAAGCTTTAAACATCCCAAGGAGCACTGTGCAAGCGATAATATTGAAATGGAAGGAGTATCAGACCACTACAAATCTAAGGCGACCGGCCGTCCCTCTAAACTTTCAGCTCATACAATGAGAAGACTGATCAGAGATGCAGCCAAGAGGCCCATGATCACTCTGGATGAACTGCAGAGATCTACAGCTGAGGTGGGAGACTCTGTCCATAGGACAACAATCAGTCGTATACTGCACAAATCTGGCCTTTATGGAAGAGTGGCAAGAAGAAAGCCATTTCTTAAAGATATCCATAAAAAGTGTCGTTTAAAGTTTGCCAAAAGCCACCTGGGAGACACACCAAACATGTGGAAGAAGGTGCTGTGGTCAGATGAAACAAAAATCGAACTTTTTGGCAACAATGCAAAACGTTATGTTTGGCGTAAAAGCAACACAGCTCATCACCCTGAACACACCATCCCCACTGTCAAACATGGTGGTGGCAGCATCATGGTTTGGGCCTGCTTTTCTTCAGCAGGGACAGGGAAGATGGTTAAAATTGATGGGAAGATGGATGGAGCCAAATACAGGACCATTCTGGAAGAAAACCTGATGGAGTCTGCAAAAGACCTGAGACTGGGACGGAGATTTGTCTTCCAACAAGACAATGATCCAAAACATAAAGCAAAATCTACAATGGAATGGTTCACAAATAAACATATCCAGGTGTTAGAATGGCCAAGTCAAAGTCCAGACCTGAATCCAATCGAGAATCTGTGGAAAGAACTGAAAACTGCTGTTCACAAACGCTCTCCATCCAACCTCACTGAGCTCGAGCTGTTTTGCAAGGAGGAATGGGCAAAAATGTCAGTCTCTCGATGTGCAAAACTGATAGAGACATACCCCAAGCGACTTACAGCTGTAATCGCAGCAAAAGGTGGCGCTACAAAGTATTAACTTAAGGGGGCTGAATAATTTTGCACGCCCAATATTTCAGTTTTTTATTTGTTTAAAAGGTTTGAAATATCCAATAAATTTCGTTCCACTTCATGATTGTGTCCCACTTGTTGTTGATTCTTCACAAAAAATTACAGTTTTATATCTTTATGTTTGAGGCCTGAAATGTGGCAAAAGGTCGAAAAGTTCAAGGGGGCCGAATACTTTCGCAAGGCACTGTAGGTCTGATCTGTCTGCGCAGTCTTGAGCAGTGAGAATTATGACAACATTCTCAAATCAAATGAAAGGAAGCCAAATTAAAAATCTCTTAAAAAAGACTACTTCCACAGTTGCAACAGTTGAATTGTGACAACATTAGGAGTCTGTAGAGCTTAGCATCAGTTTTGCACTGAGAATGAATATCAAAATAGTCCCCAAGGCTACACATGGTATGGTATAGTATGGTATAGTATGGTGTATATGACAGTGAACTCATTGCTTTCTAGCTCAATGTGCTACACTTGTGATAAATGCAGCCTCTTGGCTCCCTCTACACCAACTATTAGAGGCTGTGTTGACTGTTAGAGCCATTTTATTTTAGCCTATAATTACAGGATAGGTTGAAAGAATAAGAGAGTGGCAATGCTTTATGGGATACATTATGGACTCGCACAATAATAAACCAAACTGAACATGCTTGCTCTGTCAAAAAGGTGATAAATATGGTTTGGAGGCCAGAAAGTGGGATTAAAATGAAATTAGTCATCAACAAGACGAGTAGGAGCGGCTTAAATATTCAGGTTGGCTATGAAACAAGAAGTATCAATAGTTTGTGTACTGTACTGTATGTCACGCTGAATGTAGGTTACAAATATTGAAACGTTATGGCTTCATTCTCACTCTGAGAATACAGCCAACCTCATTTCTTTGGCTCTCTTATGTCTTATAGATAATGTCTACTACTGGACACTCATATATGAATCTATGTGATAAAGAGACAAAGAAGGAGAAAGAAAGAAGATGAAGAGAGAAGACGGTGCTGATCAAAACAGGTCAAACGGTTACATTTTACATCATGGATCATCATCCAATGGTAAATGACAGCTAATGCTATTATATATTTACCATGTGTTCATGTCACATTTAGGCTTTCCTCTTTCATGTGCACCTTAAAGCTATTAATATGATGTCATTTATTTCAATAAGGCAGCAGGCATCTCCTGCGGTGGGGGAGATAATGTTTGTAGAGAAGACCCAGCTGCAGTCCAAATCAGAGCCATTGATTTGGCCCTCAGCTTCACGGGACAGTTAGGCTCCCACAGGACACAGCACAAGGGCAATCGCAGGCCTCAGCTGGCCTCCTGGCCCCCTGCATTAATAATCATTCCAATTAGAAAGAAAGTGCCCAGATGCTCATCTGGTTACATAATGTCTCTTCCCTCCTGTTTGTGCCCCCAAGTTTATCTTGACTGACAAGCACCTGGATTTCCAGAAGATGCATTATTTGAGGATGCCATTTGGGGTGGTTTCACTCTAATGGTCAATTTATATTCTTATTTCTTGTTTCTGTCCATGGGCATGGGCTCCACATGTAATAATTCTGCGCCTCCATCTGTCAGTTTACTGGAAGATAAATAATCAGATTACCTCCTGCCCACTAACTAGTTTCTAATTGTTGTAGGGAGAAAAGAGACAAAACATCATTGAAGTTTAACTCTCACAAATGAATTATTCGCTATAAACCGACTACCTTCATGACAAGCATAGCCATCTTAATGGGGATGTTTATGAGTGCGGCTGCAGAGGGTAAGATTCCCTTCTGATTTCAGAAGCATTTTTTGAAGTAGGATTCCTCTTTTGTGGTGAAGCCTTTTGATTGTCTAGCAGAGATGGTGACAGCGTATTTTACATCCATCTTTTTCTGTGCCTTCTTCTTACAGCATATTGCGTCAAATGCACTTCACAGCCAAAACAACTCCTGTCATGCCTCAGAAGACAGATTAAAAGTGCTGTCTGATATTGCGTAGCTCTACCAAGTACTTGAACAACAGCAGGTATCTGTGTTTCAAGTCTATTTTCTCATTACTTTCCATGCTATCTCAGCTTAATATCGGTGCTGCTAGTACAGAGGGAAGGCCAGAGATTGTGTACACAACAAAGTGTAATCTTCAATCATCTGCTCACTATTGTGCTCACCATTGTACACCCTCTTAAGAATACCTCCATGCTGTTTAGCTTTAGCTCTTAGTAGCCTCCACATAACAAAGGGCATTAATACACCATGATCCATCTGTACTATTATCACTCAGGGGGAAAATGTTTTGCAATGTTTTGAAAGTGCTTAGTTGCTCTCTGCAGCTTCTGTCTGCATGTCTGAACCACTTTCAGCTGCTCCCTGTGTTAAAGAATTTTGGTTAATATGATTTTGGGTTTTGATACCAATGAATGTGTGGCTCTAATTCTCTAGCGTGATTCCAGCATTAGCCCTGCAATCCTCTGATGTCTGCAGCCCTCTCTGCTCTGATTAAGCCATTCGTTACACTCGGGCCTTAATTTGCACAGCACTTCCCTTAAGCACCTACTTTTAAGCACTGAAACATGATGGATAGATCAAAAACCAAACACTTGTTTAGAGAAGGTACAGATGTAGCCAGAAATATCTGTGTGTATCTTCGATGTGAGGTGTTAATTCATTTTCCCACTAAAAACATGGAAAATGCACTTCAGGCCAAGTTTATGCTTTATAAATGTCGGCCTCTGTGTTTTCACTCCAAGACTGAAGAGTGATGAAAGGCCTGTTTTCATTAGCGGCAGCCAATTCTCTGTCGGCCTATCAGATGAAGTTTGTTATCTTGTAGAAGACAGAGGCAGCTGGAAGATCAGATAGGCCGTCTGTCAACTGATATAAAAAAGTGTCTTCTTTGGCTTCTCTGACTGATTTACTAGTCATCAAGTCAAGTCGGCCTGACTACCAATATAATAAAAAAGATATTTTCCCCCATAAAACCAATCATACATGTCAGTAGTTTTGAAAGTTGAACAGCACATATGAGAGTTCTGCTATGGCCTATGCTCTTAAAGCTTATAAATACATTGCAAATTACCGATGTAAGCTGTTCCTGTTATGAATGTTGTGATCAAAATGCAATATTTGAGGGTCAATGTACGTAGAGTCACCAATCCTAAAGTAGTCCGCCACTTCACTCATGCATTATTTCAGCTTAGTTTATGTTTATGTAAAATCCCCTCAGCTCAAAACCAACATGAAGGCCAGTGACAATTTATTGTTTGTTTTGAAAACACCATCAAATGCATGGAACTGTTTCCACAATGCTTTACAGAGAAACAGCAAAAAACAAAAAAGGCCTATTCAGATATATTTGGCTTCATTACCATCTCACCACCTCTCATCATTCATGTGTAGCAGCAATTCATGTGAAGCATCTTTTAACAGCTTATGCATAAAATCTAAGCACTTGGCTGTATGCTAAGCGTTCTGAAAAACAGCCTCTTTTCAGTATTTAACATATTTTAGTTGAAGTTACCACAGGGACCCAAAATGAGTTAAGACCGACAGCACCATTGGCACATCTCTAGTGAATGGCATCATTAATGCTTTGCTGGTGGATTGGCAGCTGGGTATTGATGGTCCATTTCAGCATGGGACTGGGGAGTTAGGGTGAGGGGACAGGAAGGTGGGGGTGGTTGTTGCCGTGCTAATGTGATTCAAACACGCCCTTTTTATAATAGGGCTTGTCCCTGTGCCAGGGGAAAGCGGGTGGCATAAACTAGTGGGTGATTACGTTAAACAAATGACTGCCTCATTAGCTAGACCCCCAGAGTGTCTTGTGCATATATACAAACAAAGACACACACACTCACTGTCCTATGATTTCTCACTCTCTCACACGCATGCACACATGCACGCACGCGCTCGCGCGCACACACACACACACACACACACACACACACACATTTACACTCTTAGAAATTTACACTGACATAAGCATTAGGTTGGCTTTGTACACAGAAAAGGGCAGAGCACAAAGGCAATACTCAGGAGGGTACAAGCTCCATCCAATAGACTAATTAACATCTCCCAATTACACCAGCCAGCACTCTATGTTGCTCCAGTTAGCTCTGGATGATACTACACAATACAACAGAATGTGTCACTATGAATGTCCATGTTCATGAGCCGCTCCCCCAAAAGCCAAGCTAATGACTGCAATTAGCATCATTAGAGTCCTCAGCTGGTGTAAAGTTGGACAGCCATTTCATGGTTTTTGGGCACATAGCTCAATGTATGAAAATTAGGGACAAATAATTTAGCTTGTTTATGCAACAGCACAATGAGAGTGGCTAGACTGATATCTCAGGTCCTTAATTACTTGACCCGATTTGCCCCGATCCGTCTACCTCATACTGCCTCAGTGGCATAATCACAGCACAGTGCTCAGAGACAATACGGCGAAACACTGCAAAGACCAATAAGGCTACAAGTAGTGACAATTTTCATTGCTGACTATTCCATTTAATATTCTTTTCATTAATTCAATGATTACTCCATTAGTGACGAATGTTCATCACAAATGTTCCAGAGCACAACAGAGCGTCTTCTGAAATGCTTTGGCCTTCTGTTTTGGCTAGTCTGATTTGTTTGTTTTTTGATCATGTAAATAAGATGGGTATTTCTGCACTCAGAGAGCAGATATTAGCCCTTGAAACTATGGGTGGCTGCAAGCTTTCAAACTTAAGCCCCTGGGAGGCCACATTAACTACTGGGAGGATACCCAGAAAAACCACAGCAAGCAAACTGACCGGCGTAGAGGAACATCACTGATCTTATTCAGGGAGGAGGGCAGCCTTTGCCCACTGGGACGCTGGTCTCAGTAAAAAACACTCCAGCATCTGCCACCTGACCATTATAGCTAAATAATGCATGGAACTTGTGGGATGCCTGTCACAACCAGGCTCATACTCATTTCTGCTGTGGTGTGAAAAGTCAACTCCGCAAATACGCTGGAGCAGGGGAGACATGGCAATGCATGCACAGAACCACACATGAACATTGTGGCTTCCCAGAGGCTTATAGTGAAAGCTTGCAGACATAGACGGATTAAAGAAGGTTCTTGAGATTATGTGGAAAAGCTAAGTGTGGGTAGATTAAATTCACTATCAAGAATGTGACCAAAGTTTAGGACAGGAGCAGTTCATCCGTCAATCTCAAACACAGAGACAAGATTAAACAGCATGTGTATGAAAACAACAGAGTAGGTGGATGTTTGTGTGGATGTATATTTGTCTGTTAGAGTCTTACAGCTAAAGGAGGCCTTTGAACATTCAACAGCAGAATAGACTTGCAGTATATCCGCATCTCTTCTGTCCCAAAAGTCACATTGACCCAGGGCTCGCTCTCCCTTCAGGAGCATTTCCCATCAGAAGCCTGTTACACCACAAAAGGCCATTTTACTCCCAGAATAGCAAATCTGGGGAAATGTAATCTTTGAAGCCCCAGCTAAAATAACCTGACAAAGCCATTTTCTGGCAGAGCAACAGAAGGAAAGCTCAGACACCGCAGCTAAATTTAAAATGACTCTTTTTTTTTTTTACTTTTACATTATTGGTTCTTGGTCTGACATTACTGTTATAGTGGTTGACCTAAAGCACATTGTTTGTTGAGTACATGAAAGTCTCTGGCAGAATTTCAAAGTCATGTAAGCAGTTGGTTTGGTTAGACAGGGACATCAACCACAGTTGCCAGGCCAGTGTCACAAGTGACAAGTCAAATTTCACTCTTGATTATTTTTGCCATTAATGGATTGATAGTTTTAAAAGTGAAAATGCCTATCACAGGTTCCCAAAACCTGAGGTGACATGTTCAAGTTGCGTATTTTAACCTGCTAACAGTCCAAACCCTGAGGTATTTGATTTATACTGATATAACACAGAAAAAAATCTGAAAATCCCCATATTTGAGAAGCTGGTACTAGGGCATGCACCTAAGCACAACTGTATAACACAACAGGACTCTATCAAAGTGCCACTATCCACCTGCCACACTCTTATTGCCCATTGCTTTCATCAACTCCCCCATGCTCTGGATAATTAACAATTGGATAAGGCCTAATCCTGTGGACATGGGAATTGATTTGATTTAACCTTCGTTTAACTGGGAGAACCTCCTGAGTCACCAGCTGGAGGTTCACACATCAGGCATGAATGGCAAAAAACTGACAGAGAAGCAGTGGGAATTTGATAAGCACAATCAGCTGCTCCCTTCAATCTGGCGAGGTGACTGCACGAAACAACAAGACTGCTGCTGCCACAGGAAGAGGACGCAGGGTTCTCTGATGTGACTACATAGACACATGTACACTTATACATGCGTACACACCATGGAGGACAAATACAAAAGCACATGTGTAAACAGGTATGGACAGCCATCTGCACCTGTACACATCCATGTGTTCTGCACCACTGAGCAAACCATGTGTTCAGGACTTTTGAATTTGTATATGTTGTGGTCCTCATTTGCATAATATCCACTGACATCAATGTAATAAATATAGGACCGAGCTTTTAGTTGTTTTCTTCAAAAGTTTGCAGATTTGATGTGATGCTGTGCTCCATTCTAGGCTGCACTTCAGTCAGAACACAATAAAAGGCCTAGTTTACGTTAAATTGTACTAATGGGTTCAGTGCACAGGTTAAGGACGTCGAGGGCTCTTCTGTTAATTAAGATGAAAAAAACATTGCTACTCTTTGACTGAAGCAACATCCCAAGACAAAACAGCAGAAATTATATTTTAGTTGTGGATTTCAGGAGGATGTAGACCTGCTTGGCCAATATATAAATAATAAATAACTAAATCTTGAACTAAACTCTAAATACCACAACACAAATAGCTCACATCAGACTACAACTGACCCACTAAACCCAGCGAGCAGATATGCTGTGCAGGCATGCAACAGCAGTAGTCAAAAAAACTAGATGAAAACATTAAACCAGCTACCAACAAGCATACATCTTTACTTGGTCAGAAAGCAGTTCAAAAGGTTGCATAGAATTCCCAAGTATCTCGCCTAATAGTGTATACGCACTCTGTCTTCATACACAAGAAGGAGCCGGTGACAAAAGCCTTTTCTGAAACACAAACAACTGTTTTTGGATGTCAACTTTTTTTGGACATAAAAGGTTGAACAACTGCAGAGAAGCAGACAAAACAAACCCCTTTACATGTCAAAAGAGAACATGATGTCTTTAGACGTTCAAGTAGATATTCCTTTTGAAGCATCTTCTTTTTTTTTTTTTTTTAGCAGATATTCTTTTGACAATTTTTTTTGCCCTAGCACGGCATGTTCAGTGACAACAAGTCCGTCCTAGAAATGTCAATGTGCCAAAATGAGATTGCGGGATCACAGTTAATTTTTCGCTTGGTAATTCCTAAAGCCTGTAGCGACACTGAAAAGAAGGTTTCAAATTGAGTTGGGCAAGAAAATAGCTCCAGAAGATGACAACCTCCGAGAGACGAAAGTGGATTTTAAGTGTCACAATTCAATTTGCAACGTAAATTGCACTGAGCCTTACCTATTAGTTTTGACTTGTCTGTGTGTGAATAGATGAGGGACAGGCTGTTTTGACAGTGGTGTTGTATAAAGTGTAGCTGATACAATGAGTCCTCCCCAGGAGTTACAAACTGCACTGTCCATTGCTTTCTCTAACAAAGAAACTAAAAGATTTTTTTCAAGATTACATTTAAGTAACCACAATTTAATTCAAAATCAAGCTTGGCATCAAGCAGTGACCCATCCAATTAGTTTAGCTGTATTTCCCCTTCATCTGGACCAAGTAATGGAGGATTAATGTGGCAGATCACGGTTATCTATTCTAATGACACCAGTTTCATTGGTTCATAACGGACTATCAACATCAGGACATCTGGCCTCATAATGTACTGTACAACAAGGGTGCATGTCTCAACATAATACCTCTGCTTCTGTTTTATCTAAAACATGAATCTCTTCACCATTGTGCAACATCTGGAGCGCTGCAAATCACTTCAAACAAGAGTTTTTGTCTAAAACGTAGACGTAAAAGTGTAAGACTTTGTTGTTTAAGAGCAAAATCTTCCTTTTCCTTTCCATTTTGACGGCACATATCTTCTATAATATAATTTTTTATTCTAAGTTCAATTGCTTACAGCCTCTTAAGGGGCGTTAACTAAGATTGATACACATTGAATAGACCTGCAGAGCACCTGTGCTGGATTTGTATAAAAAAAGAGATTACTCAGGCACACCAATAATTTCTTTCTTCCAGGGCACAGTGAACTACTTTGGCCTTCCTATTCCCATTCCCATTGCATTTTGCCCCAGGTATATATGAGTATATAGTATATGTGTGTGTCCGTTAGCCATTACCTCCACTGGTCCCCATTCGTCCAGGTTCAGGGCTGATGCATATCCAACGTGGCAGCCGGTCGCCAACACTGTGCCAGGATGAATAGTTCGTCATCCCTGCTTCCCTCTCTCCCTCTCCACTCTGCTCTCTGCCTCTTGCCAGAGCTGTTTGCTCAGCTGTTCCCCTCACTGACCGCATTTATCCCATATGAGCGGCACAGCTTACCCCGTTAATCTGTGTGTGAGTGTCTCTGTGCGCCTGAGTGTGTGTGTGTAATGTGTATGTATGTGCGTCTCCATTCCAGGCATCCTCTCATTGGCCCCCTGATGACCATCTAAAGAAACGCCCTGATCAAGGGACACACACACACACACACACACACACACACACGCACACGCACACACACACACACACACACACACACACACAGTAACACGGCAAACATAGTACTAGCGGGGACAGGCATTGAGCTTTAAGTCGAGGTCATACGGAGTATATCTGGAGATGTCACAGCACAAAGGTTCTTATGAATCCTCTATTCAATAATTTCGACTTCACCCCTACCTTACATTAAATTCAGCAAGGCTGCAATATCATTCCCTAAACAACAGTGAAAGCAGGGAATGTGTATATGTGTGTTGATGCTTGAATAAAGGGTTGACACCCACCTGAGATTGGTGCAATATTAGTGTCATAATGTATTTCCAAACGTATCCCTTCTCCTCTAAGTGAAGCCTTAAACAATTCAGGATGAGTAAGAAGGTCTCAGCTTCATTCCAAACACCCATTCTTCAAATTATTGTTTGTTTACATGGTGAGAAATGGTGCTTACTGACAACAATAAGAGCAATATCAATAAATGGGTTTCTCCAAATGCACTCTTTGAACAATTCTAAATGTAAAATGTTTAACCTGAATATAAGCAGTGTGTATCATGGCTCCCAAACTGGTATTCTGGGCAGAGTGAAGTGAAGATATTCATTGAAATAACTTAAGCGACTGAATATTTTCACTAAAGTTGAAAGGTTTTTCTGCTTCAGTGGACACACTTTCACCTCAATTTGTGCACACTAATCTACATCTGTTTACCCCCATCTGCATGTTTCCATTTACTTTGCATTCACACTGTATCTTCTCACACTGTATAATGCAGCTGAACAGCAGCATCAGTTAAGAGTCTCTGCTGAAATTGGGCTGTGCACCCACCTTAGATGTTTGGAGACCGTTACCCCCGCGGCACAGCTACCACCGGAAGCAATCGCGACCAGCACCACCAAGAAAATGCTTGTGATTCCACTAGCCGTGACATAGTGCGTCCCAGAAGCAGCTCTCTGCTTCGCTAAAAATATGCGGCGTGGCATTGCACAGGCCAGGCATAAAGTGGAATGGCCAGAATATCCAGTCAAATAAACACCCTGTGCAGACTCACGATCGCATATCAGATAACTACACTATTTAACAACTAAAACATAGCCACAATTCTTTTATCCATGTCGTTCATAACTGTACTAAATGGAAGAAACCATTTAATTATGTAGACTACTTACTTTTATGGTAGAAGCACAAATATCCAGAAAAAATTACCAAAACAAAGAGTTACTGATAAATCAATTAGTTGTCAACTTTTAAATTAATCGTAGTCTTGCATTGCCAGAAAAAGCTCTCGGTTGTTTGCATTTGTTTAAACCAATCAAAACCATCTCGGGCGCTAAGCTCCAGACGCAGATTTTTTTTTTGTCATACTGTCATTTGTTTTCAGTCAAACTTTAATGGCAGTGTCATAAGTGTGTTGAACTGGAACCCTGCATTGTGTGTTGTACCATGAGCTGAATATTACTAAATACATTCACAACTTACTGCAAAATACACCAATCGGAGCCCCTGTGTCCATGTTGTGTAATGTACAAGATCTTTTTCTGTGTTTTGTTGCAAACAGAGCACGTGCTTTTAGACTCTGCCAAAAAATGTGTCTTCTGTGTCAATCCACAGACTGCACGGTTGGCTGCTGGCTAACATGGGAGTAGCCAGACACGAGCAGCTGTTGTTGTGGTTGAACCTATCCCCAGCTAACTACTTATCGGCCAATGTGATAACGCATGTGTGTAAGAGAGAGAGAGAGAGAGAGAGAAATGACATGCACTGTCTGATTTAAGGGTATTTTACCAAAGGTTTTGTACAAACTAACACAACTTTACTATTGTACAGGACAGATTGTCATTCATCCTTTTAACATCTATCTTATCTACAGTATGTGAAAACATGTCAAAAGACCGACACACTCATGAAGTCTTTTCAAAAATGCATATTATGGCACAAAACAATCACACATGACCAACCACATCTGTTCAGTACCTCTCTGCTGTCCTTACTCTTTCATTAGGCTTTGAAACCTTCCCTAAAGACAAGGTGAAATCTTCACCACCCACCTTCAACAGACTCCCCGTAAAGTGAAACAAATAAACATTCTCACCCCTCTTAAAGGAAGCACTCTGTATGCCTTGACTGAGATTTATGCCATGGACAACAGAAAAGAACAGTGAGCAGCTAGGAGTTTAAATGCTGGCTTTGTTTTTCTAGACATTGGCTGCTTTGCGATCCATCATGTTTGCAAGAGAAAGAACTGCATGGCCTACACTTCCTGCTCAAGAAGGGTGCTGCTGTGAGGAATAAAGTTTTATTAATTGTAATTATATATATATATATATATATATATATATATATAATTATTATTTTTATATAATTATATATAGATTATTTTACACTACTATACACAAAAAAATGCACCTATATTTATAGATTTTCCGGATGCGATGAAGTGCAAATTGATAATGAAACTAACAAAGGAAAGTAAATAGAAAAGAGGTCTCCACACCTATATCACACTCTTGGATAGTACCCTCAGAGCTCTAAGGAAATTATTCAATAGCTTAAAAGGTCTAGAAATGCTCAAGAAAATGTAAATGGTCATCTAGCTTTATATATGGATTTTTGGTTGTGTAAAATGCTGCATGGAATTGCAGTAAAAAACCTCATGCTATAAAAATATTAATAGTGCCTTCATATGCTATATAGTCCCCATACTGCCTATACTTTTAAACATGGTTTAAAAAAAATGCCCACTAATTATATCTCCTTATATTTTAGCCTCTCAAAGCAATCCAAATGAATTAAAAACCTATTTAAAGAACACACAACAATGAACCTGCATGATCAGATTGTTCAACTATTAGCTCCAGTGAATCATAAAGGTCAATTTACACCACCATAGAGATGTAACAGGCCTCAGTCAAATCCTCCCAATATCAAAGCAGAAGACATGACATAATCCAAAAACTACTGCAGCAGAATCTACATGGAGAGCTGGGTTCACAAACTTCTTTCAAATATGGCATTCCTTCATAGTGATAGTTTTTCTCTCACAGCACCTCACCAACACACACTGGGTATTTTGTCTCAACATTTCTCTCGAGCTTACTCTGGGCCATTGCAGCATTTAATAGCTTTTCCCTGCAGACAGGGAATACAGAGTCGATCTTCAAATTGTTGTGCCATATACTGTACAGTATCCCACAATTTTTTGCAGTATACTTTGACATTACAGCTTCAGCTTCTGAGTACAACAATGAAATTCACACATAAGTGTGAAGTCTGGAGAAACAGTGAAAAGGGGAAAAAAAAAGGCTGTCACATAGAAAGGCATTCATCATCTTAGCCGTCTATGGTGAAAGAGAGAATAGAATGAAGATCACGTGTATGACGAACTGAGATGCATTTGTGGGATGTTGTGTGGGCTGCATGTGTGAGTCACAGAGGACGTTGTTGTTGGTTCATCAGAAAATCCTTTCTGAAAATCTTTTGGGATGTAAAAAAACAAAAAGAAAACAGTGTGACTGTAGTGAAAGGGATTCATGTGGGACATGCAGGTTGTATCTTGCATCCTGAGAGCCTTATTTTGCATATGTACATTATAAATGCTCAGAGCTAAATTGTGTGCCACAGAGGGATCCTGGTGGTTTTCTTGAGAGCTATGAGGCTTTGACTCTAAATCCGTTTGTGGGAAATCACGAGAGTTCCACTTTCTGCAGCTGCCTTTTATTAAGTCCAACCCACTCATCAGTACAAGTAAATACTAGTATTATACATAGTTGACGATCATTCAGAAAGTTTACAGTGAAGTAGCTGTTCATTTTCAGCATGACACTGAGGCTTCTTGTCTGGATTAGTATGCAGAGATCTCCATCTTCTTAAGAAACCCCGCTGCTAATAATGCTATATTGAGATGCAATGGCCAGCTCTCAGTTTTAATGGTGACTGATGGACGGCGCAGATGCATTATTGCTCGCCGTTCATCAAGTTAACTTTGCACAGTAGAAAGTTGAATGAGTTTCCAGGAGATTTAATCAGTGTTAATTATAGGATGAGCTAGGATTTAAAGGGGGTATGATTTCGAGTGGGTTAACCCTTTACTCGATAGGGGTCTCCATACTCGGCATGTAACTATGACGTATTTGAAATCAGGGTGGATCTGGCTTTTTAAACCATATAAATACATTTTAGCCCCCAAATTAAGCCTAAGTTCTAAGATCACCAGGAATTAATAAAAGGTGAACAAAGAATGATCATGTAGGAAGGACAAACTATAAACACATGGCCAAACAGAGCAAAGCTTAATTTATGGTCACCGCGGTGTTACCGGCGCGAGGTACGCGCCATAAAATGACGTCACCACGGCTCAAATAGAGACAGCACACTGGGAAAAGAAGACGCATTTTGCTGGAGAGTTTATCAAAGCTAAAAAAATACGTACAATAAATATGTCCATGTACAGAGTGTTCTTAACAGTGTTACAGGCAGACAGTCGTTTCAATTTGGAGATAAACAACAGTCATGTTAATGATAAGAGTAGATAATTGTAATGTTTCGCGGTACGTTGGTGTTTAACATGGATGTGTTTACTACTGTTGCCAGGCAGCCTACTTTCCTTTACTTCCGGTTTCTTCTTCTTTACTACTTTTTGCTTATTCACAGATTGTTTTGTTTGTACACTAACAACGAACAATGTGTTGAGCATTAACGTCTGCGTGCATGCTCGTAGCTGGAGTATACCAGACGCTTTAAGCAGAGAGGTATGAGGGAATTCACATGCTCTTCCTGTGTATGTGTATCTTTTATGTCATCTATTTCTCAGTATTTCCCCCCTGCTCCCTCCTCTACGCACATCCCTGCGTTCAATCCCCTCACTGTTTGTCACTTTCTTTCTCAGCCCCTCTCTCAGCCTTCCATCTCCCCCATTTCTCTTTTTCAATTTCCGTTCTCCTCGTCTCCCCTC
The DNA here is from genome assembly GCF_010015445.1 of Perca fluviatilis. Classification (NCBI taxonomy): domain Eukaryota; kingdom Metazoa; phylum Chordata; class Actinopteri; order Perciformes; family Percidae; genus Perca; species Perca fluviatilis. The sequence continues at coordinate 25,293,463 of NC_053116.1, read as the reverse complement.
TCCTCCGTTAGCTGCACTGCAGATTGCAGTAAACCCAGAAAATCCTCCTCATCACACAGTGCAAATACCATCTGTATTGGATTTGCCCTCAGCCCCAATTAATGGCCAGATATATGCCTTGTAGCATCTGGGACGGCGTCGGACACTGTGGCGTGTGAGCTGCACGAATCTAAACAAAATACTGAAGTGTCACAGTTTGTGTCAATGTAGCTGTTCAGTCTCATTAGTCTAAAATTGGTTATAACGTAGACTTTGGGAGAAACAAAAACATTAAAAGGTGCAGTAAGTGATTCTGCACAAGATTGTTGATATTTGAACTCAACTGCCAAACAAATAAAACCCCCCGCCCCCCACATATAGATGTGTATGGGGCTAAATTTGGCTGAGGATTTTATCCGACATCTGGAATACATACAGCCTTTGTTTACACTTCATAATGATGACTTTATCTCAACATATAGTGGCTTCTACAGAATCTCCTGATGAAAAAGTACAATCCTTACATGCACATACAGTGCAACCCTGTCTCCTAGAAATTATGTTTATATTCTTCTAATATGTGTTGCCAAATAGGAAAACTATTTGCTGCCTAGATTATGTTCTTCCAGTTAAGAAAGCGGTACATTCTTGTTACGCACAGAAGCTGTAGAGAGGAGGTCATGGTGGATGGTGGGCAAACAAAAATGCCGGACTTTGACACCAGAGACCACGTTTCGCTTCCCGAGTTCTGCATGTGGTTGTGTTACAGTGTTATTGTGCAGTTTTACTAGTGACAAGTAACAGTGACTTGTTTGTTTCTGTTTAGTCTACACTGGTGGAAATAAACTGGTTGCAAGTAGGGCTGAAGGATTTTTGAAAATAATCTAATTGCTTTTCTTTTCAAAAATATTGCGATTGCGATTTAATATGCGATTATTTTTTAAGCTCTTTGTCTTCTGTATTATTCAACAAAGACAATAAATCATTGTATAGTATGAACAACAAACAATTAGATAGCTTAAACAAACTTTCCTGGAGGCCAGGCCTGTATGTGATGATGAAATTAGGTGATGCATGAATTTATGTATATATATATATATATATATATATATCGCAGCCTTTGTGATTAGGAAATCACATTTTAACATATCGCGATATTATTGCAAATGCAAATGCAATTAATCATTCAGCCCTAGTTGCAAGTAAGTATATTAGTATATAGTATATTTCTAACACAATGCTTTGCACACACCAGTTCCTGATATTTACACTGAGCTCACAGTGCAAGAGCTCACAGTGCAAGAGAGGCAGACTTGACAACGAAATGTGACCAAACCACCCGTCTGTACTTTGTGTGTGGGCAGGTGCCTCTGAATGTAATTAGCCAACTAGTAATGACTTGTGACTCTGCAGCAGCAACTGTGGTAGCAAGAAAGTGAATGACTCAGAGCTCAAAGGCATAAATAAACAACACAGCAGCTTTGTTCCCTCGTCTAGAATTAGGAACATTAATAATTAAATTGAACAATAAATGAAGGTGGCTCGAGGGTGAGGGTGGGTGGGTAGCAGAGAAGAGAGAAGAGCAGGCTGCAGAAGGACAAAGAGGGCATCCAATAGCACCAAAAAAAACAACATCACAGTGCTAAAAAAAATATGACTAAATAGGAACCTTAAAGCTACATCCAATAAAAGGAACACACAAACAAGTTCACATTAAATATGCTGGGCTGAGGCTGTAGTGAGATTAGAATGCTATTCCTCTGTGCCTTGGATATAAAAGAGATTTAGAAAGTTAACTCTGGAACTAGGGAAATAAATAAAACACATGGATAGCAAGTTAGAGGTGTGCACTTGAGAAAAAAAACAAAGAGTTGGGTGGTAAGTCATGGCGAGGGTGGTCTAAGTGAGTCTAATGAAAAGGTCCTGGATAAAAAAGATGAAGAAAATAAAACAAGCTCCCACGACCATGTCCTCAAAGACTGCGGTGTGTCTTTGTGGTCGCAGATGCTGAAACAGACCTTTATAGGAGCAGTGACCTTGGCATTATTTACTCAAGCCGGGGCCTTCAAAGACACCAGACGCAGGCAGTGCCAGCAACTTCATCTCAGTCTCCACGGAGACGGTGTACTTTTGACTGGGAACTTTCCAGGCTCATTACAAGATGAGGTAGTGGGTTCTACCTCGCTGCATCGCTCTATTTGCTTCTATTCCACTGATGGGTCCGGAGAAATACAAGGGAGCGAGACAAAACGAGAGAGGGGGAGCTAAAAGAGGAGAGACAAAGAAAAGTAAGAATTTGCCTGAATGAAACTGCAAGTCACAGAAGGACCGGAGGAAAATACTGCAAATGAGCGAAAGAGAAATGAGAATGTAGAAGGAGAAAAACAGAGAGAGAGAATGGTTAACCGACAAGAGGATGAAGAAGAGAAATGACTGAAGGCGATGTTTCTTTCTTTCGTCCATTCACAGAAGTCCAGAACGGCCAGTGCAGTGCTAATGGGATGTTTGGAGAGAAGGAGAGGACAGCAGAGGGGTGGAGTGGGACAGTAAACGGAGTTTCACATTTTCAACAAGATATATCTTATTTGGATATTGGATGCACAGCTCATACTAAAATGTTTATGAATTATGACAGAAACTGGAATGTGCTTTTGGGTTTTAAGTAATCAGAGAATTCAGCGTAGAACATTTGCTAATGACCCGGCCGGACCCGCTCATACGGCTCATATCTTTGACACTTCTCCAGAATCAAACACATCACAAACACACCAGACACTGAAAGGATGGTGTGGCTCATCAGATGAAAAGGCTGAGGATGAGAGGCCTAGTAAAACAAAAGAAAGACGATGAAGGAAAGCAGACGGAGAGCCACTCGGCCACTGACACAGACCAACGGCACAAAGCGAGTCAGACTAATGGAGCAGAAAATAGAGGAATCATGAGCCTCTTATCTCTCTACTAATCACAGTCAGAACAGCAAAACTAAAAGGGAGATATAACGAAGAGGAAAGAGATGGAGTGAAAGAAAAAGGGAGAGCAGTGAAGAGCTTTAGGGTTTCTATAATCTTCATCCTTCCCAATCACAACCAAGACCTCTTCTTACTGTTATCAGCATTCCTAAATACTTCCCATCATTATCAAGCTATAGCTCATTCACTATGCCATCATTCTCCTGGGCGCCTCTCTATCTGCAATCTAGTCAGACAGCTCCATTTAGCGTGTCCAGCCTTACAGGGCCAACATTCTTTCCCTCCTCATGCCCACCAGTGCTCTGGACTCCGGTTTGGTTTTGATCTATTTTTGGCCCTCCGCTGCCTCTCCTCTCATCAGTTCTTCTTATCTAAGCCTTGCTTCGGCGGCCGCTGCAGAATCCTAATGAGCAGAAACAACTCACAATTCTTCTCTCAGTGCCCTCAGCAAGTATGCCGCCATGCACTCTTATCTTTACATCTACATACACTGCCACTGAGCTTCCACATAGGTGGAACCATCAGGCACACCTACAGCGAGAGGACACAGTTGAGTTTTTTTTTTGCATGATCGTGGGCTCTCTTTATTTCGTGGAGCTGTTAACATCTTAAAAGGGCAGGCGCAGACTCATGCTAAAGCGTGGGCATGAGCTTTGATGGTGTGATCATGTGGCTGTGATAACAGTGTTGCCGGATTGGAGGCAAACGCTTAGAAAGTGACTTGATCCTTTAGAGACGTTCTGATCGTGGAGCGCAAGGCAAAGCCCTCACCAGCCTAGAAACAGTGTAAAGCTTTCGGCGAAGAGTTAAGGGAGTCCACAAGGTTGTACCAGCATGGGGTTATGTTATTCGGTGATCCGGCTTGTTACATTATACTTTCAATCAAAATGAACCTAGATTATCTGTATCTCAATAGTGGCGTTGGCTTCACAGAGCTAGGTTTTAGAAATATATTTTCATGAATTCTTCTGTTTTCCAGAAATATTTATACAATATAAATTGTTAAACAATGGTATCCGGTCATCAGCAGCAATACGCTGTAGTTGTAAAACCATCTTCCAGTGTAATAACATGACCTGAGATGAGTGGCAGGAATGGCAAACACTGAAGAACAACCACAAAGGTTTATGTCTTGTCACAGATTCAAGATATTTTGACATCTTGCTTGTGCGGTTTCCACTGCATGATCACCATTAAATTTTCTATTTCATTTCTTATAAATACACCATATTTACCCTCCTTCCACTGAATCGCTCCATATCTCACAATTGCAACTGCAACTTAATTTCCCTGAAACAATAAAGTAATCTGATTCTGATGAATTGACCAGCAGGGGCAAGACTCAAAAACATTGACATTTTAAGCAGACAATACAATAGACGAGATGTATTCAAACACACTCTAATGTTTTAATTTGTTCTTGAGACATTGATGTAGCTGTAGCTACATGCTCTTAATCATAAAACTACAACGCTTTCTATTGCCTGAGAGGGTAACTTGAAAAACATTAATTTCTCCTGTAATACCTACATTTGAGATGTATTCTTTACAATAATTTAACGGTCCAAAACTATACTTTGATGCAAACTCTATAAGCCCTGAACCACATTGACAATGACACTGTGTTCAGCAGATGTACTGAATAGCAAGAATTCTAAGAGGCGGATAATCAATAGATCAATGATACACTTTGGCATCACAGTGTGGGGCATAAGCCTGAGAAAAGTTCTCTGACACCCTGAGCAGCAGAACAATATCTGAGTGCTAAGCCTAATGTAAGTCAGTTTTGTGGAGGGAGACAGACACTGCACAGGCTGGCACGTCACTCCTGACAATCGATTGTCTGTGAGGCATCAGACTTTATTCCTCCTCACAAGCCGTTTCACCCGTCACCGAGAGCCGCCTATCCATCCATCCATTCAAGTGAGATATGCAAAGGAAAACATTGATCGCATTACAAGATGCAGAATTATAGGACATTATGAGGTTGAGGGTTTTGGCAATCCATCAGTGGATTTTGGAGCTTCCAAATACAGTTTGTGTCAATGAATGGTCTGATTATGGATTGTGGAACGAAAGTTAAGCTGTTGTTTGGTGATCTGAAGGATTTCAATTCTAATATAAGCAGCTTATTGCTTTAGATCCATATACATGCAGACATCAATCTTGGGGATAGTCTTACAATAACAAGACGTATTGGGAGGGATCCAAATATAGATACAGGCACATACCCTCAACATGATGCTCTATAAAGTCTAAAGCTACTCTTTATTATAACAACAGTACTGGTTTTACTGTGATTATGAATGCAATGGTAGATTTGAGAAAAGAACATCCCTCAAGGCATTAGGGGTGGGAATCACCAGAGGCCTCACGATACGATATCATCACGATACCTATGTCACGATACGATATTATTGCGATTTTAAACATATTGCAATATTCTGCGATATATTGCAATGTACTACCTTTTTTCCAACTTCAAATTTTTCCCAATTTCAAAGGACAATTTTGTCAACATCTGTTTTATCTAAAAAGATACATTTCTCTGTTTGTTCATCTCACTTCAATTTTATTGCTGCAAAATGGGATTGTCAAGCAGACAAACTGACCAACACATATATCATAAAAGATCGATACTTGGCATCTGTGTATCGATACAGTATTGCCACGAAAAATATCGCGATACTATGCTGTATTGATTTTTCCCCCCACCCCTACAAGGCATTAGGACTTCTAAGCAGGTAGCAACTCATGAACTGACTGTTACATTTACGGTCTGACAGCTATGAACGAATCACCTCCTTTCAGTTTCAGTTGGTAAAGAGAAATATTTCCAGGTATCTCCATAATAACCACTTCACTTAGTACAGCAGAAATGAAACATGATGATATGTAATTTAGCTTTTCTTTGACCAATTAAAGTGTTTAAGCAAGAAGGCAAGATTACCATTATACGTTGCCATTATACACATACTGTATGCGAAAGTACTAAGTTGGCACACTAGAGATAGAGTTGGCACAGTAGTCGCAATAGCTCAGTAGGTTATTGTGGAATAAAGTTTTTTTTTTTTTACTATAGCCATCACATTATCCATGAATCTGTTCAACAGTGGTATCAACTTTCTTTCAAGGTAATGGCCTTGTACAGTGCCTTGCGAAAGTATTCCCCCTTGAACGTTTCGACCTTTGCCACATTTCAGGCCTCAAACAAAAGATATAAAACTGTAATTTTTGTGAAGATCAACAACAAGTGGTCCCAATATGAAGGAAATTCATTGGCTATTCAAACTTTTTAACAAATAAAAACTGAAAAAGGGTGTAAAATTATCAGCTTACCAGTCAGCAACCCCAAGTAGTCATAATGTTACTTTAATGATGATAATAGAACATGTGTGTAATCAAGTCTCGATAAATGCACCTGCTCTGTGATAGTCTCAGAGGCCGTGTAAACGAGACATCAGAAGACAAGAACACACAAGCGAGATACTGTTGTGGAGAAGTTAAAGGGATGATACAACCACTTTAAACATCCCAACACTGTGAAGCATAATATTGAAATGAGATACAGACCACTACAAACTACGAACCGGCCGTCCTCTAAACTTCAGCTCATACAATGAGAAGACTGATCAGAGGCACCAAGACATGATCACCTGGATGACTGCAGAGATCAACTGAGGTGGGAGACCTGTCCATAGGACACAATCAGTTATACTGCACAAATCTGGCCTTTATGGAAGAGTGCAAGAAGAAAGATTTCTTAAAGATACCATAAAAGTGTTGTTTAAAGTTTGCCCAAAAGCCACCTGGGAGACACACCAAACATGTGGAAGAAGGTGCTGTGGTCAGAGAACCAAAACAAACTTTTGGCAACAATGCAAAACGTTATGTTTGGAGTAAAAGCAACACAGCTCATCACCCTGAACACACCATCCCCACTGTCAAACATGGTGGTGCAGCAATGTTTGGCTCTTTTCTTCACACAGGAAGATGGTTAAATGATGGGAAGAGGAGAGACACTGAAGAAACTGATGGAGTCGCAAAGACCTAGACTGGGACGGAGATTTGTCTCACAAACAATATCAAAACAAAACAAAACTACAATGGAATGGTTACAAAAACATATAGGTGTTAGAATGCAAGTCAAAGTAACAAACAAGACTGTGGAAAGAACGGAAATCTGTCACAAACGCCCAACTCACTGAGCTCAAGCGTTTTGCAAGGGAATGGGCAAAAATGTCAGTCTCTCGATGTGCAAAACTATAGCATACCCCAGCACTTACAGCTGTAATAGCAAAGGTGGCGCTACAAAGTATTAACTTAAGGGCAATTTTACCCAACAGTTTTTATTTGTTTAAAAGGTTGAAATATCAATAATTTCGTTCCACTTCATCATTGTGTCCCACTTGTTGTTGATTCTTCACAAAAATTACAGTTTTATATCTTTATGTTTGAGGCCTGAAATGTGGCAAAAGGTCGAAAAGTTCAAGGGGGGCCGAATACTTTCCAGGCACTGTAGATACTGACAGTGAAACGCATTGTGCTTTATGGCCTGTACCAGAAATAAATTCTGTCCACACAGCTAGCCACATCAATTAATGGTCACAGAGCATGCCAACACATGGATCACTCACTGCACAAAGCAAACGTGTGTGTGTGTGTTTTTGTGTGTGTGTGTGTGTGTGTGTGTGTGTGTGTGTGTGTGTGTGTGTGTGTGTGTGTGTGTGTGTGTGTGTGTGTGTGTGTGTGTGTGTGTTTCTTTGGCCAAATGGATCGTACATACAGCATTTCTTCACAATCTGCATCCTTGAAAAGTAAAAGTGTTCCCCTGAAGATGGCTGAGTCAAAGATTTCTCTTAATATTCCCTGAAAGATGACAAGCCGTCTTTTATAGTATACTTGTTTCAAACGTGGCTGGTAGTAATATGTTTCGCCCTGCATATCTGCAACCAACCAGCTGTCAAACTAACATTTCTCTTGCCAGAGACCCAAAAGGTTGGAAGTAACTGACACAGGGGCAAGCAAAAACCTTGCTCTCCCTCTCAACTTCCTTTTGAACTCTGGCTGAACTCTCCTTGTTTGGATGGGAGATACAAGACAAAGCCTCTTCGCTTGCAAGAGATGAAGTGCCATGACTACTTCTAGACTGACAGAGCAGCTGCCAGTACCTGTCTCTTTGTTATGTCTCAGATAAGAACCAACTTCAAAAATACAAATTGTTGTTAAGTAAGCAATTTACAGATTTTAGATGTCTGTCTGCAACCAAGGAAATGCAATATTAACACGTCAGGTAAAGGACAGAACACATCTGTACACCACACTGAGCAAGCTAGCAAAGGAAATCAGATGTAGGCTAACTCAAATATTTGGTGAAGAGGAGAAATAACACTGGGTGTAGGGGTTTGTTTACAAGAGTATTGGCCATAATGTGCAATTCTGAATGCCAGAAATCTCAGCAATGAGTAAAGTAATCATTATATAACTGGTGTTTATAATGAATCCTGCCATACCCCGGCAGTCACAGTATTACGATCACATAATAATGCTAGTGCAGTTTTGTTGAAAAAGCAAACAGAAAAAGACAAGTAAACAACATCAGAAATAAAGCCAAAATGGCAAACATCCCAAATATATTATAGATTACTAATAACATTAAAGCTATAGTGCGTAGTTTCTGTCACCCCCATAAGGAATTCTAAGTAATGACAACAACACTGTCAGCGCATCCACATGATACAGCCTTCCGTGATCGCACACACACACACACCCCCACCCCCACCCCTCCTCGGCGCAGTTGCTAGTAGCGAAGGAGGACACGGAGGATTCAAAAACACGATGGACTCTTCAGAAGAGGTAATTATCTTCACTCAAGATTTGCGCGGGAAAGTCACCGGACACCCCAATCTTCTGAACATAGCCATACTGAGAAAAACTCAAACTCCAAAGAGTTGTGTGGAGCTGATAGTCTTATTTAGCTTTGTAGCAATTTATTTGGCAATGGTTTGAATGTAATGAACGTTCATTAATATCAAAAAGTTACACACTAAAGCTTTAAAACACAAACTAATTTCCGTCTTTTGCATTGAGCCTGGCGCTTGTGAACAATGGCTCAAAAAGAGAAGGTCACAGACTGTTTTTCGGTGACTGCATACCAAAAAAAAAACATTTGGTAGTAGTGACTCTTCTCTTCATTTTCTCCTGCCTATTGATCAGGCATCTGCCTCGCTTCCTGCTGATAAAAGATTAAATGGGCCATAAACAGGCATGGTGACTAGTGCTGTAGCTATCGATTTTTTTAGGAATCGAGTATTCCACCGATTATTTTATCGATTAATCAAGTAATCGGATACAAAATACTTTTGCTTTACAGTAAACAGCAATAGCAAATATACAAAAGAGGTTTCCTTTTTTTCGAAAAAAGCAACCGTTTGCATGGGCCACCAAGCCCCTTATTCTGTTGGCAAAAGTATATTTTTGGTGGCCCAAATGTAAATCTTTTTCACCCCCTTCCCCTTCTTGCCTCTGGCTCTTTGTACTGGATATGCAAAAGAGCTGTTCACTAAGCCCAGGTAAATGGGACTGTAAAAAGCTTACAGCAGGGCTATTCACACATTTTAAGAAGGCTAATACTGAGTGAGGAGAAAGAATAAAGAATGCAGACATCACTGGCATGGTCCGGTGACGTCATTCAAGTGCATATTAAGTAGCCATGAGGAGGTTAACTGCTCCAGGGGGGAGGGGCTGGTTTTTCTCCGGCAGCAGCTAAGTTTACAGAAATTTGTCAAAATTTCAAGATTAGTAGCAAACTAATAAACAGTTAGATTACAAACCGGAAGCTTTTGTTTTAGCTTGTTTGTAAAACACTGCTATTTGCAGAGTAGCATGCAGTCGGCTCGTTTTGTAAAACGCGGTGGACGAGAGCAGCAGACGTTAGTTAGCTACCTTGTGTCAGGTTCGTTCCGTGGAATGGATGAGTAGGCTGGATGTTTTCTACAGAGATGATGTAGCAGCATGTTTGCAGCTTAAAATTATCCCAAACTTTCTGCCGTTTTCTCTTGCCTGTCTCTTCTCTTAACCCCTCACTATTTTCACTGTCTTCCTTAATTTTTTAATCTGCGCCGTCAGTTCTCTTTATACATCCATGCGTCAGTCTTGTGGCTAGCGTCAGCCCGTTGTGCACTAGTAATAATCATCCGTGCGGAAACACAGTGAGCCGTACAACAAAGGATTATTCCAGCCAATTTTTACGTTAATCATGATCGCTATAAATATGCGTGTAATTTCGATTGAAAAAAACTCGACCCGAATCAGTGCAGGCATCATGGAGTAGCTGCAGCTACGTCTATGAGCTTCCACAGACCTAAAACGGCAGTTCGCTGGGCAAGTTTTAGATTGCCTTTGTGCCTCAAGTGGGCTCAATGATGCATCGACTCAAAACTAACACCCTTGCTTGTTGAGTCTTAGAGGACATTTACACTGCGTCAGTTCAGATAATCAATGGCAGTTAAATTCAATCAACAATGCAGAGAGGTTGTAGATTGCTCTCAACATATCGAATATCTTCTTACTTACTGTTTAATGTCTTCATTACATAATGAAAGCTGCACTAAAGTAAGCTACCAAGTCGGTCATTGCAGTATTATTCTGATCAATAAAATGAAAGAAGATGACAGGATAAGTGGGTTAAGGCAAATACAGTTCTCTGTCTGCCAACAAGGCTACTGAGACCCAGCCTTTGTTTATTTTTTGTCAAGCCAGTAAATGAGTTTGAATAACGAATTCCTCATTCATAAGAAACCTTTAGGACGGACAAGAAAAAGTTAGTCTTTACAATTTAGGAGAAACGTTTGAGTTAATCCCCACTTTTCTGAGGTGAAACCAGCAGTGAGAAATCTGTAATGGCTTTAATTTAGTGTAAATGAGCAATTTTACTTCAGCTTGCTAATGCAGCTCTGATGTAATGATGAGATATATACTCAATGCACCTGTAATTTAAGTTTCCCATCTGTTTTTATTGGTAAAATAAGTGGACTTTAATTCTTGGTTGTCTGGTAATAACTGAGCCTGAGTGTCACAGTCATCATTGTAACTTATAGTAATTTATACACACACTATACAAAAATAAAACTACCACTGTTCCAAGAACCCAACCTGGAACTTTCCTGCATATGGTCTGGGAATGTGAACAGGTGCATGAGTTCTGGAATAAAACAACATCAATAATATCTGACGTGATAGGATGTTGAATTCCTGCCGACCCGATTGTTTTGTTACTTAATGACAACTCTAAATTACACCTGCTTGGGAGACAGAGGAAAATTTGGCTAGCCGGCTCAACTGCAACCAAGAAAATGATAGCTCAACGCTGGCTCCCCCCTCACTCGTTTTGTATAAAAAAGTGGTTGGCGTATTTTCTGGACATAGTTATGCTTGACCTCTCTACAGCAAGGATTAACAAAGCCAAATCATCTACTATCAACCTATGGAAAAGCACAGCAGCACCAATATCAGACCTAATGACCTCAGTGCCACAAGAAATAGAGGAGAGTGACTAGGCAAGATGTGATTTCTGTTTTCCTCGAGACCACAGAGGGTGGGGGGTGGGAGAGGGTTTTTGTTCTTGTTCAATTTGCATTTCTGGTCTGTATGTCTAATGATAAAAAAACAATAAAAAATTGATCTTAAAATAAATAAATAAATAAAACTACCAAGAGGAGTGTTTACAACAGAATCTATTAGCAGTATCTAATTTAGTTTGGAGCCACTTGGATTAGTAATGTAGCAATGGATGAGTAAATGTATAATGTTTTTGCATGTCAGCATGACATATACGATTTTACAGTATATACAATATAAAGACTAATTCACAGCATAACACTAATTGAACCGCATCAAGCATGTTTCTATAGTACTTCCACTACCTTCAGGCAACTAATGTCCACTGTGTGGTCTGTTGTTCTGAGGGAAGAAACACTGCAGCTAACCTGACACTGCAAGAAAGTCTTTGTGGATTTTCAAAGCACAAATACATCAGCAGATAAAATACGACTCTTAGGTCATTTTTCATACTAGGTAGGAGCAGAAAGGCAAAATAAATTGGGTTTATGACACATGACAAAGTTAATGAGGTAGAGGATAAAGAGTATCCCCAGACAGACATCGTGTACGTGTGTAAATCGCACCCATAGGCAGAATTCATTTTGGCCTTGTTAGAGAAGGGCAGGTTCTCTCTCTCTCTCTCTCTCTCTCTCTCTCTCTCTCTCTCTCTCTCTCTCTCACATACACACATCACTTATTGCTCTGTCTATGTGTGTATCCGTCTGTTTTCATCCATTAACGTAAGTAATGCTTCTTCTCCTTCAGCATGATGCCAGGGTTGGGATGACACACGCATCTGCTCTCTGCCACCCTAACCCCTCCCACTCTCTGCCCACTCCACCCACTGTGCCAGTCCTCTTCATATGTCAGCCACACACTGGCACTTCACTTCCTATCCACTAGAGGCCTTATCCAATTTGTCAGGGTTGGCATACACATGGCTCAGGATGCCTCTCTCTCTCCTGTGCCACACGTCCCATCCCCATCACGTGGCTCTGAGACGGCCCTGTCTGTGCCAGAGGGCATTACGGTACCTGATGGCGGGGGCCCACCTGCCCCTACTGTGACATCCAGGCTTGCCCGATCTGCCTCTCCAACCCAGCAGGCACCAGCTGGCTGGACAGCCTGCATGCTGATAGACGGACAATTGTCGGCTGAACGATAACTCAGATTCACAACAGCCTAACTAACTGACTTGAACAAACAGCATTGTGTCTGTGTATGCTGATTGTTGATGTGATCATTTGAAGACAAAATATGAGGTAAGATAACAAGAAATGCATAAAAAGAAAAGAAGTTTTATGAATCTTTGCCTTTGTCAGTTTATATATTTTTTGTATCTTGCAAACAAAGGACACATTGCATTTGGGGTGCACTCCTGGGATCTCCAAGTAGAAAATGTCTCAAACATAGCTTTGACTTATCATGTGGAAACTTTGAAACAGGCATTACCTAGGCAGCTGTAAGACAACATAATAAAACAAAGTGAAGGCTCTCTCTTCTTAGTCACGCCACATCATGTTTCCACAAACATACTGTTCATCAAGAGTAAGAAAAGCAATCACTAAGTTGTTCAACTTAGCTAGCTAATGCAACTTGAATAGCTTCCTACTTATCAGACTTTGTGTTGCATAGCAATAACAATGATGATGCAATGTGCCTGCACCCATTGGCCTCTGGCTCCTATCACTAGCAACACTCACAGCTGCACATTTGGTTTAAGCACAGGTGTCCAATGTGATCACAGCCAAAAAAAAAGAGCAATGCCTACAAAATAAAATCTGGCCTCAAGTATAGACAAGAAAGTACTACAGTACCACATAACTACAATTCCAAAAGCTCTCTTGTAACCTCTAACTCAACAATGACAGGGCTTAAAGGCAAAACCATTCTAAAGCCAGCATAATCAGTACCTAAATTATATTACAGAAAAATATCAACAGATGAAGTTATCTAGACTCAACACCATCAACACGATTTAAGGGCATCATTCCAAGCAGCATGTCAAGTACAAAGTGTGGGAGGTGGAGGAGTGTTTAATACTTGACTAGCTATGTTAGTGTCTGACGTACATGAGTACCTCTGCACTCCCTCTGATCCTTGTCTTTAAACATTAAACGTCATTGGTTTAGCCCAAGAACATAACATCCTGTGCCCTTTTTCCCAGAGTGATGTAGCAATTTCAAGGCAATGTCTCACAAACATTTTTGAAACACCCTCACAGCTCCCTTGACTGGTCCTTGTGAGCTGGTGGAAGCTGTTTGACACACGAGTAGAGGCTTTACAAAATCACTGATCCGAGATCCCTCTCAATTTGTCAGCTCCTAAACGGTTGCAGTGGGATCTGTGCGAGGAGAAATCCGACCCAGGACCAGTGCATAGGTTTCAAAAAATGCTCAGAGGCAAGGCAATGCATCTGCAGAGCTATGCAGTAATTCTATTCGGCAATACCTAGACTTAAAATACCCATATCATCTTGAGTTGCATGTACTCCCAAGCTAGGATCCAAAATTAACACCCTGTTGTAGAAGAAGATTAACAGTGCTCTGCATTGAAATGTCATTCATGAAAAAGTTGAATTATTTCAATTTACTATATACGGTAGTATTTCAGATGTAATGCTTAGTCATGTCACAATGATAAAATAATTATTAGGTCTAACAATGAAATAAAGTGCTTTTTTGAAAACTAATAATACTAATAATACTTTCTAAACACTTTACTGTGAGACCTGCAGAGGAAGAAAGTATAAGGATGATGTCAAGGGTCACACCGTCTCCACACAGTGCTGCAGCACTTTGTAATAATCAAACACATGTACGCCACAGCATCGGCCTCACAGAAATGGAACAGAGGACAGAAATAGGCAAAACTCACATCATTTTATTCTACCACTGTCAGAAATGTGAGATGAACAGAGGAAATGTCATTTCAGCATTGCCGCTTCCACAACCGATCGTCTGACAGCACCTCATTGCGAATAATTGCTGACAAAACCTTAGTAAACCCCGCAGAGGACCTCCTCCTGCCCAGTCCCCTCCTCCTCCCCAGTCCCGGTCACATCACATCATTCAAAAAACCCTGTAGGGCAATGTGCCTGACGAGCACACACTTTCCTCATATCCTATCTCAGCCTATTAAGAGTCATTCTCTGGAGCAACAGAGCAAACCTATCGGCTTCCACTGTGCAGGTATCTATGCCTGAGTCCCATCCAATGTAATTGCAGTATAGCCTTGCATAGATCCAGCTGCTCTAATTTCTCATTTAATTTCCTTTACGCTCACTGGCAACGATACAGTTACAAATTATCTAGAGGAACAAGTTTGTTCTAATATATTTGAGCTGGGCCCTGTTGCAAACATATAAAATGAAGGCCATCTAAAGACTAATGGGGGATCTTAGTGGATGCAGTATGAAAACAATGATGCCCGCCACCCACCACCATCCACTAATGAAGCTTTCCATCAAATTAATGAGAGTTTTAATCATTGTTCACAGTAGTCTATCCACATGGTGCACAATCCATTATACTGGACTGTCACCTTCATGGAGTTACAGACAATTCCAGATCCTCTCTAAAATGTCTTTCTGTAGAAAAAGTGACATTTACACTGTACTAAAGCACTTTTCCCTCCTCTTTCTGACCCTCTACTTCCAGAGTTTTGCATGACACGGCTTAGCATTTGCACTTCATGGCATCTATATATGTGCAATGTCACAGATTACTGAGCACACTCGCTCACGCCATCTGCTGCATTGCGTGAGAGTGCTGTTAGCATCAGTTTTCCGGAAAGGCAGGCTGAAGGACAGAGGGCAACATTCATTTACATACCCGAGAGAAACTTAAACTCATTAATGCATACTGTGCCCAACCCAAAACATCAAATATGCACTATAGACCTTACCTACCCAAATGCTAGGAAGGGCATCAGATTGTCTATTCAGGTAAAGAATAACGGATATGTGTGTGGTAGTGGGGGTGCAAGTTAATTAGTATTAGAGTTGTAATGTCAAACAAAACCATTGCTAGTGTGTCAAGGCCTGTAGATAGCTGATGACTGTCTGGAAAACATTTTCCTTCGCTGCGCAATAACTTATGACAAAGCCACAGAGAATTGTTTGTGTGTGTGTGTGTGTGTGTGTGTGTGTGTGTGTGTGTGTGTGTGTGTGTGTGTGTGTGTGTGTGTGTGTGTGTGTGTGTGTGTGTGTATGCTCGTAGCACACATATATAAGCAGCACCATTGTATGTATATTAACTTGATACTACATTGTAATCAATCTTATTCACAAGGTTCCCTCACTCACTTGATGACTACATGTATATGTAAATGAATGACCTTTAAGCATATGGTTACAGACTAATATCACTCATCATTAACATGCTTTATAGGCACGTAATTACTACCTTCAACCACATGTTCAGGCTTCAGCCTTATAAATTATACTGACATGGGTCGTTCCATTTGACATACAACCTCCAGTGGGTGGTGATTCCTTCTAAACATGTGATTCATTAGGAAAGTTACTGCAGTCGACGCCAGGAGAGGAGCTAAACGAAGTTTGCCAAAGGCAATTGTGGCGTTTCCAATTTTTGTTGCACTTTTGAGGAGTGCTTTGATGAGTAACCATCTGTTGGGTAAATGTCCATAAAACGTGCCATAAACATGAAACCTGAGGGGGACTGTCATATTGCCTCACACAAGTCATTAAATTTCTCATTGCCATAGACAGAAAGGGACTCAAGCCATCTCCATCTACAAAAAAACACTAATGAGATTTGGTGCCATTTTCACAGCTTGAGGTAATTGATTGCAGTCTTTTACGACTGCATTACCCCTGTTATATCTTTCCTGTCTTTTCTGTTTCTTTGTTTTTCAGTCACCCAGCTAGCATTCTACACCAAATGCCTCTGTGAGTGACAGCAGCTTTACACCTATCCCTCATCATCAAATCAATGACATGGAGTGTGAAAGGGTATGAAGGATAATGGCGTTTTGCAAAATGTCCGGTTTTCCAGACATTGTCAAAAAGACAGCAGGACATGCAATTTATGGAAAAACCTGTAATCTACGTGAGGACATTCTACACTTGAATGCCTCTGCTAGGATTTTGACATGACCACAACTTAACAATAAAGGAAGATAATGGTGGAAATGATATTTTTGCACTCGGTTGATGCAGTAAAGGCAGTGATTGAATGTTCAGTGCTTCATCTGGAAATGTGTTCAGAAATGTAAGCAAACTCTAAATAAATCATAAAAGAAAACACACAGCTTGGTTTCCAAAAATGTTTTTATGAATCAAATATTTGAGGTAGTGATATATTATTGATAACTAGGTGTACTGTATATATAGCAAACAAGTTGCTAAACACTAAGAAAGTATATCAAGTAGGTCAATTTACAGTGCTTACTTCAACTTCCACAGACTAGCTGACCAAAAAGGTTTTACAACTTCTAAAAGTTGTCTACAGCATTAGATATTATAATAGTATGGTAAATTAAGCTCTGAGACATAGTCAAAATAAACAAAATGTAGTATTATTATTATAATTTGCTAAAAAGAAAACATGTAACCACCATGTTTCTAGTTTGAATCTAGCAGGGGACCTATGTAGAATTGTCATCCTTGGCTTCTATTCTTCCCAGTCTGTTGCCCAATTTCCTGTCACTTTACTATGAAACATTAGCCTGACAAGCCAGACCCACATCAAGATGTTGGGTCTGGGAACTCACCATTTGCAGGGTTCAATCCGAGGGGCGGGATAAACGGTTGTCTTTCAAATTCCCACTCCATGCAGTAGGATAGCACTACAACCAACCAGAGCAACGAAAAAGGTAGCAGAGCTAGTTGATAGATTAAACTTTTGCCGTATCCGGTTGACAAAACTCTGAACATGTCTTCCTTTTTTAAGAATGACTTCAGTGACCGTTCTTTGTTCTTTTCTCAAAGAAAAGCTCAACTCCAAGTCTTCCAGAGTTGCGGCCAAAGCCGATTCGAAAGACCGCTGTTCGCCAGCAGCAGCAGCCATAAGCCCGCCCACTGACTCTATACATGATGTGATTGGCCCGGCCAGAGTTTGGTTTTTCAAGCTCGCAAGTCAACGGAGAGTTGCTAGACTGACCCTGGCTGCAAATTACATTTGCTGCCGCTAGGGTGCGTCTAGATTTCTAGACTAATGAAACACAGAAGGCACAACGCGATTTCGTGTCATGTCCAACATGCAGGTTGGTGAGCAAGAAAACCTTTTGACAAAGACATCACGTTCCCATTCAGCTGCACGCTTTCCATTATAAAGATTCTTGTTTATGTTTATACATTATGACTGTATACCAGACTGAAAGCCTCTGAAATATACTGAAATAATTATGATTTGTTATGGTACAATATATTTCCAGGGCTATTGATATGTATTTATAAACATGAGTGTGGTATAATGTGACTAACCAAGCACTCAAATTATACTTTTAACAAGAAGGCAGTGATATTTGAATCCACTCTGGAAAAATGCATACCAAAGACCCCTTTTTGCATACATTACCCTAACTGAAGAGGGTAGAACATTAGTGAAACCCTGTTGACATTTTCAAATAGCTGAGACATAAAAGTGTCTTTCCAAATAATGTAAATACTGTCTTTATTTCATAAAATGTAAATCAGGAATTAATGGTGAGTCTAAAACAGTTGGGCCTTTGAGGAGAGACAACCTGCATTCTTATTTATTTTATATTGACTTCAAAATTAAATGTAAAAACGTTTTGCAGTTAAATAAGTAGGGCTGGGATGATCCTCTACGTGTTAAAGAAATGAGTTGTGGAACAAAATTGATCACTGCATGTTCCATGTAGATTACTAGTTAGTAAGTGATGTATATACATGTGATTGTTATGGTGAGAATTAGAGGTACACGTGGCATGTGTCTGCACATTGTGTGCACGCTGCATACTGCAGGAATACTAATTTCCAAGCTCTTCTCAATGTTAATGAAGCATTTACGGTGCAAGCGGTGTCTCTCTAATATACTGAAAATTGAATGTTAACGCTGTACACAGAATGACAGCAGCCCCACTGAGCAGAGAGGATCTGAACGCACGCATAAAAATTATAACCACGGAGGAAAATCATTTTACTAAAATGCCACATTACGTGAGGAGTGATACCAGGGAAGTCAATTTTGGGGAACAGGCAGACAGTGAGTGCCTTTTTGTTCCACAGCAAGTGAAACAGAGGGATGTTTTTTTTAAAGATTATTTTTGGGCTTTTCCGCCTTTAATTTCATTTAATTAATTGCTAGTAAAAAAAAAAAAAAAAAAAAAAAAAAAAAAAAAAAAAAAAAAAAAAGAAGAGAGAGAGAGAGAGAGAGAGAGAGAGAGGGGGAAGACATGCAGGAAATCGTAACAAGTCGGATTCGAAACCCTGGAACTCTGCGTCGAGGCATAAACCTCTCAGTATATGTGCGCCTGCTCTACCCACTGAGCCAACCCGGCCACAATGTGGGACATTTCTGTAGCAGTTTTGTCTGTCTGGTACTCCAGAATACAAGCAGGACGCAGAAATGTGTTGCCCCTCTCCTGTTGTAAGATGCCAATTGGTTCTGCCACACAGCTGTTAGAGAAAAGCTTAGCCTCTCACTTTCGCTTTCAAAGACCCATATTGATGAATGGCCAGCCATCACTATACTGCATCGATCTGGAGACTGCAGGTGAGGCCAGTCTGAGAGAGGTGTGCGCTGTCCTACTTTAAGGTGCTTGTGAAATAGAGGTTAAACCAAATACCACCTGCTTTGCAGATGCTGGTCTGGTGAACTGGCTCCTTTTTTCATTCAAATTCAAGCCCTGGCTAATAGTAAAAACATGAGTAGTCTTGTCATGTCTACTTTGCTCTTCTCTTCACCTCTAAGCTACTTTTTAAGCAAATAGCCTCCCGATATTCTTAATCCTGTTTAATATCTAATGTCAATGGCCAAGTAGGCTTTTCGTGAACAGAATTACAGAACACCACCACACTGTCTCAGTAGCATTTTAACATGCAGAGATTGTCTGCTCATTAAAGATGTATAGAGACAGCAAATCATCTATGCTAAATGATATAATAGGCCTAACTAATTCTTGATCTTCTGGATAACCCCTCCTTGAAGATTAATATATTTTTTGTGTTTTCAGTTATCACAAGGACAAAATCTGTGTTTAACTCAAATCATTACCCAGACATCGTGTAAAACTTTTTAATGAGGTTCAGATAGAAATGCATGCCCTTTGTGTTTAGGCAGTAATGTAGTCAATAGCCTTGTGAATGCTTGACCAACCACGCTTATCTCAAATACTCTCAACTACAAGAATGGATGAGTCATTATATGCAATAGAACTGACCTTTTCTCATAAACTTTGAATGCTGAATAAATAAACAGTATCATCCCCCAAGAGAGGTGGTTAGAATACAATCAGCTGCAAAAAAATATCCAACGCTTTATCCAAAAACATGCATTAAAGGAACACGCCAACTTATTGGGGCTTATTCACCGTATCCCCCAGAGTTAGAGAAGTCAATACATACCCTTCTCATCTCCGTGAGTGTCGTAACTCTGTCTGACGCCCCCACCGCTAGCCTAGCTTAGCACAGATCCTGGAGGTAACCGGCTCCATCTAGCCTACTGCTCCCAATAAGTGACAAAATAATGTAACTTCATGTGACCTTGTTATCTGTACACGCTGTGACTATACAAATCACAAAATGCAAATAGGAAAATGTTGGCGTTATTTTGTCACTTATTGGGAACAGTAGGTTTTTTTAAGGTTTTACAACTTTAAAAAGCTGTCTAAACCATTGGTTGTATGGTAAATTAAGCACTTAGACAGTCAAAATAAACTAAATGTGGTATTATTATTATAATTTGCAAAAAAGAAAACACGTAATCACGATGTTCCTGGTTTGAATCCAGCAAGGGACCTATGTTGCATGTCATCCTTCTATGCTTCCTGTCACTTTACTTTCACCCTTCAAGGACTATATCCATTCATCAGTGCACTTTCCATTAAAAAGATTATTGTATATATTTATATATTATGACTGTATAACAGACTGAAAACCCGCTTTGTTACAACTCTATTAGACATTTAGTTATTCTGTCGGTGAAGGATTTTATTTTGATCACTACATGTCATGTGTCCTTGTGACATCATTTCAAGTTGACACAGACACTGTACATTAGCCAGTGTACGATTACCTCAAGTTTACAGAAAACAGCAGTTGATATTGAGAATGGATGTTGTTTATGCAAAGAGCATTGTATCCTTATCCTCCCCATGAGTCAGCTAATTCCCCATGTTTTCAGCAGAATAGGCCTTAAACTAAACATTTATCATGATAAAGTGTGGATTTATGGGTTGGAATTGTAACCGTATTAAACACAGTATTGTAGATAGCAGCAAATGTTTGCCACGAGCAGAGCCAGGCAGTCTTCGTTAGCATGTGGATGCTATTACAGCATGGTAAACTCACCTTTAATTGAAAAGAAATGAGAACATGAACACTTAGGGCCCTATTTTAACGATCTGAAACAAAAGTATCAAACGCAAAACGCAAGTACCTTTGTGGGCGGATCTTGGGCGCTGTTGCTATTATACCGGCGAGATAAATGACTCTTGAGCCTGATGCAAATCTAAAATGGGTTGGTTTGAAGTAGCTACATTACTCATAGGTGTGGTTTGGGCGTAAAGTACAATAAACCAATCCGAGCGTCATCTCACATTCCCTCTAAAAGCAGGCGCGCTTGTTCCATGGCGGATTGCTATTATGATAGCGGATTTGCCAGGCGCACGCCAGACCGACGTTCTCATCAGGTCTGGAGCTGGAGCTGTCCGGGATGCGGCAAAGTATAAATGCCCGTCTTGACCGGGTGGCGATGTTGCTGCGGCCTCTCGGGCGCATCTCCTCAAGTCTGGAGAGGATTGCTGGAGCCATGGAGCGTGGGCCTCCAAACGCACCACCTGCTCCTGTTGTGCCCCTTCCTCCTCCCCCCACTCCATCTCTGAAACTGAATCTGAAACTGCAAAATAGCACCAGGGAACGTTTGCGCCTGAACACGCTCCTCTTTTCACTGAACCGCCCCCGGGAGCGCGAATTCATTCCCTAATTTTCCGACGTGAGTCTGTGGAGGGAAAAGTCCGCTGTGCGTCGGGTGCAAAATAGGAATCATACATCCGACGGTGTGTACAAAGTAAATTGCGCTGGGTGCAAGATATGGCCCTATATGTGTATGCATTTTAATGTATATTGAGCGGGTCTGAAAGGAGTGATTAAACTCGTGACATGAAATGTCATGGCAACCAAGGCATCTCCATGACAACGTAGTACATTTCATCTGCTGATAAACACTGTGAGATGCAGCAAAAAGCTCTGGAAAAAGCTCCAAAGTGGAGCTTGTCAAATTGCTGATTACTGTGTTTAAGATATGTCCAAATCTGTCAGTCCAAATAATAATAATATTTATATAGCACTATTCATGCATAAAATGCAACACAAAGTGTTGCATTTTATTTTGTTAAAACATTTAAAAGCCAGGACACACCGACCAGACGGCCGACCGTCGACAGAAAAGCCAGTCGAAATGATCAGTCTCCCCGTGTTGGTCCAAAAAGTGCCACAGAACACACCAAAGAGACAAGACGTAATACGCCTCCATAACAGCAGGCGGCGCTAATCTGTATTGTTGCCCAAAAAATTTTAACTGGCAGCTGATTGGACGAACGCGTCACATGGGTTTGTTTTCTCCGGAAATTCAAAGCCAAACTGTCATGGCGGCCGTTCAGAATACGATCCCATATTGTACTAAAATAGACTCTAGTCACGCTCATTCCACTCACCATTTCCGGGTGAGTCCCGACTGCCCTGTCGCCGACTGAACATGTCAGGTCGGCGAAAATGAACGCCGACAGCCCTCCGAACTGACGACGGCACGGGACACACCGAACAGATTCGATTCCGATTTTCGGCCCCCGTGTGTCCTGACCTTAAAAGTGTATCTGTAAATCTGACACAGCTAGGTAATAATGGTGTACAGTGGTGGAAAGTAGGGCTGCACAATTAATCGAATTTTAATCACGATTACGATTTTGGCTTCCCACGATCAAATTTGTGTGATCGAGCGATATTTAAAATGCGTCATTCCCTTCATAGAACAGTTTTTGCAAAGCCAATCTAGCGCTCCATAAACCACTGTCTGATCACATGTCTCCATGAGCCAATCAGAGCTGTTCCCTGCCTGCACCGCGCAGCTTAGTTTCTAGATGTAGACAGTCACAGAGGACAGAGTAACGTGAGGAAAATTCCACAACAGGTAGCAGTCGGTCATCATAAGCGGGTCACAATGTTTACCATGTATGTAATGTAATGTAAACGCAACGTTTTGTCCCGTCTGTGTTGTTTTTCGACAACAGCAGTGACCAGTGCTAGTTTGTGTCTTTTAGCTCATAGCTTTAGCAGCAGACTGTTGGACGTCCCGCTGTTGGAATCCTACAGTGAAATACAGACACACTACACTGTTTAGCAGTCAGCATTTTAGCCGTGTTTAATTCAGTTACTACTGTGGCTAACGGTAGGCTAACGCTACCTGCTGTATAATGTGTCATTAGTGTTTACTAGTGTGACATTCAGCGATGTTTATTTTGCCTCTAACGTGGGTTTCAGAGCATCAGAGCGCAACGCAGACATGTAAATGGCAGTGTAATGAGCCACAGAAATCCACGTAGCTATTTCGTCTGGTAGATACCAGGCACCATATGCGCCGTTAACGTGAACAGAAAATTGCGTTGCCTGTATCTTTCACGGCAAACATGCATGTGTGGAAAGCGGTCGCACAACAGCTGAAATGGCATACTCCTTCACAGTATCCTTCAATAAAGGAGGAATGTAGCACAATATGGATGTATTAGTAGGAATGTAGCACAATATGGATGTAAAAGCAGTTATAATTATATAATAAAATTTGTTTTGGCTAAAATCAACAAATCGTGATAATTAATCGTGATCTCAATATTGATCAAAATAATCGTGATTATCATTTTGGCCATAATCGTGCAGCCCTAGTGGACAGTATTTTGGAATTTCATTCTTTTTATAAATGTCTTATTAATAGCAAATTCTTAACCAAAACAATATGTTCAGCAGTCATATTTCTGCTCTACAGCAGCATGTGGTTCATCATAGCCACAGGCCTAATGTGTGCTGGAGATGTCACCATCTCTTACAATCCCGTTGAGTAGACTGTGGAATACAAAGAAAAAAACAACCAGTTTAATGATGAGCAAAACAGCACAGAAGTTTGCATCAAGGTAACCACAGTGGATCTGGCGTGCGTAATTGTGGTTTGACTTTGTGAGTCATACACAAACTAGATAGAACAGTTTTTTTCCACCTGTATGCACCTCTACGAAATAGACTGTAAGAAGAATTTAATTCTAACTCTGACACAATTTGAATGAAAAGTTTCTTGTCCACTACAGCCATTACTGAACATTACAAAAGTAAAATGAAAGACACCTCAAAAGTACCTTTAGCTATAAGACATTTATGGCAGATATATGGCAGAATGAGCACTAGAATGGGCTTCTCATTTACTCTTCCAATTTCCAGAGAGGAGCTGGACGTGACATTCTCTCCCATATACAAAGAGAAAATGAGAACGGCACGAATTGGGGCCACAGGCAGACGTTTTGAGCTAGTTTTATGGCTGCTCAGCATTTCTCTATATAAGCAGCCCCCATAGCGCCACAGCAAAGCTAAATGTAGTCCATTTAAGTCTAGGGGGAAGCTCACGAACTACCACATGAGGATACTATTGAGCTCAGAAAATAGACAAGGTGTAACATGTTTGAGAGAGAGACAGAGAGAGAGAGAGAGAGAGAGAGAGAGAGAGAGAGAGAGAGAGAGAGAGAGAGAGATGAGGAGGCTGGATATTGTGTGTGTATATGTTTTAGAAACGACTGAGCATATACCTCTCCACAGACCACTAAAGAAAGATAATACATGAAGTACTCCCATTTATCACAATGTTTGCACTTGCTTGGATGAATTTAACATGCAAATGTAAACCCCCAGGCAGTAGAAATGCAATTAAGGTAAGCTAGCCTGCTAGTAAGGTTAGTGCTGCTGGTAGCGAAGTGCCAGGTAGCACCCCCAGCATAGCTTCCCGCAGGACTCCCACTCTGCCGGCTGTGCAATGAACCAGCGACCCTTAGCACACACCTCCCTTCACAACACAGCCAATGGTGATAAATTACCTAATCCCACTATCCCCAGCCGTTTCTATTATACACCCTGGGCTTGTAAAGAACAGCTCGGAGGAGAGAAAGGGGGCTGAAACAGACAGTGAGAGGTGGGTGTGAAGCGGAAAAAAGACTTATTGACAGGTACACAATGACAGTGGGAAGATATACAGGCCAAACAAAGGCAGGAATCAGCAACCATAATCTTCAGTATCAAAAGGACGTGTGCATGTGTCATTTTTGATGTTGGAAAAAAGGGGACTCAGAACCACTTAGCCTTATATTTCAAGACAATGATGTCTGAAAAAATCCATCTTGAGAGCGATCTACAGATAGGTGTACATTTCTTAATATGTATAATTTCAGAAACATTTTAAGAATCGACCTGTCAGTCTCTTTGATGTTAATTATGTGAGTTTGATGAATCTTCTCTACAGATGAATGTGATTCCACCACTGAACATACACACCTCAGGCGTCATTTCAGCTGAGCAGAGAGGCAGCCACAAGGGACAATGACATCAGTGCTCAAACCCTCCCAGAGGAATTCTTATCGTCACTCACACTGGCACAAATACAGCTATGGAAACAGCAGGAGTGTGAGCGTGCATGGGGGTTATAGGGATACCGCAAAGCGTGTGCACACACACGCACGCGCGCAGAAATAACTGAAAAACAAAGCGACAGGGGCAGTCCATTGAAAACAATGCTGACACATGACCAAACTGTTCCTGACCAGCTGTGTAAGGCAGCTTGCGTTCACATTTT
This sequence comes from Perca fluviatilis, assembly GCF_010015445.1. Taxonomy (NCBI): domain Eukaryota; kingdom Metazoa; phylum Chordata; class Actinopteri; order Perciformes; family Percidae; genus Perca; species Perca fluviatilis. The sequence goes on along the minus strand of NC_053116.1, from coordinate 25,267,884 downwards.
CCTCTTTGAAATAAAAACACTACAGAGGTCAGCTGAGGACCAAATGACTCTTTGTCATTGTAAAGGGAGAGTTGGCCAACTAATGTTTCCTTGTGAATGTAAGAGAGGAAATACAGCAGACCTTTTACTAAGCTTGATCACGGAAGTATCTGAGAGATATGTGGTTTTTAAAGCTGAGTGCCAAAAGCCAAGAGAAAACGTATTCTATCAGACAGCTCACTGTACCAGCTGACTGCTATGGAAACAGCAAGAGTGTGAGAGTATGTGTGTGCCAGAAGTTGAAAGGACATGACAGCATGGGCACACATACCCACACATGAAATTTCAGCTACCCATGCTTATGCATGTACACAAATGCAAAAACAAACATCTGTTACCTATCTACATGTCAGTCAGTGTTGGAAAAGGGCAAACAGGCCAGCTGCAGAACCCGCACGCACGCACGCACACACGCACACACACACACACACACACACACACACACACACACACACACACACACACACAGCATTCTACAGACTGGGCAGCCATTCAAACAGCTCTCGGTAACAGTAACCCACAGCAACCCTAAAACCAGCCCCCTTTTCCCTTCCTCCTCAAGAGACACAGATCCATTGCCCAGTTAGGAAGAACCGAATGAACTAGCAGACAGAGTGAAAAGAGGTTGTAACTTTACCCACTCTGCCCTTACTAAAGTGCAGCACTACCCCCCTCTTAAAGGTTCAGGAGGTTAATTATTCAACATGAGAGGGGATTTGTGGGAGAACTGAAAGTGGACACAAGCCAGCAGAAACCCCTCACCTCTTTTGTTTAACTCATCCACTCACTCACTGACTTTAAAATATGCACTTATTCTCATGGGTGAAGGAATGAGTGGAGGCTTTTTCAACTCACTCTTGGACATTATCCATGACATGCAAAAACACACGTGCACACATAGCAAGATGATACACAGCCGCATCAGAGTGTCCACATGTTCAAAGCTTCTCGACACACAGTTAGTCGCACTCCACTCTCCGAGCGGCTCTCCTACCATTGTGGTTGTGCTGCAGGGTCTCAAGCACGCTGGCAGAGTCGGTTGCCCCCAGCTCGGCCAGTCTGCGGCTGGTGGCGCTCAGCTCTGACCGCAGGTTGGTCACCTCCTGGCTGGCGGACTGAATGGCCCCATCAATGCGCTGGGCCAACTGCTTGTTGTCATCCATCATTTTCAGGATTTTTGCCTGAGGAAGAGAGTGGAATCCAGACAAGGTGTCATGCTGACAAGTTGTACATCTCCTGTGAAGGACGGTGTCCCCAAATAAATCCTTTCTCTTTCTCCTTTTCTGTCTGTTCTTGCTCCCTTTTTATAAGGAAGTTAAATCCTCAAAGCAGTTTGTCCTTTCCCCTTAAAGAGAAGTATCCAGCTCAGGGGAATGTGTATCTGCTAGAAGTAGTGTACGCTTTGTAGATGGTATTATGTGTGGTGTGAGCTTGTCAGTGCGCAAGCATGCCTGTGTGTGTCAGAGAGTTCCGAAACAGCATGTGTGTGTGTATGAGTGCGTGTGTGTGTGTGCGTGTGTGTATGTGTTAGAGAGCCAGCACTGCCCCTGTGAAATGTGCTCCCTGCAGCTGACTGTTGAAAGGACACAGAGCATTGAGAGATGACAAGCACCTTTTTAAATGGACTGTACCATTTGCAGAGAAAGTCAGGGGGGGGGAGGAGTGAGCTAGACCACATGAACACATGGAAGTCAGAGGTCCTCAGCACAGCTGTCTTCACGAGATAATGCTGTAAGGTTTTGTGTGTTAGACTGAACTGACACACAATATATTTCACTAAGCCTGTGAAAACTGTCTTCAGTGAAACACTGCAGCTTTTCCTCTTTCTCTGTCTGTGCATGCACCTCCCTACATGGACTAATGGACAAAGGGAAGGAAATCATTAGATTGAGAAAGAAGCAGTTGTTGGGAGAAAACAATAATAGTTATGCAAACAAAGCTTTTATCGCAGTATTACAGGTGCATTTTTAAAGCTCTGCTTAAAAAGACAAATGCCTCTAAAATTGAACGTTTTGAGGTTCATTATAACTACAACAATGTTTATGTGATTAGTTGATTAATCGATCTACAAAAAAAAAAAAAAAAAAATCATTCCAGCCTCTCAAATGAGGGACTTTGCTGCTTTTATGGGGTTTATGTAATTGGAAATTAAATATCTTTTGGTTTTGGATGAATAAAACAAGCAATTTTGTTCATTGTGGGCTCTTAGAAATTGTGCTATTTATGAAACGATTGATGAAACGATTACCAAAAAAACCCATCAAAATATTAACAGATAATGAAAATAGTAGTTAGTTGCAGCCCAGAGTATAATGATAAAAACCAAAATGATGCTCATTATTATACTAAGAATGTTTGAGGAAGTCCAATTTAAATGCAAGCATGTGCTTTTCCCACCATTCAATTTGGGAAAGGGGAACATTTTGCTCACTCATTTTTCCTAACTGGACCTGGTCAGGCTGGTGAAATAAACCATTTCTCTAAACGTAGAGATGGCTGCCATCACACCACAAAGGATGTGCTCAACAATGTAACTGTTTTAGTATATCTTATATATAACCCTTCCTAAGTTCTGTTCTGATTTCCCCTTTTCCTTTCTTTAAAGAAGAGTGAAAATACAGGCAGCAGACACAGTGCCACCTGTTTACAGATAAAGCTATTCACTCACAGTGAATGAAACATTGAGGCTCCTTATGCACCTTTGTGGCACCACAGAGTTATTGTAGAAAGTATGCTCTCCCCTCCCACATTTGACAGGAAGACACAGTCAATTCATTTTAAAAAAGATGTAACAGACCTACCTTTTTAAGAAAGCTTTTAATCTCTAAGTCTTCATAGTACTGCATTGCCATAGAAACCCTCCCGACACACATTTTTACTGCTTTTCTGTTTCTTAGCACTTTACAGATGTTGTCTATTTTGATGAAGCTAAATGTATTATATTGTATTTTCTTCTTGTATGCCCTTTAAACATGTAAGTTGTCCTTGTGTATCTAGAAAGGCGTCCGCCAAATAAAATTTATTATTATTATTATTATTATTATTAAGTATCTGCAGCAAGGATGTGAAAACAGTTTTATTGTAGTTGAAGCATTGCAAGACAATGACATTCCAAATGTCAAATATAACCCGCAAATCAAAAGAGAGACAGATGGATACTAGAAGCTTATAGAATAGAAAAGCCTTGTGATGAATACAAAGTAGCTCCTTCCTGAGACTGTAGAGCTGACAGAGAATTAACATGTTTGTCAATATGCATCAGATACAAACAGGGCTTAAGAGGATATTTTTTCTTGTGACTTGTATCTATATTCAGATTCATTTGAAATACTATAGGCCTACATGGTGCATCATCAGGCAGTTTCTTTCAGTAAAAAAGCTCTGATAAACCCACTGAAGAGTACATGTCCTGCACAACAGGATAGCACAAACTCCTAATTAATGCTTCTGTTTCTTTGCATCTGATGGGTGACTAAATAGGCAACTGTAATTTAAATAATGTGAAAATATGTTGTATTAACAGCTTGTTGTGCTGTCCCAAAATGACCAAAAAATATCTTTTAATGCAGGTTCAAGACATCGATCTTGGTATACACGTTTAAAGGAGAAGAGTTGCAAGCTGAAAAGCTGAATTTCTCCTCCACAAACAACATGGTCAGCTACAAATCATTATCCATAGAGGTGGTAGAGACTACCTTTCTGGTTAGGACACTAGGACACTTGCGCAGGACACGGAGCTTGAACCCAGGACTTCTAGTTGACAAGAGGGATATACTATACTGCTACATCATTGAATGCTAAAGGGAAAAGTCTGTTCTCGGTATCCAATCTCACAGCCCAGGAAAAACGTTTGACAGTATAGACTCTTAATTGTTTGTTGAAAAAATAAGCACTTATAATTACCTAGTCTGTAGAGTTGTCTTTGAGCTCCAGGGCTGAGGAAACTACCCCAGTTCCCACCCCACACCCCTACTTAATCCTGCATTTCTCAGCTATAATCTGACATTCGGCTGTCAAAACATTCCCACTCACTCTGCAGTACAGCTGAGTTGTTATTGTTTCCCAGGGTTATGTGAAGTCAGACCCCAACCCATCCTGCATGTGGTAAGCACAGATCGGACCACACTACACAAGGAAGCAAGCAACCGCTGTGTACTTCCAGAAAATGTTGCGGTTGCCTCAGTTACTCTGTTAGTGTGCGGGCTTAATATTCCACACTGCTGTCTCAAATAAAACCTCAATGTCCGAAACGGTATGCAAGCAAGGGGATGGAGAAACACACACACACACACACACACACACACACACACACACACACACACACACACACACACACACACACACACACACACACACACACACACACACACACACACACACACACACACACACACACACACACACACACACACACACACACACACATCCATCTGCCCAGACACAAGTCACCCCTCCTCCTCAGTAAATGAACATCATGTTGTTATTTATAGACGACCCTGCTGTTGCATAGGATACATTAGTCAAAGGGGAGGGCAGGCACAGACACACCACACATACTGTACACTCATTCTCACACACATACACACACTGTACGGGACTATAATCCCAAAGTCACTTGATGTTCACAAATGAAATTCATCTCTTGTCAGGTGTCCTAAGTCTCTTGGACCCTTCTGGGTAATCAAGATGCTGTAGTATCTAAGTGTGTAAGTGGATTTGTTTTTATCTATCTATATATCTTATATCCTATCCTTACACTGTTTGCCTTTTCTCATGAGTATGGATCATGCAAACCTGCATATGCTGTATGTTGGTATACACATTTGCCTAGGGCTGCCCCCTAAACTTAGCTGTGTCATTGTACAAAGAGCAGTGCAAGCAAAGGAGCATGGTAGGCTGTTAACTTATCTCAAAATAACGTCACCACAAAACTAACTGGATGGAGATAAAGAAGGATAATGGAAACAGACAGCAGCATGATGCAGACAGCATGATGCAGACAGCGTGAGGCAGACAGCGTGAGACAGACAGCATGAGGCAGACAGCGTGAGGCAGGGCAGCGCGATTGGAATCTGTTGGCTGCTCCAACGCTTCAGCTTTGGTGATGACTGTCAGTCAAGTTGGCTAAACTACTTTGGAACCAGACTAGCTAGACTATCTGTCCAATCTGAGTTTTCTCTCGCACGACTAAAACAACTTTTGAACGTACACGTTCCACCAAAACAAGTTCCCCCTCAAGGCTATTTTTCAGCGGCTCCGTGTGGAGCTTACATAGACAGTAAAAGAATGGACACAGCGACACCATATATTTCTCCGGAGACCAGTGAAGTCACTTTCCGGTGATGGCTGAGCGTTACTGCGCAGCCTCAAACGGAGTTTGACGACGTAGATTTGACGTGAGCAACCTGTCTGAAAGTTGTAAGTCTTCTGGTAGCTGTGCCGAGAGAAATCTAAATAATTCCCAATCTTGCAGAGACGGAGAGCGTAGGTATATGTAAGGAGATAACATGGGCACAGGCTAATTATTGCTAACTAAAATGCTAGTTAACATCATTAATTAAACTTAAAAAGCTAATGTAAGTCGAAACTGCCTGCGAGCTTCTCCTGTACTATACGGTAGGGGTGGTACGGTTCACAAAACACATGGTTCGGTTCGTATCACGGTTTTAGGGTCACAGTTTTCGGTTCTGTACGGTTCCTGTTATTTTTTCTTTTAATCTGTAACACTCCAGAAATATACTTCAGCATATGATATATAGCTTAATTATCCACAATGTAGTTGTTATCAAACTGCCAACTTCAGAGGAGCTCTTACAAAAATTGTATCCTTTAAAAGAAAAAGAGAGGAACTCTTAAAGCTCCGACTTTTAAATAAGTCAGAATACGTTAAACATAAAAACAGTCCTGGGCTGGGACACACAGTCATACGGTTTGATAAAGTACTTATTGGACTTTAACTTATCATTGCACTTACAATAACGAGTGTACCTGGCAGGTCCTCCTGTACGTCTCATCTCCGTTTTTTCCTGCATCCACCATGTGTGTTTGTGCGTGCGTCAGTCGCGGAGAGAACTGAGCAGCCCCGTCTGCTGCAGAGACCCGACAGGATTGAAACTGCAGCCACTTCAGCGACTTTAGAGTGAAAAAAACGTTACAGCGTACATTGATGTTAAAATGTATACAGGACCGTCCACACGCTCCGAAACGAGACAAGCGGACCGAACGGTTCGGATGTTTTTTCATGAACTGTACCACACCTACTATACGGTAATTTCTCTACTCTGCAACAGAAAGTCGTGTGGTTATGACACAATCGTTAGCCTATTTTTACAAAAACGGCTGCTACGGGGCCATAACGTGAGATACAAGGTAATGGAGCCTTTTATACATTGTCGTGTTTCTTTAGAAATAAACAATGGACAAATACAGTATTTAAACGCTTCAGATGTAAAGTTATTTGCTGTCAAAGTGATGCCAAAATGAATGGCAGTCAATGGAATGCTAGCAGAAGGTGATTGCTTGTTAGCCTAGAAACTCTTAGCCTAGAAAGCCTAGAAGCTTACCCCCCCTGGGAGCTTAGCACCCCCATGACGAATGTGATTGGTTTAAAGAAATGGCAACAAACCAGAGCTGTTGCCCTTGGTTATTTTGTCATAATTAGCTTTACTCGGAAAGCCATGTAACAGCAGCTAAACAATGAACAATCTTATTGAAATATTTTTGAAGATGTTTTAAGTAGTTTGTTCAGATTTCAATCCTTAGTTCCAACAACTCAACATAGAGTGGTTACTGGTTTATTGCAAATTAAGCTCCAAACGTGAACACAAGTTGTAACTTGATTCATGTCTGTAAGTACATTACATAAATGATGTCCCTCCCTTGGGGTCTTGAATGAGTCTGCTGGTCAGTGGAGAGAATCAGGACCCACTGGCAGACTGAGGATCAGTAATTAGTGGGTGTGCTGGGGGGCGTTTGGATTAGCATATGAATGGAGACAGTGGGGAGTGGGATCAATGCTCTGCGACCATTCTTCAATGTGGCAGGCCTTCTGCAGCCAAGTCACCGCATTCAACTAAAGTCATGCAAAAAAGTTGCCGCACTGAGCTCTGTATACAGTAGTTTTTTACTGATTTAATTTTTTAATTACTAGGGCGGAATTGTGTTGCTAAGCAATAACAATCAAGACTCACAAGTATTCACTGGGACAGCATTTGTTGCCTGGCAACAAAAAAAAAAAAAACAGCAGCAGTGGTGGTAAAAAAAAAAAGAAGAAAAATCTACAGAAAATGTATACATCTTTCAAATGTAAACATCTTTCACATTTTACAAATTGTTTGCTTATCAAATTTTTTTTTTTTATGTCAGAGTTAAATTTTTGTGTTCCCATCCAAAAGGATTATGTACAAAAACTACGCTCGGAAAGCACTGAGCAACTGGAACTTTCTCTCAAAAAAAAGAGTCATGTTATCTTACTACAATTACGATTAGTAGTATAATTTAGAAAGTACTGTAGATGTATTTTGTTATTTCCTTTTTTTCTTATCTTTTTTACAGTTGTTCAAACTAGACGTTAATATGTAAGGTGTGGTAAAGTGTACAAATGAGAAGCTGACATGATACAAAGTGGGGTTATCTACAGAAAAGGACTTTTACTAAAGCTTATAGTAGCATTAGAACTGGGCGATTTTTTCCCCTAAAAAAATCTGATTTTTTTATAAAAAACTTGATTTACGATTCGATTCCCCCCCCCCCCTTCCATTTAAAACAAAATAACTGCGAACTGTAAATATATTTTAAAAATATATATTTATTGTATTTAATTAAAGTCCATCAACATAAACAAAATTGTAAAGGCAAACCCTTTCTCTAACTGAAAAGTCACTGTGCAGTGTGCAACAAAGATTGTTAAACATCCAAATTATTTATACTGTATAATGAACCGTAAGACACATGTAAGGCTGCATGGTTTGGCTCGACCACAGGTCAGTAGTGGCAGCGTAAAAGTCAATTCCCTTCAACTTGCTTATTATCTTTTGCCGAGTGTTGTTATACAGCTGAGGAAGAGCAACGTCAGAGAAATACTTGCGGCTAGGTACTGTATATCGAGCGTCCAAAACTTTCAGCATGTTGTTAAACCCTCTCTTCTCAACAGAGTAAACTGGCAGCATATCCGTAGCTATGTAGAGGGTAATTGCCTGACTACTACTGAAGAGGGGGAGAAAAAAAAAAAAATCAAAAAAATCGATTTTTTGAAAATATGAATCGATTTGACCTACCAACTCGATTTTTAAATCAAATAATTTTTTTTTCCAACCCTAAGTAGCATGTGTGCAGAAGTGTTATTTCTCTATATGTCTTAGGTCTGTCTTAGACTTGTCCACAAGAAGATGGCCATGGGATTTTCTTTCTGAGCTGTCTCGTAAAATTGCAAAGACCTTCAAACAGACAGCCACGGATTGAGATAAATTATTTTGGGGTTTTTTCCCCCTAAGATAAGCTTCAATAATGAATCACTGTATGGTCCCAAGGGAACCTTTTACAATATGAGCATGCAGGAGACACAGAAACACTCATCTGTATGTGTGTGTTCAATCACAATCTTCTGTTGGTCTGATAGTGAAGAATAAATGTAACACTAATCAAACTCAGATTATTTTATTTTTTTACCTCTAGAAAGGTGAATGCATTATATTTATCCCTTGTGTTGACTTCAGGTCACGTTGACCCGTTTTCAATTTTTGTTTTATATCAGAAAATATGGGATGTAGAAATAAGTGCTGAAAATGTGAAGAAGAAAAATGTAACAATTTAAAACGTTGGAAAATACAAAAACAAACAAAACGTGTTTCTTTTCAAGGTTGACGGGAAGACAACACAAGGGTTAAAGTACTTTCTACAGTCAGCAGTCAGTCAGTGCAGATAATCTAAAAACAACATAAAGATACTTACACCACAATCTGTATTTAGTGATTCAGACTATACCTCTGCAATGCAGAATGTATGGGCTGCACCAAAATCACCTGCTCATTGATAGCATCTGGAAAGGCCAGCCAGTGAGGTGGAAAAGGTGCTATAATGCAGGGCTGTGCGTATGTGAATTCTTGGGTCGCTTGTGTTTTTGTTTTGTTTTTAACAAAAGGAAACAGTCTTAATGTCCTCACAGGAGTGAGAAAATGTTTTTTTTTGTAGCTGAACACTATCTTGATATCTTATCAAGATCAGCTTATCTTAGCTGAGAATGGGACTGTAAAAAATTCTTTCTCTGCAGAGTTTGAACACACAGTACACACAAATAAACACAGTGGTGGCAGGGGAGAAATAGAGGTGTGTGTTTGTGTGTGTGGGGGGGAGAGAGATACTGAGAGTAGAGAGATGTTCCCTTAGCACATACAAGGTCTGTGTCACTTGTGGGTAGAGGATGCCAACAGCACCCAAAGGAAAGAGACCGAGCATGCCCTCAGGCTCCTTCCACAAATAGAGAGCTTACATTGGGGCAACAGAGCCTGCATAACAGGATCAGAAACTATTGTATTATTCCTCGTATGAGTCACTACAATAACCAAACAACCCAGTGTTTCCCAGGAAAAGTTTGTTATTCAGGATCTCATCCAAGCACACCATTATACTGTAGATGAATTTTTTTTATTTGCTCCTGCTGGGTTATGATTTTGTGGATTAGCGTTGGGCCATTGGATGATGTCATAAAACACAGGGCTTTCAAGCAGGGGGAGCAGAGTTGGTGTCCCGAAAGACTTTAAGGGGAAAACACAAGACTTTCACCCAGAAAACACAGGACTTTCAAGCAGGGGAGCAGAGACGGTGTACTGAAAGAAGTTAAGGGGAAAACACAAGGCTTTCACGCAGGAAACGGGCAATCGTGTCCAGGGAGTACTATTTTTTCTCTAATCCCAACGTTGTTTTGGTGCCTTAACTTAACTGCCGTCACGGCAAGACAGTCACCTTTTGTCGCTTAAACTTAAACTGTTATGGCTGCTGTCATGACCGTCACCTTACCGGCAATTTCCACTGGATGCGGAACGTCTGCGGAACGTCTGCGGAACGTCTGCGGAATGTCTGCGGAACGTCTGCGGAGTCATTAGGTTTCCATTAAAGTCAGTGTGTGTATTTCCACAGACTGCGGAACGTCTGCGTCCCGACTCCGTCCCAGTTCCGTCAGTCCGCAGCCCTCCGCAGCTTCTATTTTTGACGGACGACGGACAGCTCCGCAGCAATTCAGCACACGGCAGATAGTGCGGGACAGGAAGTCGAGCACAGAAACAAAATAAATATCCGGTTAATTTTCTAAATAAATTACACCGTGCTCACGGCGGATCATATTTCCCTGCACTACACCTTGAAAACACAGCACAGAGCTGTTTCCCCTCTACTCCTCTGGATGGAAACCAACTGTTGTTGGTTTTGTGGTTCTATTCTACCTGAATTCGCGACTACAGCTGTCAGTCACGGCCGCAGCCGTTCCGCAACAAATCCGGACCTGGTGGGTATTGACGGACGGCGGAGCACACAGCCGGCACGCAGCGGAGCCGGTCCGCAGCCGTTACGCAGGTTACACAGTAACCGGTACCCGGCTCAGAGTCGCCTTTTGTCATCTAAACTTAACCGCCAGTGACAAGTCTGTTAAACTTCATCACATGACCGGTCGTCGGTGGCTGTAATTTTATAAGATATCATACGAGAATGTGTTGATTAAGCGAACATCACTTAAGTTAGTCTGGTAATGAAGAATTTGACTATGAGTTTGAATCCACAGGCTCTACTCCAACATGGCATCATGACTTTGCGTAAATATATACGCCACTTTCATAAAGCCAAATGGCGTGTTATTTTACGCCATTTTCAGCTATCCACGTGTATGATACACGCTGGAAACAGCTGATGTAAACAGCCGACCACGCGGGCCCGCCACGCTATGCGGCGCATCAGCGAGAACGCGACGTACTATCGCGAGAACGCGACGTACTATCGCGAACGTCACACGCCTGTCAAGAAAAAATAAAATGGTTGAGTTTAGGAAAAGAACACAGGGAAAGGCTTTAGTAACAAAACAGTGATAAAAACACGGAAAATAGCGACTAAAACACGCTTACGACAACAACAAATGGTTGGGTTTAGGAAAGAAACATTGGGTAAGGCTTATTAAAAACAAAAAATAAAAAAAATAAAAACGGCTGAAAAATCGCCACACGCGGGGCGCGAACCCGGCTCTCCCAGGTGAAAGTCCTGTGTTTTACCCATCCGCCGTTCCTTTATACCACTCGCTACGGCGGAAATGGACTCGAAATATAGGCCAATGGCGGCCGATTTGCGTTGATATACACGCAAAAATGCGATTAAGCGTCTTCATAACACGCAAAAACGGAATACAAATTGGCGTGTCATACATACGCCAATTCATGAGATCATTCTGCTCTACTCATACAAGACACAATCCAGATGACTCGCGTGCATATCAGTACCCTGCTCCTTTGAGCCAGAGTTTCTCAAAAGCAGTTTTCCATACCAATAAAAGGGTGCCATTATGCATAAAGGATCATTTCTGCAAAGAGGGAGTGGACAAGTAATTGAGTGACACTAGACGATTTATGAGCTCATTCCACCGGGGTGGGTCAAACCAAGACAAAGAACAGACACGAGTCTTATGAAAACACAGAATTATGTTCACTGCGCTAATCTGTTTATTCTCAACCCTCCTCTTCCTTCACTGTTTAAACTATCTGGAAATGGATAATACTGAGCAGCTGGAGGATTGGAGGGAGACAGATCTGTGCAGTGGCAACTGTCTGCTGAACCCTAAGGAGATATATCGACAGTTGTATAACTAAAAGTCACCATTTTTACACTAGTATTAGTCCGAGATCATAAACACGAAACATCAAATTTCTTTGTTGAAAAATAACTTAACTCAAAATGTCAGGGTGTAACTTTAGATCTCTAAAGCAATGTGTTCCTTAGTGTTTACTATATCTTGTTTTTATTTCTATTTTTCATCTTTTCCTGGTTCCTCATTATCTTCCTATCCCAAAGAATGTCCATACTTATAATCGCCTCACTGACATTAGCACCTCATGTCAGGCAGCAAACCAGTGAGTGGTTATCAATGCCTCTGCTGTCCTTGCCGCCGTCTACACTGCATGTACTGCCGGGCTAAGAAATAAAACACACCCGGTAAACACAGTTTGTTGACACACAGATAAGTTTTCCATTATGTCTGACAAGGGTGGGGAGGTTAGACGTGGGGAGTGTTATTAGAATTTCCTGTATCCTCATCCCAACTGTCCCAATTTTTCAAATCTCTTGTTCCATTCACGCTAAGCTCTTGCTCACATCCTCCCACTTTCACATGGCCACTGTCAGCGTGAGGCAGATCCAGACAGCGATGGCAAACAAACCTTTTTTGGGCACGCCATACCATCAAATTGACCCTGGCTCTGTCGTAAAGGCCCAAGGCTAATCTCAGACACAAACAGGTTTGCGGGCTTTGATGGGAATGAAGATACACATTCCTTTTGAATGAGACAAGCGAGGAACAAAGATCTCACACCGGTTTGAAGGCAAAAGAGAGAAATGCTTTTGTCGTACCGAATCTGGTGGTTTGCGATATCATCATTCACCTTGCACTGAAGGTGGCAAAGGTTGTGTTTGTGTAACAGATGGAAGTGGGTTTTGTGCCCAAGCCTAACCTTCAAAAACAAAACTCACTATTAAAAGACCTTCTACTGAATACTAGAGGTGAAGAGTAGTCATCAAAATTACATGTACCATGTTTAAAATGATAAAAAGCAAAAATAGATTTTTCATTGTCAAAAAACAAGGAAAATACAGTACAACATACAAATATTAGACTTTACATATATGATATGAATATAAACTATTTGTCCTGAATAGACATACATAGGGAAGCCCTTCGCCAAGCCACATTGGTTCAAATCCATCAGAAATTTAAAACTCTCTGACATCCAGGAGTTCTAACTTCTGGTTTCCCAATATTCGTTGGGTGAAAGTCAGTCTAAGGAAGTAAACCAACTGATTTAGCTGCTAATGTTTACTATAAGTTCCAAAAAACATGCAGGTCATTGTTGAGAATGTCATTCTGTCATGATTTCTATATTATACGTACTGAAGCTACAGAAACCTGAAATTATATTCCATCTGGAAAGTGTCATTTCAGCCAAAAGAGATAAATATTTTAGGCCAAAAGAGGTTAATTGTTGAATAATTTGTATGCATTAGTTGTTGTTTTTTTCTCTAACTTAAACTATCATTTATTTTACATCAAATACCACTTAACAAAGAACATCAGTGTTAATGATAAAAGTATAGAATAAAAAATTTATAAAAAAAACAATTCAACAAAACATTCTCCTGCAGGTTCCAGAGCCTCATAAGCCTCTTAGTCTGCTAGCCTATTGGCTTCCAAGAACTCCAACACAGTGATACGTTTTTCCTCTAATGAATCGAGTCATGAATCACATCATGTCAACTTCAGGAGTCACATTCACCCAGTTAAACTTTGATTCATGTAGTATGCAACCTTATACCTTTAGTTTTGAATCAGGACCTCTAGTATTTAGATCAAGTAATTTGTGAAAAATACGGTGTGTCAGAAACAGTAGACAACAGTGGTTTATTCATGAGTCAGGAACACATATTTACTCAACATTTAAGTAAATATAAGTATTGGCAGATCCCTAGTATCGCTTTGACAGACCATCCACACTGCCAAGCGGAGGAGGGTCTGGCTAGTAGGGTTGGGCACCGAACGTCAATACTTTTATGGCACCGGTGCCAAATTTCGGTTCCAAAAGCGGTCGCGTGTTGTTGTTTTACACTTCCTCTGAGACAAGCAGGCACAACAGTGGTTTCTGTGCCCTGATGACTGACTGACAGGCTGAGGTTGTAAGGCAAGGCAACTTTACTTCTACAGCACCTTTCAGCAACAAGGCAATTCAATTACATTCCTTTGCATTTAAGTTAGTTCTCCATTAGTTCAATGTTGACAACAGGGCAGTCACCAAGTTTATTGTTGAAGGTTTGTGTCATTATGCTGTTTGCACTAAAAAGTCTTTGTTGTTTACATTCCTTTGCATTTTAGTAAGTTCAATATTAGCCTGTACACAATGTCATTTATTTATTTATTATTTATAATATGTTCATGTTGTGGCAAAAAGGTTTCTCTTTTTTTGTAAATTTTTAAAGTTCGGATTGATACCAATCCTGAGTATCTGACTGGCGCACCCCTATCCAAAAGCACAACCAGTTTTATGGTTACTCTGAGTGAGCAGTGTTACCAGAATAATTTAATTTTGATAACTGTTTTGATTCACAATTAAGGTGAAAAATAAAAGTTTTGTGTTTAATGTATTTTTGTTGACATGAAATGGATTTTAAAACATATGGTTTCGAAAAAAATATCGTTAAGGAACCGGCATTGAAACTAAGGTATTGAAATTGGCACCGGATCAAAAGATTTTGAACGATGCCCAGCCCTACTGGCTAGTCCAAACACAGCATTCCAGGATGGGAGAAAAACGTGCTCTTGTTTATTGGCATTTCTTTAAACCAATCACAATCGTCATGGGTGGTGCTAAACTCCGCACAGAGCCGCTGCAAAACAGTCATGCGAGAGAAAACTCAGATTGAACATATAGTCTAGCTAGCTGTCTCAATTTACCATGCAGAGATCTGAGG